>NW_026732481.1:157500-517500 GCF_028476545.2 Physella acuta
TTGCCAGATAAATAGGTACACTCACCGTTCCACCACCGCTGATCGGATCTAGAAGTTAATGCCGGAGGTCTATTTTTAATCTCATTACATGTTCTTCTGGTTCTGTTCTGTAGAACATCGTCTGCCTCCACCAGAACCCCAGAGAAACACGGATACCGCCCACAAAAAGAGGGGAGAGGGGGGATAACTCGCATAACCCCGGGTAATCTCTGATAAGATTTTATGATTCCAGATTCCTTGTTACCCTCGGTAGTTATCGGTTCGGATTGGCCCCACCATCTTCCAGAGGGGGAGCCGTCGTTGTGTGTAATTACACGAACGTGAAGCAGACGTCGGGTATCTCTGGCGACTATCTGATCGTCTGCTACTGGTCTTCTGCTGTTCTGTAACAAAAAAAAAATTCTTCCGTCTGTCTCTGCTTCTGTTTTATCTGTCTGTTTAATGCCAGACATGAAATGGCAGTGGAGTACCTGCCCCTGTTATACCACAAACCTGTCATATATAAAATGGCAGTGGTGAACCTGTACCTGCCACTACCCTGCCACTAACCTGCCACTACCCCGATTCACATAGCAACCATCCTGTTGCCGCCAAGCATCATTTCTGACATTTCACCGAGCACATTTTCCTTGACGAAGTGGGTCTCGTATTTATAAAACCACATACCCAGTGTTGGCCTATACGTGAACAAACAGCTACACAAACAGACAGACAAACGTACAGGCGGCCATGCATGACGTAGTGTGCCGTACAAAAGATGGTTCCTGCAGCTTTCGACCGTTGAATTCAGTCGATACAATATTTATAGCCTGGTTCTGGCTCGCTTATACGCCCTGAACTTTGCCATTGATTTTTGTCGATCAAAATTTTTTTGTCACGATGTTGCTGTAGCTGTATGTGACCAAAAACACTGGCCATGTCGTTAAAAACACTGGCCATGTCGTTAAAAACATGGATGTGTCTTCAAAAGGCCTGTAAATGTTTTTAAAAGGCTTGCAGCAGATGTCTTTAAAAGCCTTGTAAATGTCGTAAAAAGCCGTATATTTGTCTTTAAAATCTTGTACAAGTCTTTATAAACATTGTATGTGTCTTTAAAAGCTGTGTGTGTGTCTTTAAAAGTCTTGTATGTGTCCTGTTTTTTACTAACCTTGTATATTTCTCTACTAGCCTTATATATGTCTGTAAACACATCTATAGCTGTGCATAAATTGTCCAAAACTTGTAGTATATGTTACATTTTATCACGGAAGCCCCCATTCTGTATTTAAACATTCAATCTAACTTAGAAGTCCATAGGTTGTCTGAATGTGTGAGATACGTAATCTCCATGTGGAACTAACTATTAATGGGGGGGGGGGGGGGGAGGAGGGATGCAATGTGTCGTTTGCAGCTGGAGCAGCATAAAGTCTGTGTGCTGGCCATTCTGTCTATCAACCCTATGATTCACTCAGCCTCTATCGTGAGTACCCCTAGATGGGTGTACTAGACATGTGGTCAGTCTGCCCAAAGGCCAGTCTATAGCTGGTCAGCCTCAGGTCTGTGTACACAACATATGGTCACTTAGCCTAAGGACTCGCTCAACCTTTAGCTTGACCGCCCCTAGATCTGTGTACTGGACATACGGTCACTCAGCCCAAAGAATTGCTGTCTCAACGTGCTGTTGGTCTTACTAATGGGGTACTCTACAGACAGACAGATAGCGTCCGTAATAGACAATACAATATACAAACAATTCTATCCCCTAGGAACTCAAAATAATCCGCAATTTAAAGCTAAAATCAGACAATACAATATACATACAATTCTATCCCTTAGGAACTCAAAATAATCCACAATTTAAAGCTAAAATTAGGTCTAGGCTTCAATATTACGTCGTGTCAATAAATAACAGAACTAGTACACGCACTCAAACGAATTGCCAACAAGGCATGATTGTTTTCATTTCACCTTCGACAGTTGACGTGTACCTGGCCATAATTCACTCACCTCCGCGCCCTACCGGCCAAGTGTTTATAATAGCTCCCATCAACATGAGAATCAAATGTTTGTTCTGACCAGCTGGTCCGACCCTCTTAGACCGTCTGACCCCCCCCCCCCCCCCCACCGTCTCACGAACACGTCCCAGGTGTGGGGATGACTAGCGTATAGACCATACTGCTCACCTTGTTGTGGATACACCTGTCAACAAGATTTTCGTGGGCTCACTGATGGGACAATGAGCGTCCAGTGCCGTCTTCTGGTTAAAGCAGAAAAGTCTTAACTCGTGGCGTCTTCTCTCCCCCATCCCATCCCAAGTACTCGCCAGATAAACTGAGAATCTTAGACGGCATGATATTCACACACCGTCCATCGATTGTTGGATCAACTTAGTGTTTAGTCTTTGTTAATCAAGAACACACCATGCTATAGATCTTATATTCTCATTGCTGTGGGTCTGGTAGTGTACCCCCAGTGCTATAGATCTTGTATCCTTATTGCTGTAGGTCTGGTACCCACTTTGATGAGTTATTGCTGTATATTAGGTGCCCTCTAGGATGTGGGACCCACATCACAATAGATCTGGTACCCACAAGGATGAGGTAGCCACAGTAATGTAGATGTAGCACCCACTAGCATGAGGTACCCGCAGTACTGTAGATGTAGCACCCACTAGCATGAGGTACCCGCAGTACTGTAGTTGTAGCACCCACTAGCATGAGGTACCCGCAGTACTGTAGATGTAGCACCCACTAGCATGAGGTACCCGCAGTACTGTAGATGTAGCACCCACTAGCATGAGGTACCCGCGGTACTGTAGAACAGGCCCCCACTGCACAAAGCAACGGGTGCGGCTATTTTTAAATTTAAAAAAAAAACAACAACCAACCAACCAGAGCTTTAAAAACGATATCTATGTACGACTATAAACGTCACAGGGACATACGTTCTACAGGCTAACGTATGGATGCTGAGGGCATAACTTACAAACATTCTACACAAGATTAAGTCAGGGTTAGTCGTAAACTACGCAACTTTACACACACAAGTACGTTAAGGCTTCACACTTTTACACAAGCTTAACACAAACAACACAGCTTTACGCACAAATACGTCATGACTTTACGCAAAGTTTATAACTTTACACACAGAACTAAGACAATGCTATGATAATTCAAACGTTGAGGAAAACCTAGATAATTATAAACCATCTGCTTGTTGATTTGACTTGCCGTATTCTGTAGCAGGTTTTTTAAATTCATCAATACTTGTCTAGGGCGGAGGTGTGATATTTTGAATTTAAAAAAAAAATTCACCTCTAAATTTATTTATTTTTATTTGCAAATCCAATTTGTCAAATTATCATGCTTACATATGCCATCCTCTTTATACGAGAAGACAGTTTACAAGGCGTAACAAAATTCTCTTTTTATGGCATTTTTAAAGTTTCAAGAATGTGACAACAAATTTCATTACCTTCGAGATGAAACCGTTAGAATTGCTCCAAGCCTCCATTGATCGAAGTGGTGGTTCCTCTGAGTGGTGGTTCCACACCACTGAAGATAGTCTCAAAAGTCAACCATCTTCCCACCTGGGCTGAAGCTTGACTTTAAAAAAAAAAAGTCTGAAAGAATCGGGAGGGGGTGGGGAGGGGGGGTAGAGATGCACCTGATCCCAGCCAACAGCTGGCCATGCATGAAGCGTGCATTACAAGAAAAACATACAGGGAAACCGCCTCGCTACACGGCCATAAATCAGAGAATTTCAATTTTTCAGGGCTTAAATACAGGCGTGAACGTTAGCTCATGGGCGCTCGTAGAGTTTCTTGCGGCGAGGGGGGGGGGGGAGTGTGTGTGGGGGGGTCGATTTTACAAGCTAAAAACTCTCTCTCTCTCACACATACACACATATATAATATAGATACATGCATACAAACATATGTTCAAATGTATATATAAGTCGATAGGATGTCTTTGAAGATATTTTTTTGCTACTGTCACCAGCTCGGCCTAGCCCAAATAACAACCCTAACCATGCTCTTTACATGAATCCCTAAAGCTAGTTCTAGTCCTTATCCCAATCCTTTATTTGATGCAAATCACAACCGCTATACTGCCGACTAAAATTACGGTATTTTTCCTATACTTTTTAGAGTACTTGTTCCTTTTTGATGATACTAATTTATTATTCCTTTACAAATATAGTAATTATTTCTTCTATATGAATATAATATTTTATTAGAGCTATAAATAATATAATATTTGACTATTTCTTTGTATTCCATTTAATAAGCTATCATCTCTTCAGTATTAATGTACAAATGTAAAAGCGATAAACTCCACTACGTAACTAAGCAAAAAAAAAATCTCCTGTAAATTCTACGCTAGCAAACACGGGCGGTGATAAAGAATCCGACCCAGTCCTTCGATTGTGCAGCCCCGCCCCTGCATTAATTAAAAACCCAATATGCTAATTGGATAAAGCGAAGACCCAGCCTGGCTTGCTATTTCACCGCCCCCCGCCCCCCCCCCCCCCCCCCCCCACTTCACGTTTTTTAAAGACATTTTTAAATTCCCGACCCCAGCCCTCAATTACTTTTACAGCTGCATTTTATCTTCAGCGGCAAACTGGGGGATGAATTTCTAATTGTCTTTTTATACCGCATGCAACATTTAAAAATTGTCTTCCCTATATTCATTATTTATAGCCTCGCCTAACGCTGACACCCCCCCCCCCCTCCCAACCCAACCCCACCCGGCACCCATGAGCCAATAGTGAGCCAAAGTTGAGCCGTATTTTCTCAGCCGTGAGCGATACCAGCCGGCAGATTCCGTGTAGCGATGAGCTAGAAAACAAGATGGCTGGCGGTTACAGTTTGTTTAACATACTACGTTTTTTTTTTCGGTGCTTCCCGCTCGATGACGTCGCCGTCTATGTGTGCGAGAGTCCGGTGTTTCCCGGATAAACGGGAAACCCCGTTTGTTGAGGATGAGAGTGAAAGGAGAGGGGGGGGGGGGAGATGGTAGCGGGTTGATGAGCATCAGATTTACGAGTGATTCGCCGCATCAAACATGGCGACTTCAAGTTGGTACTACACGCTCGACTCCGGTTACAACTGGGTTTTGGTTTTTTTTTTAAACGAAATATTTATTTTCATTTTTTTTTAAATGTGGAAAGTGCGAGTTTTATCAACGAAATTTATATTATCTACTTTATAAGCATGAGCAGTCAAGTTGAATTACACATAGGTATAAGCAACGTCTATCCTCAGATACCACATCAATGGTCATTTTTACTTGACCATCGGTTACAGGCCAAGTTTAGTGTGTATATAGAACGGACCGTGGATCAGTCTTAAAAAGACTAGACAAAACCCCCCGACATTATTTAAAAACCGACCCGACCATCCGACGGGCCACCACCCACAACACAAACCATCTTACCAGGCGAAACAAAACACGACCTCTAACCTTCCAACACCCCCACCCCCACCCCCACCTCCCAGCATTCCTTCAGTATTGCTTCCGTTCCCATAAGTCGTCGCGTCTCAACAAACAGCTACTTTCTTCACGGCTTCCGGTCGATAACTCCCCAGCAAGGCTGCACTTGATGAACTTCTCCCTAACTACTCTCCCTTGTTTAGCTGCCCCCCACCCCCCCCCCCCACCCCCCTGCTGTACCAGACTCCACATTGTGATGGTACCACATCGCCATCTATGTAGAGTACGCCAAATCAACAGGCGAACGCTATCTTGTTGCCTAAACTAGTGTAGAAATGTTTGGAATCTTAGCCAGGAATATTTTTTGGGGGGGGGGGGGGGTATCTGTATCCATCCATTGTGTTTGGAAAGATTTGGTTGATTTCTACGTCGTTTTAAATATGACCTGATAGTTTAAACCAGTTATCAGATTTATAACGAAGTAGACTAATTTAGTGAATATCAAGTGTTGTGACGGTAGCATACACAGGCAAATATCCCGTCATGATCTTTAAATTGCTAGTTAACAAAAGTACAAGTGCTCGATGAATTTTCTGACTAAAACAAGCATTAAACTAATGAAAAACTCTACTGCATCTGCCCTTTCAGATCTAGACGAGTACTAGTTAAATGTGTGTTTCTCTACAGCTATAATTTTAATGCAAACATTTTTTTTATTTTAATTTTTATATTGTAACTGTAAATTATCAAGTGTGTTGTCAATATCTGAATTTAAACAACTTTGCCGAGTCCTTAACTTGTCATGTATTAATATCACGGTTGTAAGACAATAAACTTGAGAACCTCTCGGTTCGATCTTAGTTAACTCAACGCGCACTACCACCTTTACGTGCAACTAATATGAACATGTGTGAATCTACCTGGGGAAAGTTAATTAAGAAGACCATCGTTAACTCTGCATTCAAACGAACGATAACACTTAATTAACCATCCCAACGCCCGATGGTAGGATGGTAGGTCAGTAGAGCACGTGCTATCTGGGCAGCGTTAACTGCCTCGAGCGGTCATCAAACTGTAGTCAGGGCACCCACGGTAATTTCCCACGGGTCGGCAGTAAAAGAAGGGCTTCAGCCGTCACGGCCAGCGTGTTTACGGCTCCGGCCAACGTGAGTACATCGGTGTGAGGGGAGATAATGAAAGTCTTAGGGTCGGAGATGGCCTGTTAATGGATCTTATGGCCTGTAATTTCCTGCTCCTGTTGGCCTGCTGAGTGGGGATGAGGATGGAAATATACCCCTCCCTCCTCCCCTATCTCCCTCTCCTCTACTCTCTCCCTCCCCATCTCTCTCCGTTGACCTTCCTACACAAATCATTAAACGCCCCTTCACATTTTCCCCTAATGTTTACACATAGTTCTTCAAAACATATCCAGCAAATCGAATCAATGTTGTTAAGTTAGGATAACTCTTTATAGATTATATTTACCCTTTCATACCTCAGTCTTATATCTCTTTCATATACCTCTGTTAAACACCTATTTCATATACCTCTGTTAAACACCTCTGTCATACTTTTCAGACATAAACGTAACCCACACAATCCATATGTCTAGTGTAATACCCCTTCATGACACGAATCACACAGCTCAGAAAACTATCTAATAATCACCGTCTTAACTACCATAACATTAACCATCAAGCATCACAGCAACAATCACCTCAACCATCACCTCAACCACCACAGAACAGCCACAAAGCCGAACAAGATATCGACGGATGCCGGAGCGAGGTAATTAAATTGTTTGAGTTCATCAAACTTTAATTAACTCCGTGACTCCCGATCTGATTTGCGCCTGAGAAAAAAAAAACCCAAGACCATCAAAAGCCCGGGGAATATGTTGAGACACGAGGGAATGTATCAAAAGCCCGGGGAAGATGTTGAGACACGAGGGAATGTATCTCTTCTCCATCCTGCCCCACACTCGTCTAAACCAGTATCGACTTTTTCATTCAAATTATCTACTTATTTTTTTTTTTTTTACAAAAATGCCAAGATATTGTGAAGTATTTAAAAAAAATAATTATTAAGCCGCCTTAAAATACATTTAAAAAATAATTTTATGTTCTTTTAAATAATTAATTGGCTCTGAAGGTCATTGACCCTCAGATAACTGCCCCCTTGGGCTAGGTGTTCCACTTAAGTTCTGTACACTGTCCTATCCCTCGACCACACGACCCTCACGTAACATGTCGCCATCCTGGCTGACCAGGACGTGACCGGCTCGGGCTAGCCGCCACCAAGGTCACGGCCTCTAAACAAGGGGGTCACGCCAGACACTGGGAAAACAAATGCTGAGTTTTCTTATGATAAGGCATCAACCCCACACCTTAGTTTCTGATGGTAGAGACGGTCCGGGCATCAACCCCACACCTTAGTTTCTTATGATAGATAGGGACGGTCCGGGCATCAACCCCACACCCTCAAGTTTTCATAAGCCTGTGGGAACGGTCCGGGAACCAACCCTACACCCTCAAGTTAAAATTAGGCGGGGAGGGGCCAGGCCTAAGTCCGACCCCATACTCCGCCACAGAACTCATTGATCGTCAAAAAAAAAAAAAAATAAGCCGCCCCACTTGCTAATAAATCAAACGATTTTAATGTCAATAAACAAAAAATAAATGTCCAGGATATTAAATAATACTCGCCGTATATCACAATGTCATCACCGATGATTCATATAACAGCTGCCTTATGTCGGAAGTCGCCATTAAATAAAACCATATTAATAGGCGTCTAAAATATAAACAGATCGTTTGCTGCACTCTATTCGCTGTCTAATATATTGTATGGTTTTCCCATCAATCCGTGTTTTTTTTTATTCTAAAAAAAAACGTATCACCTTGTAAGCCGGTTGTAAAATTTTGATCACTGGTTTCATCAATGGGTAGGCTGTAAATCGTAACGTTTATATCTTTAAACGAGCTAAATCGTATTTTGATGTTATGCGAGGTCGCATATAACTGTCAGTCATGGACATGTAGCTTTAAATCATATGCGTGTGTAGCTCTAAAACCATTGGATTATACATCCGCAAATCGTGGACGATTATAGCTGTAAATCATTGGCACATTTAAGTGTAAATCTTAGGAATATTTAACTGTAAATCATGTGAACATTTAGTTTTTATTCATGTTCGTATATGAACAATGTATTTTTAAAAACCACTTAATGAGTCACGCTGTTTATTTTGCCCTCAAAGAACCCTGGACCTCACCTGGAGTACAAGGTAATTACAGCAAATGGACCCGTGCTGAACTTTGGCCTTAATACTTCAACATAATTTTCGGACTAAGCTATTAGACAGCTTAGGAAACCCGACGACAAAATATTTTACTAATACTTATATAATTCCCCCCCCCCCCCTTACTGTATTCTTTAATATCTTGTAATGCCGAGATCAACTAGCCTACGTGATGTTTGAAACGAGATCACGTAAGACACGGTCGAAATAATATAACCTTTGACCTGGGTTAGGCTATATCTACATAATACTAGACCTTTGAACTTTGTTAAAGTTTGTCCACACACTGTTAGACCTTTGACCTGTGTTGAACTGTGTCTACACACTACTCACCACTAAATCTTTAACATAATCACCTACACACAGCACACAGCAGCACCACGCCGACTGCCCAGAACGAGTCCGTCACGAATCAATCAGAACTATAAATAAACAGTCAATCATCGATCTACACCCAGGGGATGTGATGGATGTGCGTGTGTGTATGTGAGGGGGGGGAATCACTTTCTGCTCCATCTATAACCGCGAGGGTGTGTGGTAAGCTAACGCTTGCAGCACAATAACCCCCGCCTCGCCACTCAGCTCCCACCCCTGAAAACACCCCCCCCCCGCCCCTCACGTCATAACACCCCCCCCCCCCCCCCATGCACATACCTTTATTAACTCCCCCTAAAGAAATCTCCAGAATGTCATATCACTTTTATGACAAGAATAAATCAATTAACCTTTTTCTGATTACAACTTTAGTCTCAGTGCAGTTTACCCCCCCCCTTAGCCCAACCTAAACAACCCCCCCCCCTCTTAGACCCCCCCCCCTCTTAGACCCCCCCCCCCCCTCTTAGACCCCCCCCCCCTCTTCTATGTAGCTTGACGCTCAAAATGCCACCTTTACAATAGTGTTGCTTCATTCGTCTGTCTTGTACTGAAGCTCCTGGGAAACAGCTTCCGATCCATCTTTTGCAGTGTTTGGGTTAATTAAAAACCTTCAGCGCAGATAGCTCGGGCACACGTGGTGGGAATATGATGGGGAAAAACATGGACTGGAAATGCCTTCCATGATTTACTCTAACAGGTGACGAGAGGAGAAAGGATGATTATTCCAATCCAACTTATTTATGAAGAAATAACATGTTTCAAATGGCATTAGTACATGTCCGTTAGCCGTACCACTATATATTCGTAATGCTGGCATTGTTTTTATTCGCCATATGTCTCAAACTACGATTCAAACACTAATCACAACCGAACACAAACCCAGCCATAAGCCTAGCTTCAACGACATCCCAACACCCACCAATACACCGATTCATTCTGCAAACCTTTACCATACCTTAGACCAGCGGGTAACAAAATAGGCTAGTGTTACAGTGTTAGGAGAGAAACGAAAATTTAAAAAAAAATATTAATAAAGAAAATTATACTGATGTAAGTAAATGTATAATGTATAAGCTTTTATGTAATTTCATTATAAATTAATCACTATAATAATATATTAAATATTTACATAATTGTTTACTTAATTTTAGAGAATGTATCCAAATTAATTAACTAGGGGAGGCAATCGAAAGCAACGTTTCCTAAAGTAAAACTAATTTAAAGAGAAATCCAATAGTATTTAAAAGTTTAATAATAATGAAATATTTTCTGTTTATTAAAAAGGATATTAAAAAGTTCATTAGAATGTTTGTTTAACTATTATAGTTCTCTGATACAGTCATTACCATTGACTTTAATTTAAATACAAAACCATTAATAATAAGAATTATTTAGTTTGAATAAGTAGTTAATTACCAGTTGAATCAATGTTCCTGGCGCGATAGCAATTCTTATATACCTTCTGTATTTAGATAACCAACGATGTGTGAGAACTTTCTTGGCGTATAAAAGTACGCAAAGAAACGTTCGGATGCTTACACCCTTCTCGACTTCACACAACTATTAACTAGAGAACGTGTGTGTGTGCGTGCATGTGTGGGTGAGAGAGAGAGAGAGAGCGAGAGAGAGAGTGTGTGAGTATGATGAATGAGGTAAGGGTTTAGGTTGGGTAGGCGCGGTGTCAAAAAGTTTGTAAACCCTTACCTAAGAGTAACCCAATACATAACCCTAAAGGTTCAAGTATCATTATATTGCCTTTAAACCAATACGTGTGGGTACTGCCACTCCTTGAGAACCTGCAAATCAACCGTTTTAAATACAATTTCAAGCAGAAACAAATCTCCCCCCCCCCCCCTTTCCCGATAGTTTTTCTCCAGGTGAAAAATTGCAGACGGCCATAAAATCAGCTGATCCCGGGGAACAAACGGCCCCATGTTACACGGCTATAAACAGTCGGCTTATCAGCGCGCCCCATCACACGTGGGGGAGGGGAGTGAAGGGGCGCCGCGCAAGGATAATGCACGAGGGACTTTTTTGTTTATGACGATGCGATGAGGCGATAATACGGAAACGATCATTACATTTTTTTTTTTAAAGAGAAAGAGGATCTTTTTATTAATAGCGACCTGTTGAGCATTCACTGTCAAGGTCAACTGGGGTTTGTTGTGGCCCGGGGGGGGGGGGGGGTGCCCTGCCCCCCACCCACTCGGATGATTGATTCGCTCTCTCTCCACGACAAGATATACATCTGGATTTATTTCTTTATTCGCTGTTAGGGTCGATTGATATAGAGTAAGATTATGTTTTTGATCGACTTTTAAGGGACCGTTATGGTATAATAATTTGAAGATTGTGAGCCGTTAGGTTGGTACTGCCGTAGTAGGGTGGAGTGTGGACCGGTGCTAGAGTTCAAATACTTGCAGCGAATATCATTCACACAACCTAGAGTATGTATACGAACATAAGTGTTTATCTTTTCTTAAAAGTAAGTAAAGTAAAGTTCCCTTTCAAACCTTACGGTCTATGGGGCAAGTGAAGTAGAGTTCACTTGTTTCTGTGACCTCGGCATATGAAGAGATAATGTGGTCAGCACTATGCCCAGCCGCCTTTACTTTCCCTAACGTGAGTTAGGTACCCATCAGAGTTGGGTGGACTCAGGGACGGTCTACTGACTTGAACCCGATTCAAACTCGAGACTTAAGGGTTAGCAGTCCAGCTCTCTACCGCTAGACCACTCCGTCCCATTTTCTTAGCAGGAATGTACCTTATTCATGTACCTTATTCATAATGAACATTGTGATTTACATACACACGCTTATATATAAAGTATGCACATGTTATACTACAATGCTAAACTTTTTGGTTAAATTTATTGCTCGCCGTTTTACTAGTTAGCAGGAGATAATAAAACTAATTTAAATAACCATTCAAGCGGAACGAGGGTTTTCGCCGTGGAAGGAAAAAAAAAACCTTCCACCACTGTGAGTAGAGTCAGGTGACGTGAGTCAGGTGATGTACGACTCCCCTGTTGTAGGGCGTCACGCACACCGTGACAATGCTGACGCGGCAGGTGAGCGTCGGTGAGGGTTGGGGTTTTTTTTTTCTCTCTCTCTCGCTTATCCCCCCTTTCGTCGTCGTTTCTCGCCGTCGCGAGTAAATAAATTAACTCCCATTGTTTAGACAAGGGACTTAACTGCCGCTACCAAGGGCGTTAACTGCTACAACAAAGAAAGTGAGCAGCTCAAAACTGCGAGAGTTAACGGCCCTTCTTTTTTTTTATACTGCTTATCGCAGTGATGGTAATTATACTTCCTCAATCTCTTTAAGCTCATAAACTCTACCATTAAAAAAGTTTCCCTGCTGTTGCTAATCCATAAATGTAATCAAAGAGTAAATATAGAGGGTGTAATACCCACAGAATATAAGAGTATACATTAGTAGAGGGTAGTATCGACAAAATAAAAGAGTAGATATTTAGTAGGGTATAGTTGTAACTTTCAGCCTGACTGTCCTGATGCTACGAGTGTGATTGAAACGCCTCAGTGATCTGCCTTTAAGCTGATGTTTTTAGTTCGTTATTTTTTTTTATTAATTAAATTAATTATAGACTTATGTATTGGTTCTATAGCAGAATTTACAATAAAGTTTGTATTGGACTGTTTTAATTTGCGCATTGAAGTACCAGTGTACCACATACATAATGTTCAAGAGATTAAGAGTTTATATGTGTTGACGCTTTAGTTCACGAATTAATAGTGTATCTTGACGTCACTGTACATGGATAAGCTGTAGGATTCGACGTCAGTACGTTCATGTCATGCGTCGAGTGACGTCATTTAAGATTACGGTGGGGAGGGGGGTAGTATCATCTGAAGAAGCCCATCACATGACGTCACGATGACTGAAGAATTTCTTTCTGAACTTGTGTAGGCTCCCACCTGCCTAAACTGTACCTACAACTTTACCTCACTACCAAAGTGCCGTCGGTGGGGCCCTTGAGTAGAATTGGATAACCAGAGATCCATATTTCAACAGGACTTGGTAGTGTTTATACGCATGTAGGGGGGAGGGGGTGGTTACCGAATGGACTCCTCGTGGTTTCTTTACATTCAGCTTATAAGAGGTGGCTTGGGTGGAGGGGTGGGGTGGTATTGGTGGATATGTGGTGTCTTTTTAAAAAATTATACATGTTAGATGTAGTGCCCTCACGCTTGATATAGTGACCTGAAGATTGATCAGTAAATAAGTACATCATGTTGTAACAAAAAATGTACTTTTAGTTAGGTCGCCTTATTTTAACATGTTAAACTTAATCTTAGCATTTAGAAAATTTAGGCTTTGGTTGAACATGGCTTTAAAAATAATGTGCATCATTGATATCTGATGTTCTACACACATAATTTGTATCTGGTCGGTCTCCTACACACATCATTAGTATCTGGTCTCCCACATATATCTATAGTATCCCTTTCTCCTCCGTGTGTCTCCCTCTCTCCTACATATTTCTCTATATTGTCTTCTTTCTCCTATATATACCTCTATCGTGTTTCTCCTAGATATTTTTCAATCCTGCCTCTCTCCTATGTATATCTGTATCGTATGTCTCCCTCTCTCCTACCTATCTGTATCATGTTTCGTCTTCACTTTCTCCAACAATCACGTCCACACTAAAATCAGACTTTAGAATTTCAAGACATTCCTCCCCTCATTGAAACCCACAACTGCCGTCTGCTGCATGTTTGTTCCTCAACAATCAGACGCCCCGGATCACACACACCCCAAGTTTTGTTTGGGCAATAAAAATCCCATCACTTACCTCCCCTTTCAGCTTATTTAGCATTTTACCCTCGTTCTGAGTTGTAAAACTTGCGCTTCCCGCTGATCCGTTGCTTTCTACACGCAGAAGAAAAAAAAAGGAAGAAAGAAAACTGGTAGAAATAAAAAGCTAACCTTGCTCATAAGCACGAAAGACCTGCCTCGGGGCTGGCTTAAGCCAGTAGCAACAGTTTAAGCTAGAGATTGGCTACAGCTAAAGGCTGGCTTAAGATAGTTTTAGATGACGATTAGTTAAAGCTAGAGATGATCCACATTTTTTAGCTGTAAGCAGCTTCCTGGCATCAGCTAAGGGAATATTTTATATATATATATCCCCGTTCTTGTTGTGTTTTTACTTTCTCGTATATACGAAGTATAGAGAAAGTCTTGTAATCGTGCAAAAAAAAAAAATCGAGATTTTTGCAAATCTCGACGTTTTACATCTCACTGATACGGAAAAACATAATTTTGCAATCTTGTCCGTATGTCTGTGTGTCCGTGTGTGTGTGTGTGTGTGTGTCCGTGTGTAAACACGATAACTTGAGTACCGTTACAGCTAGGTTGATGAAATTTCATATACAAGTATTATATCAAAATCGTAGATCCGTATCAACTTTTGAGCGATTTCGGGTAACCGGAAGTGGTACTTTTTCTACTTTGAATTTTTCAAAAGCCTATAACTTGAGTACTGTTTCAGATAGATAAATGAAATTTCACATGTAAGTAAAAGATCTAATTCTCTACCTTCTGTTAAATTTTGAGTAATTTCCGTTGACCGGAAGTAGTACTTTACGCTACTTCCGATTTCTCAAAAAACTAATGTAAATTTATAAAGTACTAATACTATTGCGCACTATTATACACACCTTTATTAGGCGTTCGCTTGGTGCGCAATTGTTTTTTACTGAGATTCTATTCTATTTTTAAAAGTTTCAGTATTTAAAATGGATTAAAGATCATAACTATATCCCCAGTTACCATCCACTGTTGTTTTATATAAGAATATTCGAGAAAGTTTAGGGGAGATCACTACCGGTTTATTTAATATTACCTTGGGGCAAAAGATGAATATGGTACGGCTTGGCCTAAGCGGTAGAGCGCTAGGCTGATAACCCGAAGTCTCGAGTTCGAATCCGGATCCACGTCATTAGAGCGTCCCTAATTCGACCCAGCTCTGATGGGTACCCAGTCACATCCCCACCCCCAACCCTCGGGCTACCAGTCACAGACCCCACCCCCTACCCTCGTTCTACCAACCACACACCGTACGGTTCTATGTCAACTATTCGACCGTGAAGGTCATGACCCGGGTCTTAAGTTGACCCCAGGAACCAGGTTAAACAATTATCTAGCAATCATTGATTTTTCTTCAAAATAAAAACGTATGCTTTATAACAATAATTGATTAATTCTTCTATACCAGTACCAATAATTGATTGATTGCTTTAATGAAATTCTAACTCCTAAACTAATCATTGATTAAGTCTTATACATGAATTGTGTATTATTAAACCATCACAGCATTCATTCCCCTAAACTCTAAACGAGATCCTACACTTCTAAATTAATACCGACATGAACTTTATTACAACTAGTACACTGCACACATTACTGTAGCCCTGCTAACATTGGAAACATAACACTATAATTTGGTTTTTACTGTATGAAAAACTCTGCAACATGACATCAATTTTCTTTTGTTGGCCGGGATCAGCCTGACACGCGCGCATGCCAATAATTGGACCCCTGTAATTGAGGCTAATTTATCCCTATTTGTCCACCCACTCACCGCGGGCTGAGCCTGGGGTTTCTCATCCCTGGTGTGTACGGTCTCCGTCATCCCTGGTGTGTGCGGGGTCCCTGATCCCTGGTGTGTGCGGGGGTCCCTGATCCCTGGTGTGTGCGGGGGTCCCTGATCCCTGGTGTGTGCGGGGTCCCTGATCCCTGGTGTGCGAAGTCCCTGATCCCTGGTGTGTGCGGGGGTCCCTGATCCCTGGTGTGTGCGGGGGTCCCTGATCCCTGGTGTGTGCGGGGTCCCTGATCCCTGGTGTGCGAAGTCCCTGATCCCTGGTGTGTGCGGGGGTCCCTGATCCCTGGTGTGTGCGGGGTCCCTGATCCCTGGTGTGTGTTGGGGTCCCTGATCCCTGGTGTGTGCGGGGTCCCTGATCCCTGGTGTGTGTGGGGGTCCCTGATCCCTGGTGTGTGCGGGGTCCCTGATCCCTGGTGTGTGCGGGGGTCCCTGATCCCTGGTGTGTGCGGGGTCCCTGATCCCTGGTGTGCGAAGTCCCTGATCCCTGGTGTGTGCGGGGGTCCCTGATCCCTGGTGTGTGCGGGGGTCCCTGATCCCTGGTGTGTGCGGGGTCCCTGATCCCTGGTGTGCGAAGTCCCTGATCCCTGGTGTGTGCGGGGGTCCCTGATCCCTGGTGTGTGCGGGGGTCCCTGATCCCTGGAGTGCGGGGTCCCTGGTGAGTAGAGAAACCACACGTTGAGTTTGATGACGTAAAAAGCAGCGGTGTCATGCGAGACTGCAGTGTCCTTGAGGGGGGGGGGGGTTCGGGTTAAACCAGGTTGATGGTACAGTTTAATTGTCACGGTGACATGTGGTGAGATGGGGGGTCACAGATTTTTAAATCACGTGGATTAATTATCGTAACTGGCGTCAACATACGTCGCTATTTTAACCCTCTGTTGACTGGTAGACGCATAGCTTTCATGATTTGATCAAACCTCATTAAGGTGGTTTAATGAGGGGAGATCATGTTTGAATTGTGGCTTCTGATGTATGGCGTGAGTTTGCTTTTTTTTTTATACCATTTATAACTGAATGGTTAATTCTTGTAACCCAGTTCGTTAATTCTTGTAACCCAGTTCGTTAATTCTTGTAACCCAGTTCGTTAATTCTTGTAACCCAGTTCGTTAATTCTTGTAACCCAGTTCGTTAATTCTTGTAACCCAGTTAGTTTATTCTCTAACCAAAGCAGCTTTTCCAACTGGCAATGCTTGTTTTACCCTTCAATACAACGTATGCAGAAAATCAACTTACGGATCAATACAGGGCTTAAAACTATCTTTTTAAAAAATACATTGATGTGTATCGATTGTTTGATGTTGCTCGTAGCAAAATATTTTTTAAACACCGCAGCACTTCATAACCAAACTAAAGTTAAACACAAAGCTACTTTCCAACCAAATAACCTTTAAACACCACAGTAGCTTATACCAAAAAAGTAACTACCACGTTTTCAAGAACATTTTAGAAGTTGGATAGTTAGGTCACGTGTTTAGTTCGATGCAAAGACTGATTCAATGGGGGTAAAAACGTTGTCGTATGTAAGTTTGATTCAGCGGTTACAAATGAGGTTGTAGAAGAAACAGCTGCAATAATCCATACATTTTTTGTTGTATTTAAATAAATTTCTTCGCTGTGCATTATGGTCCAAGGCTATAAATACATATAGGTCAAAATTGAGGTGCAAAATTTGACCACGTGATAGATACTTTACATTGTTTTGTTTTTACAACCGCCATTCATGAAAGCTCTGGTAAATGGTGAATCGACCTTGAAGGCTGCCAACACGCATGTGATGTGCGACGTCCTCCCCCCCCCCCCCCTGCTCTCTGACACATCTCACCCACATGTTGCCTCCATCCACCCTACCTCACCCAACCACACTATACATCAACATGTTGCTGTCTTCCACACACACACACACACACACACACACACACACACACACACACACACACACACACACACACACGGAGCTGCATGGTACACTAACTTGTTACATTCACCCCCACCCCTCCCCCCTCTCTCCTTGACACAAGACACCAACATGTTGCCTCCATCCATCCTTCCACCACCCCTCCCCGTCACCCTCCAGCTCACCCCCCCCCCCTCCACTTTTAACAAAACCTCGACTCCCCCCCCCCCCTAACTCCCCCAACGCGCATGCCCTAACATGTGTCATCGACCCATAAAAAGGAATCTGTGCCTCATGAAACTGGTCTTAATAATCCACTCTCTTCCGCCGTGTCGGACTGGCCGATAATTTGACGTTTAGGCGTAATTTCTGCTCCGTGATGGCACTCGGGGACACACGAGAGTATGGACGGGTGGGTCACGTGATGGTTCCTCAGGACGCAATCGATGGGAGATACTTTTGTTTTGTTTTATGTTGTAATCAAAGGGGGGGGGGTATGTTGTATAGAAAAAAAATAGAATCAGTTTGAAATAAATTTTGCAGTGGTTTTGTTTTCATTACATGATTGTTTTACAATGGCTAGGGAATATGTTTTTTTTTTGATTGGGCCATAGTGGATAACCTTGGTTGATGGGGCCACAGTGGATTTAGAAATCATGGTCATTGGGCCAACAATACAAGGTAAACCTTGGTGATTGGGCCAACAATAGATGATAAATCTTGGTGATTGGGCCACATTGAGAAGAGAACCCTTGTTTATTTGGCCACAGTGGAATGAGAAACTTTGATAATTGGGCCAACAATGAGCAGAGAAATCTAATACAAATCTTAACATGGTTATGTAAAGATATCTAAAGGCAGATCAACTTGACCTTGTGGATGTGTTGTTAAATATGAGAATGCTGGTGCTGTGGTGCTGCTATTTGCTTTTGTGGTAGTTTTGTGGTAGTTTTGTGGTTAGTTTTGTGGTAGTTTTGTGGTTATTTTTGTGGTAGTTTTGTGGTAGTGGTTTTGTGTTTTTTGCTGTTGTTGAACACTGTTGTTTTTTTTTTGCGTCTGTTCACCGTTGCAATATTTCTGAAGTTAAAGTGTATGGGGGTTATCCAGTGGCGCTTAAGTTAGAATCCAATGGTGGTAACATGTGTGTACCCAATGGTGATAATGATTATGGTTGTGGTTGCGCTTGTCAGGCCACAAATTAAAACACACACACACACACATACACACACACAATCCTCGAGACATTCTGGTGTCGCCAGCATTTGTTTTCCCTTCACGAACCAGCCAGGAACCGTGTCAGGAACTTTGAGGAACTCTGGGAAATCTCTCCCCGAGAGAGCTGGGGAGGATGGTCAGAGGAAATAAGTTGCACTCCATTTCCGGCCTAAGAATATGCCAGAGTAAAATGGGGGGAAAAAATGACGAATTGCCTCCGACGGAAGCTCAACACAAAGGCCTGCATCACAACAAGTGTCAGCCATTATGGCGGAGGGTGAGCACGGGGAAATGAAAACAAAGGGACCCACGCTCCGAGTAATATGTTCACATCTTCCACATTGTTCCATACTTATTCCCCCTTGTTGTCAGCCATCTTGTGACCACCCCTGCGAGCCAGAGTGATCCAGGAGTATAGGCGGCGTGTAGGTCCAGACAGCCAGTTGGGAGTTTGTCTGTGTGCCATAGGCGATACGATGGTGCAATATAACAATCATTCTTGTCGGGGATATTTCAGCTTGAGAAGGGGAGATAATCATGTTACAATACAGGGAGATAATTCAAAGAAATGAATAGATGGGATGGGTAGATGAGGTGTATATTTTCATGTACAGTTCCTGTTGATGGAATTGTATTCGTTGGATGTCAAGGCACGAACGCCTGATCAAGTCAACGACTGCATCAGTCATCTTTGTGTTTCTAATTGACTTATTGTTAGGCCTCGTCTCTGTGAGATTAATTTACCTTTTATTTTCTTCAGATTGTTATTTGTTAAGCTGTTGATGAACATATGTTAACCACCATTGTTCAACTGTCTTAGTGTATTTCAATAAGCTGCACCGGTTTAACACTCCTTCCAATGTTGTATCACATCCTACCATTCTGTTCAATAATGATTGTATTCGATAATCTACAATGTTGGTTTTTTTTTTCAACATTTCACAATGTTGGTTAATGTCATATATTTTTTAGGCATTTTCTTTGATATTATGTTGAAATTTTTATTTTAAACCATTAGATTTATGGGGTTATGGTTTTTATACACGATTTTAAGAATGTACTGCACCCTTCAGATCATGGATTTTGGTATTTAATCCTACCCCTGGTCGAAACTTAAGATAGCATAGTTCCTGAACTTCACACTAAATCCGACACTAATCTAATCCTTAATCTTATTCTAACAAAAAAACTGGCAACAGAAAAAAATCAGATTATCAGATATTGTCCTACCTATTGTGATCTAAACAGATAGTAAACATCAGGACACGGCAAACAAAAGGTGTCAGAAACGTTGAGATAATGTGGCCGTCTGTTTGATTCGTCGCTGGGCATTTCAAAATCGATCAGTTCAATAACAATGAAAACATTTCATTTGTCACTGTGTATTACAAAATCGATCAGAAAAACATTTGATTTGTGTCTTTAAATGTCACGCTCTCAGACAGTTATTATTGACCAGCTGACTAATTTAGTCAGGTTAGTGTTTTTGTGAACAGGTCAAACCGTTGGGTAACGTTCTCTAGTTTGACTTGGTTAGAGAAAACATGAACTCTTGCTCTCATTAAATCTTCCAGTTTCATCAGATTTTGTCTGGGTTTTAAGGAACACTGTTTCAGCCAGTAACTGACCACCCTCCTCTATTTCAGTCACTAACTGACCACCCTCCTCTCTATTTCAGCCCTCTGCCTGTCAGAGGCCAACGACTCCTTCTACTTCAACGTCCACCCCCAGAGCAAGTCCGTCAACGAGGGGCTGGAGACCAAACTCCTGTGTGACGTCAGCGACCGACGCAGCGTCAGCTTCATGTGGGAGCAGAACGGCAAGCCGATCGTGTACACGGCGCGGAAGTACCAGGAGGACAGCAACCTCCGCATCCTGCGTGCCATGCGGGATGAGGACGATGGCGTGTACAAGTGCGTGGCCACCAACACGACCTCGACCTTCAACATCCAGAGCAACGAGGCCGCCATTAAAGTCTTGTGTGAGTACCGCTAAGTTTATACGAGTCTTGTGTGAGTACCGCTAAGTTTATACGAGTCTTGTGTGAGTACCGCTAAGTTTATACGAGTCTTGTGTGAGTACCGCTAAGTTTATACGAGTCTTGTGTGAGTACCGCTAAGTTTATACGAGTCTTGTGTGAGTACCGCTAAGTTTTATACGAGTCTTGTGTGAGTACCGCTAAGTTTATACGAGTCTTGTGTGAGTACCGCTAAGTTTATACGAGTCTTGTGTGAGTACCGCTAAGTTTATACGAGTCTTGTGTGAGTACCGCTAAGTTTATACGAGTCTTGTGTGAGTACCGCTAAGTTTATACGAGTCTTGTGTGAGTACCGCTAAGTTTATACGAGTCTTGTGTGAGTACCGCTAAGTTTATACGAGTCTTGTGTGAGTACCGCTAAGTTTATACGAGTCTTGTGTGAGTACCGCTAAGTTTATACGAGTCTTGTGTGAGTACCGCTAAGTTTATACGAGTCTTGTGTGAGTACCGCTAAGTTTATACGAGTCTTGTGTGAGTACCGCTAAGTTTATATGAATTTCGTGTGAGTACCAGCTGTCTGGTTGTATGCCAGTCTTGTCAGGGGAAGGCAGGGGAAGTAGAGTATGTGTGTATATGGCTGTTATAAGGGGAGGTAAGTAAGACATGCTCCAGGTACATAGATTTGTGGTTTAGAAACTGTTACTGACATTGTGTGCTTTTGATTTGAAAATAGGCTGAAATACCGGACATGTAATTTCTGAGCCAGCTCAGCTCTATCAAGTGTCTGGCATTACGTTGGGAGAAGTAATATCAGTAATACAGTTTCTTAAAAGAAAATTCACTAATGAGGTGGATTGCCCTCTACGCCCGAAATATGACTCATACGACAGAAATAAACCACAAGAAGACCAAAAACAATGTAACCAAAATAAGACCAAAAAGACCAAAATAACACCAAAAAAAAGACCAAAATAAGACCAAAAAAAGACGAATAAGACCAAAAGTCCAGAAAAGATCACAATAAGACAAAAATAAGACCAAAAAGACCAAAATAAGACAAAAAATACAATAATAAGACCAAATAAGACCAAAATAATAACAAAAAAGACCAAAATAGACCACAATAAGACCAAAAAAGACCACAACAAGACCGAGCAACGACCGAAGCCACCCAGCGACTCCTCCATCTAGCCTGGCACAAGCAGCAAATATTTATCTGCCATTTCATCTTGAGACGAGTGCTGGTTTATTTGGCCAGACGTAAACTTTTCTTAGTGTCAAAAAATGTTTACTCCTGGAGGGTCTAGGCTCGTGTGTCCTCACCTGTTGACGGGCGGGCCCCGGGGGTGGGGCGTGTCTCGTCTCACTCACTGATCAGATATGGCGTAATGGGTGTCGGCCTGGACATGACTGTCCGGTGGTGACTATAGTGGGCATTGCTTGACTTAGATGTGTATAGAGCGGGCATATTTGGGCATATCTGGCATAGTGGGCATCGCTGGACAGTAGTGCATATAGCGGGCATAGTTGGGCATATCTGGCATAGTGGGCATTGCTGGAAGTTTTGTATATAGCGGGCAAACTTGGGCATATGTTTATTGTGGAGAGTACGAGTATATTAGTTATATCTCGATGTCTAGAACCCTTAGATGTATCGAACCCCTATATGCCTAGAACCCCTTGACCTCTAGAACCCTAAGATGTCTAGAACACCTAGATGTCTAGAACCCCTAGAAGTCTAGAACCCATAGATG
The DNA here is from genome assembly GCF_028476545.2 of Physella acuta. Classification (NCBI taxonomy): domain Eukaryota; kingdom Metazoa; phylum Mollusca; class Gastropoda; family Physidae; genus Physella; species Physella acuta. The sequence continues at coordinate 180,060 of NW_026732481.1, forward strand.
TCTAGAACCCTTAGAAGTCTAGAACCCTTAGAAGTCTAGAACCCATAGATGTCTAGAACCCCTAGAAGTCTAGAACCCATAGATGTCTAGAACCCCTAGAAGTCTAGAACCCATAGATGTCTAGAACCCTTAGAAGTCTAGAACCCTAAGATGTCTAGAACCCATAGATGTCTAGAACCCCTAGAAGTCTAGAACCCATAGATGTCTAGAACCCATAGATGTCTAGAACCCTTAGAAGTCTAGAACCCATAGATGTCTAGAACACCTAGATGTCTAGAACCCCTAGAAGTCTAGAACCCATAGATGTCTAGAACCCATAGATGTCTAGAACCCTTAGAAGTCTAGAACCCATAGATGTCTAGAACCCCTAGAAGTCTAGAACCCTAAGATGTCTAGAACACCTAGATGTCTAGAACCCCTAGAAGTCTAGAACCCTAAGATGTCTAGAACCCCTAGAAGTCTAGAACCCTAAGATGTCTAGAACCCCTAGAAGTCTAGAACCCTAAGATGTCTAGAACACCTAGATGTCTAGAACCCCTAGAAGTCTAGAACCCCTAAAAGTCTAGAACCCATAGATGTCTAGAACCCTTAGATGCCTCGAATCCCTACACGAAATTGTTTTTGTGCTTTAGACATTTGAGTCTTTTTTTTTCCACTTAAAATTCTTCCCGAGTTTTCGTTTTTCAATTCGCACAATTTTTTGTGTGAAGGAGAGGGGGGTGGGGTGGGGTTGTAAACTATGTATAGAAGTGTCAGAAATCACTTCCCATCCCCCAAAAAAGAAAACTTTTTTCCCTAACCTTTGGAACAAGCAAATTACCTATTAGGTATTTCGCCTTTTTTTCCTCTGTCTTATATCGATTATTTGATTGCATGCTTTTTTTGCAATAATGCTACTCCAATGTGTTAGGAAATCGATGTTAAATAGACATTAGGGAGGGTGCGTACTAAATGTAGCAATGTTAGGTTGTTATCTTGGCATATCAAGACTACTGTTTGAAAAAAGGGCGACAACTTTTTTAAAGAGTAATTTCGAAAAAAAAATCTTTTTATCAAGGAAATATTTAAGTCAAACCTTTGAAAACTTATTATAGTTTTAAATAGTTGAATATGAAACCAAAACTATAATTTTTTGGGGTTGTTCAGGTTTTTTTTAAAGTTTTTTTTTATTAGTAAACGAAGAACGGGATTCGTTTATCTAAAAACAATCGCCGTACAGCTCCGGGCTTTAAGAAGCTGGTCCAGAATCCAGTGAAAGGTTGCAGTCATTGTGAATGCCCTAAGGCTCTCATTCCAACCCGGCCATGTAACCCTCGAGATAAAAGAGAAAAACCTGGCCGCGTCATAAAACTCGTCCCGTCACGTGTTTACAAGTCTCCGGGATCAGCTACTCCCGTCTTATGGACGAGATTTTCCGTGAGTTTGCGTATGCCATCGGAGATGTGAGTTTTGACATAGCCTCTGATTTATGTCCCTGAGGTTGCGAAAAAAAAAGCCGGTTGCAGTCCCTGGTTGTTTGTTTTCATGATGAAAGGAAAGTAAATGGGATTCACAGCCAGCGCCATTTTTTTTTCTTTCTTCGTAGATTACCTTGCCTTTCTTATCGTCTAGGTTTACCTTTTTTTTTCCCTTCATATTTCAGTTCCTGTAGACGAGCACTTCTTTACACATAATGTACACAGGTTCGGTTACTATGTACTTAAATTTTTTTTCTTCGACTTTTGGCTACTTTGTACTAGTGTTCATCTTCCCCCCCCCCCCTTCAACTTTATTAACCTAAAGCTGATTTAGCAGAGTTATCCGTGTTGAAGATTTTTTTTTGGCAAGAGTTGTGGTACCTCATTATGGTGTACCCCCCCCCCCCCCCCCACACACACACACACACTTCCCCTCCTGAAACAGCTGCCCCTATATCGGCTCCACACGCTGTCTATCCCTTGTTTGTATTCCATCACAAAACTTCCTCATCTCGAGAAAAAAAAGACCGACCGCGAGATAGAGTAGTGTGTCGTAACGCTTGATGGATCGGTCCGTGAATTCGGCTCCAATTAGGTCATCAATAAGTGTAGGTATGGTTTTATTGTGGGGGGGTTATATATTGTGTGTAATGTTTTACAGCTGTGGCTAAAATTAGATGTACATTTTAAACAGAACTGTTTCCTGGCAACATTGTGTAAAGCTAATCCCAGTATGAGTAGGCTAGGAGTGAGTACACTCTTACGAGTGAGACTTTTTAAAACCTTTCACTATGCAGTTCAACTTTAAAGCCTGCTTCAAAAATAGCGTGAATAAATCTACAGGCTAGGTCTTTTTCTCTCATCACATATTCGCATTCTAAAGTAGGTTCGATGCAAATTCTTTGTATTTAAAATATTTCAACAACCAATAGGCACTAGTTGGTAAAAAAAAAAAACCTGCACATCTAATGCAAATTGTATCGATAAAATCAATAATCATGATCGAAATTCAGTTGCCAAACACACACACACACATATATATGTAAATATATACATAAGAAGTTAGCAGAAAAAGTTTGTCGTGTCAGATAGCGCATCTCGAGAAATCAATCAAATATCCCCCCTCCCCCACACCCAGGTCACCCCCCCCCCCCTGCCACTTCTATTGACAAAACCTTTTCTCAAAACTCTCCCCCGACCACGGGGTCGACGCCGCCAGCAGGAGACCGGGTCGCGCCCGCGATAAGTTTGTCTACTTAACTCCCCACCCCCCGGGGCGGACGTCCAGGGCCTCAGCTCCACCACTCGGCTGGAACTCTGGGGTTGCTCACACGAAAGTGGGTCAGTTACCTGAGAAGTGCGACACTCACCTGCTCCGAGATCTGAAAAGGGATAAAAAAAAACATACCTGCCTGATTAACTAGCTGAGTTCTAACCCCCCCCCCCCACCCCCCCCTCCCCTCCTTCCATCCCTGTAGTCTGTTTGGTTTTGAACATAGCGCTGTTTTTAGTACCTCGCTGAACCCAGCGCGCCCCCCTCCGCAACACACATGTAATAACATTGGATTGTTATGTAAGAGATTCCTCCCACGACCATTAGACTCTACTGGAAAGTTCCAGAACTGCCGCGAACCTCACACTAATTATCCAGTACAGATTATACTATTCTTAAAATAGAATGCCTCGGAGAATTTTCGCTTTCCCGGACGCTGACAAATGCTATGAAAACTTCCAAAAGCGGCTCTGCGGGTATTACCGATAACATCACGTAACTACGGGTATCCCCGATTTGGCATCACGTGACTGTTTATCCATCAAACAATGGACGCCGTGCACCGGTCAACTCCGTGACACGGGACAGCTGATTCGTTTCTCACTGGTAGGAGGGGGGGGGGGGGGGGGGGCTATGATAATACGTCACACACTAGGAATCATGGACTCTCAGACTGTGGTCGCCGGGTCCCTGATGTACTCCACGCCACACTGACAATTCAGGATTTATAATTCAACTTTCAAATGCGTTAATTTCTAAAAAATCAAGGATTTTCAGCATTAAATTTGTGTAGCCTATAAGTTTCTCTAATACAGAGTATGGCATCTATAGTAACAAACAGTGCCACTTTGAGTCCACGTTTTTAACTCGCTTTAAGAGAATTGTCCAATAATAAAGTATATGACATCTTAAAAAATTATAAATTATTTACTAAAATTCGAATTTTCTATTTGGTGTGTGGTCTTACCCAGACTTACAACACAACACCACACAGCACAACACACACAACACAACACAGTACACGTTCTTCTCTCTAACACGGCAACCCAAGGAACACTTTGCTAGTATTTGCTACTAACCGTACGGCCGCCCCTGGGTACGTCTCTAATAGAAAACTACAACACACAAGACTCGCATTCCCTCCCGGGGACTGCGTACCTTCTTCTTCACAATCCCGACCTGCCCCCCCCCCCCCCCCACACACACACACACCTCCTCCCCCACACACTGTGTAGCCTGCTGATGGTGATGTACAGCGAAAGATGGTTGAAACAAAAGATTATTATAAATACGGCTGACACCGGGAATTGTCTCGAAATTAAAGGCTTTGGCGGGTCGGGTCTAAAATAAGACACTCGGCTCACAAGTAATCTAAGGAGACAACAACACAAACACGATATAGATCAGTCTGGTTAAAACGTTTGGGGGTGAAGATCGCGAGAGAAGAAGAAAAAAAAACGGAAGACAAAATGTCTGGTTTAAATGGAGGGGATGGGGAATATATACAGAAAGGGGAAGGGGTGGAGAGAGAAGCGGATAAAAGAAAATAACGACGATTTAAACCGAGGCAACGTTCAACTCAAAGAGACCTTGACACCGCAGCAGCCGCGGCAGACGACGACAGCCGGCGAGAAGCTGTTGACAGCCGTATAATGAAAATGTAGGGCGCATCAGGCCACGGAGGCATGTGCCCCCGGAGTTTACTCCCCGGCTACCTGTGCCTCTCCGGCACCAGCCCCACCCTCCCACCCCCCACCCTCACCACCGTGAGCCAATAATTTCTAGATATTTTTATGTTGGCTATCAGCTAATTACCCAATCTGATTCACTCAGCGTCGAGGGCATTAATGCTAAGTTTGGTAGTTGATTCACTTCTGGTTGATTAATGTGACACGACGGAAATGGATCACGGTTATGGTATTATGGGTAGTTACTCGTCTGGGGGACTAAAGCTCTCCCCCAGGGAAGGGGAGTACTGCTCGGGGGGGGGGGGGGGGGTATGAAAGGGTTCAAGAAAAGTGAGATGTACATGATAAATATTTTATCTAATGATCTCTTGTCGGAGTTTAAGAAATGGTCACATCTGTTAAACATGAAACGCAATCAATGGGTATTTTAGAAAAAAAATTTCCCATTTTCCCAAATAAAAGAAACGTGCAAAACACTAAAACCTCCCCTTACACACAGCATTGACAACAACCACCCCTACCATGAAACGCACAACAACCAACTCTCCCACTACGCACACACCTAACCTCCCCCCCCCCCCCCCATCTATCTGCCCCACCCACGCATCCTTGCCCCGGGCCGATACCATCTCAGCCATCTCCATGTGTTTTCTATTCATTGTTCCACTAAAGTCTCGCTTCATCTTTTCCTGTAGGCTTGGCAATTATCTCGAATTAACAAAAATTACCTTTAATGTTCACGGCCATGGGAGGTAAGATGGGTGGGGGGAGGGGGCGCGGGGTGGGAGGGCGAGGCGTGTATTAAAACTCAAGCCGATATACATCACAACACGCTTGCTTAGAATTAATTGGAGTTAATTGACATTTGTTTTCTATTAAATAAGTTCGCGTGCAGCCTTTATTTGTAAAACATGCGACCAGAACACATTTAAAAAATCTACAGTTAAATCATTGCTATTGGTAAAGTTAGCATCAGATGGACTTCTCTAAAGACGGAAAAGATTTTTTCTTTCACATAATCGATACCCAGTCGATATCGGAACTGTTAGTGCTCGCTGCCCTCCGGCGATTACAATTGTAGACGGCGAATACAGTTGGAATAATCGATACTTTTCCAATAATAAGTCGGTCGGAGTTTGAGGTTAGTTAGTTGTGCCGAATCCAGACGGTAACGTGGTGTTAAGAAATAACTAATCCTAACACAGAGAACAAGACTGCATGAAATATACGCTAAGTATTTATTGTAAAAATATTAAACCAGTATAAATTAAAATACACAATACAATTTCGTAACTTGTATACATAAAAATGTACCGTTTAAAAATCGTTTAAAAATGTATCCAGTTATAAAAACACATGTGTTAATCACGTGATAATTAGCTTTAATTAGCCTCAGCTGTATCTTCCGTGTATGAACCAGGTTTTCATGCCGTTACCCTCGTCAGCATTTGCTAATTACCCCGCCAAACCCACACCCTTCCGCCCCACCCCCAACACCCCTCGTGTCCATATACCTATACATTATCCTAACACCCCCGTGTCCATATACCTATACATTATCCTAACACCCCCGTGTCCATATACCTATACATTATCCTAACACCCCCGTGTCCATATACCTATACATTATCCTAACACCGCCGTAAACTGGGATAGAAGCCGAAGAGACTCTACAATATCCCAAACGTTATTCTCCCAGCAAGCCCAAATCTCGCGACAAGCCACGAGAATCTCGTTACCCGCACGATCATCCCGCGCATGTAAAATAAATATCCAAGTCATCTATAGCCATTATGATACAGTTAAAACATCGTTGACGCATTTTTTTATCAGCATGCACCCCCCCCCAAGCATTCCTACCCCTGTACTCAACCACCCGACGCTCCGTAACCCCCCCCCCCCCCCCCCCCCCGCCCCCGTACATCTACGGCCCTGGTCCCCTTTCGGTTCCATCGTTGCTGGATTCCCCCAGTAATGTCGCCATCAAAAACGCATTACGTGCTCACGATTGGGCACGTGAGCGCCCGTGTGCTCACCGGCCTTATGATTTATTCGACAGCCAATGAAAAGTGCCACCGTTAGGCTGATGACAGCAGATGTTGAAATGTGCCGAATTAAGTCGCGGGGCGCTTCGAGAAATAATGGACGAGCGTGGAAGAAGTTATGCACCCTTCCTTCTCCCCCCACCCCTCCTTCTCACATTACACGCCTTACGCCCCTGCTTCTCTGTACACATCCCACGCCCCTGCCTCCCCTTACACATCCCACGCCCCTGCCTCCCCTTACACGCCTTACGCCCCTGCCTCCCCTTACACACCCCACTCAACCGCCTCCCTTTTTACATCCCCAACCCTTTCTAATATCCATGCCTTGCCTCTACCCTTTACCTATCTTTCTATCTCTCTACTTTAATCTTCATCCATCTCTCTTACCCTCTCTACCTACTAAACAGCCAACTTTACCCCTGTACCCCAAACCCCTATCAGAAAACTCCGTTTTGAACAAAAGAAAATTTTCCCCTTAAGGTTTGTAAAGATCTACAACCACCACACATCTCCTCCACCTACCCCTCCCTTTCTTCTTCCTTCCTATCACCGAATCCACTGTTAAAACGATCATTTAAGCGCCAAATTCTCGTCAGCCCGTATCATTTCATCATAATTCTACCGTGCGGACCTGTCGTGCGAATAGGCCGCTGTCTTCGTCGTGCGAATAGTCCGTTGTCTCTGTCGTGCGAATAGTCCGTTGTCTATGTAGTGCGATTAGACTGTAACAGACAATGCTAAAATGAGGGTTGAAAAAAAAATGGGAGAAGGGTATATGAAGCAAATTGGTCATTCTTTTCTACTATATTTGTTCATATTTTTTAAAATTTTTGATTGCTTTTGTTATTTTTACAAGCTACACTTAAAAACTTGACTTTTACCTCAAGACAGAAATAAAACAGTAAAACAGCATACCTACCCCGCTTAAACTAATCTCGAACTTTCGGTAAATAATAAGGTTAGAGAGAGAAAACATTCCCCCCATTGGCTTTGCGCGTGATAGAATTAAAAACAAACACAGGAATCGTGTGAGTGAGTGTCACACGAGCAAGATTTTTTTTTGGTGGGGTGATATTTTTATGGAGGGGGGGGGGATGAGGGGTGGGTTCGTAGATTTTTAAAAAAAATGTTTGACAAATCGAGACAGTTTGTTAAATTCAGAATGTGATAGCACATCCGTGCTGCGTCTGGAGATTGCCACAAAAATGTCAGGAAAAAAAAAGTGTTGCTATTTTATCCAGGGAGCTGGCAGGATATTTGCTTAATTTGTGCTTTTTGTTGTATGTGTGCTGTGCCCTTACCCCACACAACACAATGTTGCGGCCAGCTTTGTGTTTCCATAAGCTTCTATTTATGGGGTGTTGAAATTAATTAGCATAGACGGCACGAGACGCGAGACTGGTTGGATTAACATAATCTATTTATAAATAATGCATTTATAAATAAACGTTTGATGAGATTGTGTGTGGGAGAATGTGGTGGGGGATGGAGCGATTTGGGGTAAGGGGTAGCGAGTAGGGTGTGGATCAAGGGAAGAATTCGGGGCGGGGGTCTCGAGATAGAGTGACCGACATAACAATTACTGTTGTCATTCATATATCCACATATACAGACCCTTTATATATCCATACAGTAGTCCCATATATACCCACACATAGGTCCACACAGAGGTCCCAGATATAATCATATAGTAGTCCTACATAGGTCCACACAGTGGTCCAACATTCAACCATATAGTAGTCCTACATAGGTCCACACAGTGGTCCAACATTCAATCATATAGTAGTCCTACATAGGTCCACACAGTGGTCCAACATTCAACCATATAGTAGTCCTACATAGGTCCACAGTGGTCCAACATTCAACCATATAGTAGTCCTACATAGGTCCACACAGTGGTCCAACATTCAACCATATAGTAGTCCTACATAGGTCCACACAGTGGTCCAACATTCAACCATATAGTAGTCCTACATAGGTCCACACAGTGGTCCAACATTCAACCATATAGTAGTCCTACATAGGTCCACACAGTGGTCCAACATTCAACCATATAGTAGTCCTACATAGGTCCACACAGTGGTCCAACATTCAACCATATAGTAGTCCTACATAGGTCCACACAGTGGTCCAACATTCAATCATATAGTAGTCCTACATAGGTCCACACAGTGGTCCAACATTCAACCATATAGTAGTCCTACATAGGTCCACACAGTGGTCCAACATTCAACCATATAGTAGTCCTACATAGGTCCACACAGTGGTCCAACATTCAACCATATAGTAGTCCTACATATGTCCATACAGTGGTCCAACATTCAACCATATAGTAGTCCTACATAGGTCCACACAGTGGTCCAACATTCAACCATATAGTAGTCCTACATAGGTCCACACAGTGGTCCAACATTCAACCATATAGTAGTCCTACATATGTCCATACAGTGGTCCAACATTCAATCATATAGTAGTCCTACATATGTCCATACAGTGGTCCAACATTCAACCATATAGTAGTCCTACATATGTCCATACAGTGGTCCAACATTCAACCATATAGTAGTCCTACATATGTCCATACAGTGGTCCAACATTCAACCATATAGTAGTCCTACATATGTCCATACAGTGGTCCAACATTCAACCATATAGTAGTCCTACATGTATCCACATAGTGGTCCTACATATATCGATCATCCACTCCACAATCCGCTTGTATATATCACTCACTGTCTTACAAGTTCACGCCAATCCACGTAAATTCTACAGGTAAGAACCAAACCAGTTTAACATACCAACAAATCTCAATGCTAAGTTAATTCAATGAGTAAACAAAAAATTTATAAGTAAATGTATTAAACAAAACGTAGTCCTCGGTTAATTCAATAAGTAAAATAAAAAAAAGTTCGTATGGAAAAAAGTCTTGACGCTTGGTTTGACCGTGCCGCGAATACCGACGTCGTTTCATCGGATGACGAGTGACTCGATGTGTAAGAATCCCCCAATTTTTTTTTCTCTCTCCTCTCCCCAGGGGTGTACGGGGGTGTACTGGGGGGTGTACGGGCTCCGTGGTGATAGATTGCCGTTTTATGAAGGATTGATGAAATGGTTTGAATAGAAAGCCCGGGACGGCAGCTAACATGTAGGTCATCAAACGGCAAGAGGGATCGCCAGAGTCAACAGTGTGAGAAGGGCGGCCATTATCGTTTCGCGGATGGGCTCCCCTTTCTTGTGGGTTACCTCTCCTGAGTGTCGGAACAAAGGGGGGGAACTCGACGGAAAAAAAATAGTTATTTCACTAAACGGGATTTTAAATTAAAGCTCAACTGCGCGGACATGAAAGCGATGCGCGGTGTTTTTGGATCACTTTGGGTTTGGTGTAGTTAGTTTATGTTTTTCTGAGCATCTGATCGGAGGTGGTTGTGGAAGCGGAAGTTTCGCGCCTTGTCGCGCGCGCAAATAAAAAACTTTCTCAAAATGTCGCTGTGTCACGCGACGAGTAAGTAGTTGATCGTTTAATGGCGAGGGTCCGCGTGATTCAAATCTCGCCCAAGATATCGTTACAGATCTCGTGACAAATCTCGTTACGAATTTCATTATAGATCCGTTACAAATCTCGTTACACATTGGTATAGATATAATTCGAGATCCGTTACGAATCTCGTAACGAACTTCGTTTCAAATCTCGGTACAAGCCTTAATGCGGCTCTCATTTCAAATCTTGTTACAGATCTCGCTACTTTACAGATCTCGTTTCAAATCTAAGTACAGATCTTGTTACGTTACAGAATTCGTTACAAATCTAGTTACAGATCTTGTTACAGATCAATGACGAAATGATACAACTAATGATTAAGACATTGTCGATACCCAGCATGCTGACAACTGCGATAATCAATGCAATTTGAACGGTCGGTATAAGACCTTCCCATCATTCAACATGTTTGGTCAATGTCCGACCAAATGACCATGCAACAATCCGTGTCCGTTTCTCGAAAAGTAATCAACGTTCGGCCGGCCCTCATCACGTTAATTAATTAACGTTCCATCTTGTGACTTGGTATGACAGACTTGTTGGTATCCAGGATTCCTTTCATCTCACGTCGTTAGAAGACCTCTCCCCCATCAACAAACCACGCCCTGGTGACCCTCGCTTAACTCTCAATCTCGGCTTGTTGAGGGACCCTTGTTGAAATTGGATTTCTGGGGTTCGACTAGCCGTTTACAAGAGGTATGGGAAATTTAAAAATGGTCCCCGACCCTAGAGTGTGCATTGTGTATTTTTTCCACATCAAAACTTAATCTTCATCAGCTGGATGGAAATTCACGCGACCATTATTTTTTTAATTTAAAAAAAATAATTTAACAATACAGCACCGTTACTGGAGGTTCACAGAGATATTTTTACCTAGGGTCAGCCGGGATTTTTTTTACCTGGGGGCCCACCGGGATTTTTCCCGAAAGATCGGCGAGGCAGTCCATCCCTAGACGTAGTTATCATTAGGGGTCAGGGAAAGTTCACATCAGCCAAACCACAATATATATGGAAGTAAATTCCGTCATTCGTGTTACCGTATAATTGGCAGGCGTCAATTTAATTACGTAGCTATTCTCCACAATTTTATAATTTGAACACCTGTTGATTAAAATAAAAAAACAGCCTCTAAATTCACGACATGTCTGCTCACCCATCAAGACAGCTGCGTGTGCTAAAAATCAACCATGCGTGTCCATCTGGTTTTACACGTCACCTGCCCCCCCCCCCCCCCCCCCCCACTCCCACCCCACTTCAAAATATCACCCCTTCACAAATTTGAGCGAAAATTTGATTTTAATTCTCCCTCACCGAACGTTGAATAAAATTAACACGTCGTCTGCGCCAATCTCCACCCGCTTCGTTCTCCGGTCATTAGCGACACGCTTCCGGTTGATGACCCCCCGAGATTCCTACCGGTAGCCGGAGGCCGGATATGACGTGGAAGAAATTGTTTTGTTCACCAGAGTTTGAACGAGCGCCACCTCGCGGCCTGTGCTGGAACAAAGATGACACGGACTGGGGTGTCGGGACATGGGGCGATTGTCTCGCTTGTCATAACGGCCCGGGTGTCACAATGGCGGGGGTGGGGTAGGGGTGCTCCTGGTCGGTGGTGGGGTAGTTGTCGTACTATTCCACAGGTGGTGTTGGCCACTGGTAGCCTGGTGGTGACAGATTTATTGTAACAGACATGGATTTTGATAGTGGATACGTGTGTGAGGAGGGGGGGGGGGCGTGTAACTAATTTTAGTACATTATAGTAGATTCTTTACATGTCGCTACAGTACTGAATGCCGTCGTTTGGTTAAAGGACGTTCATATCAGCTTATGACAAGAATATTAAATTCTCAACAAGCAGAATTTATATCAGGTGCAGCCGTACATAAAGCTATCAACATCTCGTCCATGGTACCAGAAAACAACTCGATCGAACGAAAATAATTTTTTTATAAAAATCATAGTCAGCAACATATACGACGCACAACTATGAAGATATATCAAAACAACACATAATACTATCATCATATCACTCTAAAATAATACACAACTGCCATTCCCGATACTGCAGTATGTCATCCTTATATTAGACCAATCAGTAAAAAAAATCTGAGCAAGTATGACGTCATGAACTAGAGTGTATCGATACTTTGTATTTTCTTGAAGGAAGAAAACTTAAAAGCAGAAATAAATTCCCTGTGAAATTAAGTTTTCGTGTCGTTCGCCCAGGCAAGGCGGCCGCACAAGAAGGTTAAAAAAAAACATCACGCTAGGAAAGTGTGTCTATAAATATCCCTGCCACAAAGTCGAGCTAATTAAACAATTAAATATAATTAACACGTTTACACAAAGCCCCCGCCACCCATTTCTAGGATCCAGGATTTTTTTTTAACATTAAATTAACAGGTAGATGTTAATTGTGTTTGCTGAACGGCCTGACCACGTGATGGGGGCGTGGAGGACTGCACTTCCGGTGCACATCGAAATGATTTCACGTCAAGGACAGAAAGTGGCCAAGAAATGTTACTCTACACACGCGAGTGTGGGGAGGGGATCGATAAGTGCTGTACGTCTGGAGCTGGTATTAGAGTTTCTTGGAGCTTAAATGTGTGGAGCTGGTGTTAGAGTTTCTTGGAGCTTAAATGTGTGGAGATGGAGCGATAGGTTCTGGGAGCTTAAATGTGTGGAGCTGGTGCTAGGGTTTCTGGGAGCTTAAATGTGTGTAGTTGGAGCGAGAGGTTCTGGGAGTTTAAATGTCTAGCGCCAGTGTTGGGACTAAAGCCGTTGTTAGAATGTGAGATTTTCTAAAGCCGGTGCTAGAATCTATGAGATTTCTTAAAGCCGGAGCTAGAGTCTGTGAGTTGTCCTAAAGCCGGAGCTAGAGTCTGTGAGTTTCCTAAAGCCGGAGCTAGAGTTTGTGAGTGAGTTCATTCATCAGGACACCCTAAGCAGACGTCAGACTCATCACCGACGAGTCAGTCACTCGCCAGTCGCGGCCATTTTGAAATATGACAAACTCTCGGCGTTCCTCAACATTTTCATCGATAAACTCATCAGTTCGCGGGGCAGAGGGCAGAGAACAGGATGGCATTGGAGGGGGAGGGGGGCACGTTTAACCACTTCAACTACCCAGAAGTGAAAATTACCACCCTCCCCTCCAACTTTCTTATACCCACACTGAACCCTACCCCACACACCCATCTAATATAGAGTCGTGTTTTTCTAAAGGATCTTGTCAATATTTGATCCGACTTGCGCTTCAGGAAAAAATAAACCGGGAGTGATCTCCCCTAAACTTTCTCGAATATTCTTATATAAAATAACAGGGGATGGGAACTCGAGCTATAGACATGATTTTTAATCCATTTTAAATACTTTAAGTTTTAAAAATAGAATAAAATCTCGTAGACAAATTAATTGCACACCAAGTGAACGCCAAATAAAAAAGCGCATAATGGTGCGCAATATTATTAGTACTTTTAAAATTTACATTAGTTTTTTGAGAAATCGGAAGTAGCGTAAATTACTACTTCCAGTCAACGGAAATTACTCAAAATTTAACAGAAGGTAGAGAACTAGATCTTTTACTTACATGTGAAATTTCATTTATCGATCTGAAATAGTACTCAAGTTATAGGCTTTTGAAAAATTCAAAGTAGGAAAAGTACCACTTCCGGTTATCGGAAATCGCTCAAAAGTTGATACGGATCTACGATTTCGATAAAATACTTATATATGAAATTTCATCAACGTAGCTGTAACGGTACTCAAGTTATCGTGTTTACACACGGACAGACAGACACACAGACACACAGACACACAGACACACAGACATACGGACAAGATTGCAAAATTATGTTTTTCCGTATCAGTGAGGTGTAAAACGTCGAGATTTGTAAAAATCTCGATTTTTTTTTTTGCACGATTACAAGACTTTCTCTATACTTCGTATATACGAGAAAGTAAAAAGTCTACAAAACTATCTCAATCGAGATTCTAAAAGGATTTTATTAAGCGTCCATTTGACAAAGCAATGATTTGCCAACGATTTTGATGATTCGATCCATTCTGAGTTTCCTGTTGTATCAATTATGTCTGGGGATTTATTTTAATCGATACCGTTTTTGGGGGCGATATCTAAAAATAGAATCTCTGAAATCTACTGATGGGTTTTTCCAATGAATAAAAGGAAATAAGTTGACGGGATTATTTGTGGGAGGGCTCAATGGGGAGGTGGGGGCTTGTTTTTGGGGTGGGGAGGGGTGGGGAGGGGTCAGATTGAAAGGTCTATAACATTTCTAACTGAGCTCATCAACCCGCTCTGGTTGGCAACCCTAGTAATCTGGGCCACTGGTCTATGGCCGTTCTAGTAATCTGGGCCACTGGTCTCTGGCCGTTCTAGTAATCTGGGCCACTGGTCTATGGCCGTTCTAGTAATCTGGGCCACTGGTCTCTGGCCGTTCTAGTAATCTGGGCCACTGGTCTATGGCCGTTCTAGTAATCTGGGCCACTGGTCTCTGGCCGTTCTAGTAATCTGGGCCACTGGTCTATGGCCGTTCTAGTAATCTGGGCCACTGGTCTATGGCCGTTCTAGTAATCTGGGCCACTGGTCTCTGGCCGTTCTAGTAATCTGGGCCACTGGTCTATGGCCGTTCTAGTAATCTGGGCCACTGGTCTATGGCCGTTCTAGTAATCTGGGCCACTGGTCTATGGACGTTCTAGTAATCTGGGCCACTGGTCTCTGGTTGTTTTAGTAATCTGGGCCACATGTTGCTGGCCATTTTAGTAATCTGGGCCACTGGTTACTGGCCATTTTAGTAATCTGGGCCACTGGCCGTTCTAGTAATCTGGGCCACTGGCCGTTCTAGTAATCTGGGCCACTGGCCGTTCTAGTAATCTGGGCCACTGGTTGTTGGCCGTTTTAGTAATCTGGGCCACTGGTCTCTGGCCGTTCTAGTAATCTGGGCCACTGGTTGCTGGCCGTTTTAGTAATCTGGGCCACTGGTCTATGGCCGTTCTAGTAATCTGGGCCACTGGTCTATGGCCGTTCTAGTAATCTGGGCCACTGGTCTATGGCCGTTCTAGTAATCTGGGCCACTGGTCTATGGCCGTTCTAGTAATCTGGGCCACTGGTCTATGGCCGTTCTAGTAATCTGGGCCACTGGTCTATGGCCGTTCTAGTAATCTGGGCCACTGGTCTATGGCCGTTCTAGTAATCTTGGCCACTGGTCTATGGCCGTTCTAGTAATCTGGGCCACTGGTCTATGGCCGTTCTAGTAATCTGGGCCACTGGTCTATGGCCGTTCTAGTAATCTGGGCCACTGGTCTCTGGCCGTTCTAGTAATCTGGGCCACTGGTCTATGGCCGTTCTAGTAATCTGGGCCACTGGTCTATGGACGTTCTAGTAATCTGGGCCACTGGTCTCTGGTTGTTTTAGTAATCTGGGCCACATGTTGCTGGCCATTTTAGTATCTGGGCCACTGGTTACTGGCCATTTTAGTAATCTGGGCCACTGGCCGTTCTAGTAATCTGGGCCACTGGTTGTTGGCCGTTCTAGTAATCTGGGCCACTGGTTGCTGGCCATTCTAGTAATCTGGGCCACTGGCCGTTCTAGTAATCTGGGCCACTGGCCGTTCTAGTAATCTGGGCCACTGGTCTCTGGCCGTTCTAGTAATCTGGGCCACTGGTCTCTGGCCGTTTTAGTAATCTGGGCCACTGGTCTATGGCCGTTCTAGTAATCTTGGCCACTGGTCTATGGCCGTTCTAGTAATCTTGGCCACTGGTCTATGGCCGTTCTAGTAATCTGGGCCACTGGTCTATGGCCGTTCTAGTAATCTGGGCCACTGGTCTATGGCCGTTCTAGTAATCTGGGCCACTGGTCTATGGCCGTTCTAGTAATCTGGGCCACTGGTCTCTGGCCGTTCAAGCTTGGCAAACAAGGGTAGACAAATCCATCTCGACGTCTCTCAGAAGTTAGCGAGTATTGTGGGAGTTAATTTTATCCCCCCCCCCCCCCCCTGCTTGTATATTTGGACAACAAACGCCGGTTGATTGGCGGCAGAGAGCGGGGCGGGAGTTCTCTAAGAGCTCCGGCTCTTCAGAGCCGGGGAAAGTGAGCTCGATTCACAGCAGGATGCGATGGACTGGGGACTTCAAGGCGCATGCGCGGACCAAGCAAACACTGGATTAAATGAGTTGGCCAACGGGTAAATACATGCACAAAGCTGTAGACGATCAGGGCTATACAGTTACAAAGTTTTAAATAATACGGCTAATGTTAGCAAATAGTCCACGTTTACTGTATAACTAGGCATGCTGCCCAGCTTCGCTTAGGCTTTCGAAAACATTGAGAATTTGAATGCTTAATTAATTCGCCCGAAGGTCGGTCTACGACCTCAAGAGTTATGAAGAGGTTCCTCCGTGGACATTTTTTTTCGATTTATAGCTCATATAAGGTACCGGTCAGTCGAGGTCAGTTTTGACCCCCACATCGTAGACTTTTCGGCCAACCGGCCCCCGTGTTCTGTCGCACCAAGGCAAGATCATGCCAAATTTGAAGCGCCTGCGGCGCCGGGAAGTGCCCTATCGGACACCCGACAATCTAGATCTAGATCTAGATTCCTAAAAGAATTTTTTTTTTAAATTTAGCCCGAGCATAATAAAAAAGAATACCTTAACCAAGTTGACTTGCTGTGTCTCGAACCCGCACCACCTGCGTGGTTTAATGTACACTAACATCTCCGCTATTTAGGCACCTTATAAAATACGGAGAATGAAACACGTATTTTAAAATCTTAACTTACGCGAATATGCTATTCTTTCAAATTAATTTTTTATCCCAAATTAGCCAGTTCCAAACAAAGATTTTGTATAAAATAAATAAGTCTTGAAATAGTTTAGTCCTAATATAGACATTTATTTTTGGAATTGATTTTAGAGAAGTTAGAGTCTAAATCTAGATCTTAGCGTCTACGTCTAGATCTAGTTATTGCGTAGATTTAGATTTAGTCTAGATCTAGAATCTCTAGATCTAGAATCCAAATACATAAAATAAATTTTATGAGTTTAGGCCGGAAAAATTGTATTGTATACATTTCATAGTGTACGTAGATCTAAATCAAATTTGAATGAAATAGTTCATTTCTTTTCATTCTTAACTCGGCAGATGACGTCATTAGTTAATGTATAAGCAATAGTGACGTCACAGTTTTATGCGTTCTTTTTCACATATATTAATGCTTTTCCGGTTGCATAAATAATACTGTTTCTCTACATTCGAATACGCCTTAAATTTTTATTTTTCTTCTTTAAGTAAAATTGTGGTTATACATTTAAAACATCTAACATATTATTTTCAACAAAAGTCCGTAAAAAATTCTCGATATATCGCTGCCGTTTCTGACGTGATGTCCGGCGAAAATTTTTTGCGGACAGAGAAAGAGAGAGAGAGAGAGAGAGATGTGCGCACATTGGGCTTTTATAAATTAGGATATTGGGCAAGTACTTTCAAAATCCATAAATATATAATGCACGCGGTAATCGTACTCTGGTTAAATAAATCTACAGTACGACCAATAGATAAGCACTTCTCTAAGATACAAAGCCATGTCTGGTTTGTTAAGTCCACTTCATTAGATCCTCGTACCTCCGCCTACAGCCTGTACAAAATCTTGCAGCCCTTCACAGATCGCGGTTCAAAACGGCAATTCTCAAGATTCCACCACCGCCATCCGGGTGATTAAACGGGTAAACTAACCACGTGACCACCCAGTGTGAGATAGGATCTGATGTTTACCAGACGCCCAGTAACGTATGGGCTACCCCCCCCCCCCTCCCCCTCCAAGATTCCAGCAGTTTAGTCGCCGTTACAAAATGTTACAGTCAAGTGGGCCGTTAGGTCAGTGATAACTCGCTCCGTAGGGCTGATGTGAGCTCTTTAACTGATGGTAGATGGGACCTCAATATTTAATGGTAGATATGATCCCTTTAACTAATGATGGATGGGACCTCAATAACTAATGGTGGATATGATACCTTTAACTAATGATAGATATGATTTCTTTAACCTATGGTAGATATGATAACTTTAACATATGGCTGATATGATCCCTTTAACTAATGGTAGATGGTACCATCGTAACTTAGTGGTAGATAGAACCTGAATAACTGTTAGTTGATACGAATCACATTAACCTCTCGCCATCCGATACATTTGATCTAATTTTAAAATGCTCTTTAAATGAACCCCTACGATGTCTTATATGTGGCACAAAAATACAATACAATATGTGCACACGTCAGAAAAGAAACAGCGAAATTTGATACCAACCGCATATCACACACGTTAGCTATTCTGAAATATATTTCTTCTGCCAGCATGTTTTCAATTTATATTTTCCTTGTTACCTCTGGGGAAATCGAAGTTACACAGACGCTTTCTAGACAAACTTTCAACTACACTAGATCACCTACCAGATTCGTAGAAACGAATGTTTCAATATAATGGAAACGTGGGGGGGGGGGGGGGGGGAGAGAGAGAGAAAAAAAAAACAACAGAAATCTAAAAATAAATGAGAAATTCCCGTTGCGGTGTGTATAAAAAAAACCCAACACATGGTGTCCTCGGTTGTTGTGTGATGTGGTCTAATGTCAGCAGATGGTGTTGAGGATATGTCCTGCTGGGCTAGCACCAGGACAACAATGCGTGGGTTTTAGTCCCCCGCTGTCCTGTAGGACCATCAGACGATACTTCATCTAGCGACCATATGCGGCTTAAGTATGTGACGTGATCGTTCTAAAAGTTCAAAGGTCAAGCCTAAAGGCCGGTAATGAAGGTCTACGACTACAGCTCATTGTTTGTTGAGTGAAGCTGGACGATTTTTTTAATATAAATTCATGAATTTAAAATCTATTTTATAATAGAACGAATCTTTGAATTCACTGAAACTTTATTTATTTATAATATTTTGATTATAATAGTAAATACATGTGTAATTAACCTGTATTCAAGGAACTTTAGTGTCATGAGAAATTCAAACATGTAAAATGCATGTAAAATTTTCGAAAAAATGGAGCAGCTAATTTTAAAATGTAGAGATTTTTAAGTAAACTCAACGTTTCTGCCTTTTTTGCAAGAAGCATCATTGGTGTCTAACTTTTTTCCTAATAATTTAACTTGTGACAGAAATACTTATAACAAATTTTCATAACTTGAATCGACTTCCAGAAAAACATTACTGAGACCAAACTAGAATTATCATTAAAATGCGTATTGTAGTTTGGGTGGATTTCTTATATCAGTGTCAGATAGTGGCACAATCATAAAATCTTCTTAAAAAGGGGTGTTAGGTTGCTGATAGTTAAAATACATATGACTTGCTAATGAAAGCCGAAAATAAACACAACATCACAACGACTGCGATACCATGCAGTTAGCCTGAAATAAAACACAACAACAAATACTGAGATACCATACAGGTAGCCTAAAACAAAACACAACAACGACTGAGGTACCATGCATATAGCCTAAAATAAAATTAAACGCCCCCCATGCCACCCTCCCATTAAACCTGGGCAGGGCGGCAGTGAATGTCGCATCACTTGGACGTGCTCATTGGCTGGGTTTAAAAACTATGTCAACATCCCTGGGTTGGCCTTGACCTTTTAGTAATAGATGCAGCAATGTCTCTTCCCCCCCCCCCCCCACTTTACCCGTTGTCCTGGCGTCTTTGTGTACGTTTTCCAGAGTTAAACAAATTAATGTGCGCAAGTGATCTATTGTAATACTACAATGAATTTATATTTAGATCAATATTGTGTCTGGATTTTTTTTATGAGTTAAGGATAGAAATGTGCTCAAGTAATCTATGAAATGTTACATCAAAATCCATTTTAGATCAGTAATGTTTTATACTCCATGTTTATGGTCGAACAAAACTCAGCTGTTATGAAATACACTGAAAACATCGGTCGATTTAGCTCGGCTATTTCTTTTTTTCTATGTCTAAACATTTAGAGAAGTATACTAGATCTAGATATCGGATGGCCCAATCTAGAAATGGCCAAGCCTGGCCCTTTATTGATTGCCATGACGATAAGAGTTTACAGAATGGCGTTACGTAGTCTCACTAAATGGCCCACCCCACGCCCCCGCTCCTTAACGTTTCGATCACTGGTTCACCCCAAACCCCCTTCACATTTGCTATATTTAGACCAATAGTCCACCCCTTACCGCGTCACATTTTAGACCGCTAGGACTGGTCCACCTCACACCTCATCAAATTTAGATCCAACCACCCCCCCCCCCACCCCCCCCCCCCCCACCCCCCAACAACGCGAGTTTGAATTATCTATTTCCGATGACGCAAAGATGTGACGCGTCACTATTCGGGTCAAATCAAGCGAGACAATAACCGCCGCCGGCGATTAGTGGAACAATAATCCGCGCCGGCACTAGTTAACCGGGCCATCATGAGCCGCACGGAGCCGCTGACACATAAAGAAACTGCCGCGGCGTGCGAGTGCAGTCAGCGCGTCATGCTCGCTGGTGACGGAAATCCAATTAGCGAAATTTACCGCAAATTAATTACTTTCCTACAACCGCGGCGGTTCTCAGTCTGTAGTCGTCTGCTGGTTATGACATGCACGTGCCGGGGTTTATGGGTAATCTTACTGCACGGTCGCGAGAGTGTGAGTAAGGAGTACTTGGTGAGGTACGTGAGTCTCAAGGTTCATAAACTAGGACTTAAAGGAGGGGCGGGGGGTTAATTGGGGGTGGGGGGAATCGAAAACTTTTTTGTTTGCAACTGCTTTCTTTAATCACAACCTGGTACTTAATTGTTAATTAGTCATCATGACACGTGACACGTCTGTTTCGGATAAATCCCTGGCAGTAAATGAAAACACTCGTATGTTCTGACTACAAGAAAACGTCTATAGCCGGTGGAAAAAAAAGTGAAAAAGAAATGTGTTAACGATTTATTAAACGCATTAAAACACAAATCCAACAATTTATAGTTTGGACTTCACAATGCATTTAGTTAACGTTTCTCGTACTAGTGTTTATCGAAATAACTGGTCAGTGTTAAATTTAAACTCGCATTCAAACTCAAAAGTAAATCAAAGAAAGAAGGGTTTACGGGGTTGAGATAACTGGAAGTGACGTCATATGTAAATGATGGTAGCCTATTTACCGACAATATGTAAATACGAGGATGTTCTCTAAAAACGCTGAAGAAAAAAAAAGTTGGGGGTCGGTCGGTGCAGTCATGGAGTCTGGGGATTTAGATTAATTTGTAATAAAGTTTTTAAACTCCCATTAACATCTCATTAACAGCCTACCACCCCCCCCCCCCCCCCTCCCACGGGCCCGTAGAATGAATATTTACCAAGTCTTGTTGGACTATTAAAGGCTTGCCGCCATCGCTGGTATGGTGTGTTTGATTTCAAATGGTGGACAAATATTAGAGTGAGGAGGGGGAGGGAGGGGGGGGGGGCTAACACAAGGGAGGATAAGTGGAATACTGGAGAGGTAGAGAGGAGGGGGGGGGGGGTCTGTGAAATATTAAGCGCTGCGCGGAACAGCTGTGGACATGGTATTGTTAGGGGAAAAGTTTTGGTTAAACGGTCAATAGCCCAGCACTAAGCTTGCTGGGTCAGTGAGCAGAGTGATTCGTGCTTTACTGAGATTTGGGGGTGAGGGGGGGGGGCACATACACGCTGAGTGATGCGTGTTTTACTGAGATTTGGGGGGGGGGGGGGGGAGGAGGTACATACATGCTGAGTGATTCGTGTATTTCTGGGATCTGGATGCGGGAACCAGGAGGTTCCCCACATATACAATGAGGTTTAACATAGTTGATGGGATTTTGTAATTTCAATCAAAAGGTCTTCAGTAGTATGGTCTTTTGTTGGATTTTTTTCTAAGTGTTAGAATTTTAGATCTACATGTTTGAGATTTTCATTCAAGATGGAAGACAAACAACTAAAAAAAGTTTTCCTCATTAAAAAACATTTTACTTGCAAAGTAAACAAATCAATTGCATAAATACTCTAGTGGCCCATTGGTTCTCACCTTCGACTAAATATCTAATGCTGATCAGATATAATGCTATGCTAAATCTGATCACGTGTCTCTCTTTAACCCATTCTGCGACCAACATATCTAGCTCCACGCCTACTCGTCCTTAACACTAACCTTTCATCCAGCTAAAGTTACCATTTAAACCTGAGTTGACTTCCTTACAAATTCATTTTTATTGACTTGAAATAATAATGTTGACTTGGAAACAACATTAAATTTCGAGGTAATCCCTCGCCCCCTCCCTGCGTCCCACCCCCACCTTCACTAAGCTGATTCGGGAATGCAGGCGAAGGTTTTGGGCAAACTGTCGACATAAAGGGGACAAAACTCGAAACTCAGTCCTCGGGTTTTTTTATTTGCCGTCGACACACTGTTAAATTGATTCACAATTCTTTTCTCCCGGCCGGCCCGCTAAAGGCAATGTTAGACCCCGTCTTAAACAATTAGCAGAGTTCTGCGCCTCACCAAAAAAAATTTTGGTCGGACAAAATTTCAACGTGGGCAATGTCTTATTCATACTGTACTTGTATCTTTACTTAAAGTTCATTTTCTAAAAAAAAAAAAAAAAAGAATTTAGATGCATTTTAACACTAAAATCCCCCCTCCCATTAAGGGTTTTGTTACTTTAATGCCCACCCCCCCCCCCACCTCGCATATCCTGCACATGTATAACGGTCACCAGCAAGACATCAGGATATGGAAATGAACATCTCTCTTTACCATGTGGCCATCAGCTAAACTTTAGCACCATCTGGTTATTTCGGCAAGTTCAAACTGAACTTTGTTATTCTGACACCTACAAAATATACACCTTGTAAATTATATGTTCATTGAGATATGAGTGTGTTTGTAGTGGGTGTGTGTGGGTGGGTGTGTGTATTTTATCGTGGGTGTGTGTGTGTAGTGTGGGTGTGTGGGTGTTGAGCTGGCAGGACCCAGATCTGTTCAAACATGCATGACGTGTTTTCTTGAGAATGTTTGACACGGCCGTGCCGGTTCAATGAGCCGGTCATCCGTGAAATACAGACACATGGTCCGTCGGCCAGTTGTGAAAACATTGTCTCCGAGGTGGGGGTGTTGGTTTCCGTTACAGGGGGCGGTTCAATGTTGTGTGGGGCGTCTTTGTGTGGGAAGGGGCGTCTCTGTGAGGGAGAGGCGTATATATGGGTGAGCGCTTATGTGTGTGTGTGGGGGGGGGGGGGGTTAAGCTACACCAAGGAAAGGAGGACGTTTCAACGTGTTGTAGTTAGTAATGACGTTGTCGTCTTGGATGTGTGTGTTTGTGTGTCTGGGTTGGGAGGGGGGGGGGGTAAGGGTTATTTTATATCTTGTTTGCGCGGGGTGTCTCTCTGTGTGTTTGTATTTGCCTGTTCGTTTCTGTTTGCGTGTGAGTTTATCCAACAGCCTCAATGCGGATATCTGTGTGTGCGCGAGTATGTGTGTACTATTTTGGTCATATTTTTCCCCTAGCAAAAATTTTTTATCACGCTGATGTTAGGTGTTCTGGTCAGAAACACCTCGATGTTCACACATCTGTGCCTCCATCTTAAACCAGTCCCGTTTATATTACTAAAAACTGAGAACATCGCTTCCCATACCGAACTGTAGACTTGACTCGAAACTTTTGAGTTCCCAAAGACCCATGACAGATCAAGAAAAAAAAAATGATAATTTACAGACGCCATGATACTTTTTCCACTACCTTACCAAGTTGTTCGTGGCATAAGGTATTGGCACTGAGCAATTTTATCTTGTTCCTTGTACCAGTTCTCTATAACCCGGTTTGTCTTTTGCACAAGGTATTGGCACTGAGCAATTTTTGCTTGCACCTTGTAGCAGTTCTCTATAACCCGAGTTGCGTGTAGACGGGATCAGCTAGGTACCAGAAAACCAACTCGTGTTGTTTCATCTTGTAGCAGTTCTCTCTGTTTGTCTAAACTACAAGGCAAGTGGAACCAGACGCACCTGTCCCATCCCACCCGGGCTAATTGCTCCGCCACAATATCTTCATCAGCACCGACTTCAATGCGCGGATGTTCTTCTGAGAGCCTTGAGCCCAAGTGCACTACTTAAATCGTATCCCATGATCCTTTTCCTGTACTTACTTCACGTCATGTTCTTACACAAACGCTTACATTACTAATGATCAATACTTTTTTTCGGGTTTCTCCGTTTTTTGTTTCGGTGCGCATTTGTTCTAATAATACCTCGTGTATTTTTTGTGCTAAATGAAACTTCAAAAAAAAAAAATACAGACTCTCAGACCACACTCAGATGTATTTTTTATCTCCCCTAAAATAAACGACATCGTTAGGAAAATAAACTCAGGAGAGCAATGATACTTTGGCGGGGGTAGAACGTTATTGGGGTTGTAACGTGATGTCTGCTGAGCTGGGCAATCGTCTGACTCTTGTTGTTACTTTAACCCGTTCAACACTGCAGCAGATTTGGGGGGGGGGGGGGAGCCGTTTGGTTAGCCATACTCCAGGACTCGGTATAGGTTAGGGTTAGAGATTGGCGTAAATAGACCTTACCTTTTTTTTGGTTCGGCTACGAAGTTATGTGTCGTCTCAGATTTTAGATACGTCAAATTTTAACTTTATACTATGATCCTTGTTAATTAAACCAATATTATTAATAGAAGCGATAACAACTCAAAGTACATTTGAAATTGAGTGAAAACGTATGAATAAAGGTGATAAAGAAATGAATTTAACGTTTTCAATAACTCAACAGCACACTTCAATAACGCATTATTTCTATTTAGAAAACAAATAATTGTGAATGTAAACATGTAGCAGAGATTTACAAAAAGTGCAACAAAAACCATTACAGAACAAAATTCTGGCGTACTTTGAGTTTCTGCTCCGGGCGATGACGTCAGTGTATATTTCTGACTAAACACCACTGGCCACTTTTGACCAAAGTAAACCCACGGTCTCAGGGCCACTCTGGCCACTTTTGACCAAAGTAAACCCACCGTCCCGGGATCAAAGCCAGCGGCCTCAAGTGCTCTTGCTAGCGGGTATCAAACGGACGCCGTATACTGTTGCCCTACCTGTCGACACTAATCAGTTCTTTCAACAAAGGCCAGGATTACACGACTTTGAGGGAGGGAGGGGGGATGTTGAATTATGGGATATTTATAGGCAATACATTACAATAAAACCGAGCTAGGTTGGGCGAAGGAGCGTTAAACAAGATAAGACACGCATCACAAGGACATTGCCATGTCTTTGATGGTCAATGTACGCATGCGCGGGGGTGGGACTTCCCGTCTTTGATGTTGGGTTGACCGGTTAGTGTTAGAGTGTGTTGGTGCTAATCTTGTGTTGAATGCCTGACAACAGGTCATGAGGGTTACTGGGATGTAGGTGTTTGTCTGGTTGTACTGATGTATCAGAGGCGATATGGTCGGGGTGTGCAGGAGAGGTGGGTTTTTTTTTTGGGGGGGGGGGGAGGGGGGGTCAGTTAAATGCTTATAGGAGAGGTGGTATTTAGGGTTAGTTGAATGTCTGTTGGAGAGATATTTTAGGATCAGTTCAACAATGTCCATTGGAGAGATATTTTAAGGTCAGTTCAATGATGTTTATTAGAGAGATGGTTTTCGGGCTAGTCTAAGGTTATAATATGCTTATACGTGAGAGTTTAATACTTTTTTTTTTTAATTAAAGAGTTGAACGTCTAGCAAGTGCTGTGTACAATACTATGTGTATTGTTCCTAGCCTTGCCTAATGTATCTACTAACAGTTTAATGGCAGCCGTATACGGGAGGGCCAGGGATTTTTCTGGAAAAATTAAAATTGTGATGGTGAATTATAAAAACAACACGCCATCTTAAGGTAAAGATTTGATGATGTCCAAAGCTGTGTACAGACGCATTAAAAATGCATGTTCCTAGTGTCAAAATTAGATGTGGTTTTAATGTTAAGTACGGATGTGTTTTTCAACACAAAGTAGGACCCCAGATACATTCTATCTTTAATGTTAGATTAATAGTAGATGCCATTGTGATTTCGATTTTTTTTTTTTTTTTTTTTTTGCTGTATGTTCATCTGTAATTAAAAAAGAAAGTCTAGGTAAAAAAATGACCTTGCATTTGTCGACCGGAAGCTGAAGTATCAAAGTCGTAAACTAGAAAGTGGGCGTTATCACGGCCGGCAATTAAAACAACGGACTACATCTCGCAGTAGAGGGCCCAATGATATTCTTTTGATCCTGATTGCCGAATGATATCTGCGAGTGCTGAATGATATCTGCGAGTTCCGAATGATATCTGTGAGTGTGGATGCTTCACGACTGACAACCGGGAGAGGACCGCCAGGGTGGGCTCGGCCCTAGCGGGTTCTCCTGGTGCCGGGCCGTGCGCCGCACCGTTTTATAGCGGCATTAAGGAGTGCGCACCTAGAAGGCTGCGTAGTAAATAGATACTGTGATGATATCTTGATTCCTCGATGTCTGAATAGAATTTTTTGCAGAATTGGGTATTTTTTTTTTTTTTTTTTTTTTTTGGGAAAGTTGCCTTGCGAATAGGGTAAAGTAATACTTGTGTACTGTTGTAAGATGTACATGATTGTATAAGAACTGCATTTATTTGCGTATACAACGTAAACATTTAAGAAAATAAATTAATTCACCGTTTGATTTGAGTGGATAGAAAAAACATGAAAACAACACAACAGTCATGTAGTGAAAATAAAATATGTGTTTTGTTGAAAATCGATGTATTTTTTAAAATGGTAACTCTTATTAAAAATATTGTCTCTTTTATTCCTGGCGTCGTTCCACAATCCTCACCCTCCCCCCTCCCATTCCCCCCTCCCATTCCACCCCCCCCCCCCCCCGGGACTCACCAACCACCTGGTCATCTGGCAACACTGTAAAGTTTACACTACTCTCTACCCACACGACTTGCTACACTTGACACCGTCATGGCGGCCTCCACTTACCGAGGCTGCTGTAGAGGGCAGCACTGTTTCGTTTTGTCATACCTGCGAGTCTTATGTGTACAAAGTTCACCCCGTACACAAATAATAATACAGATTTCACTTGCACGCTGAAATACAAAACAAATTAGTAATAGACCTTCGAAAATTCATATTTCGATTCGTGAAAATTGTTTTTGCATGTAACTTTTTATGCGTTTCCATAAATATATGTAATAACCTTGAACTTTTGATTTAATTAGAATTAATTCCGTTTTGTATTTTGTTTTTTCTATTATGCATTTCTACAAAAGTAGAAGCCTTAATTACCAAGTTAATGATTAGCTGTAACAAAATCATCTCGTTATTCATCATTATAAGGTATAATTATTTCTCCGAATACGACGCCCCTGCTAATTATTCCAAAACTAATTGCAAGGCTAGTGAATTGTACGGATTTTAGCTTGTAGATTTCAGATCAAGTTTTATGTCTTCTACCGAGGCGACATAAAAGACTAATCCCTGCTTGCAAATTGAAGATACTAGTTTTTGTTTAGACCTTTGGAGCCAACAATAAATAAAGGTAGATTGTTACTTGGTCCAGCTGAATGTTTGATTATATAAAAGTAAGAGCCAGATCTTGAGATAACCTGACTGTGGAGCTCTTGGTGGTCCGCTCGTTCCATTTCCTGGATCTGTTTCATTTTGTACCCGAGCAAACGATGCATAGCTCTTTACTAGATTAAAGGAAGCTGGTTTTGTATTTCTAAAACAATATATACAGGTCCCTCGAGTATCACTAATTGGCGGGTATACACGGTGAGGGGGAGGGGGGCGTCTGCCCCGTGGGGCCTGAGACCAGAGTTAAGTAAACAGCCTGGTTTTAATCAAAGTCTGTGCCCCAGGGTCAAGTCTGCTCTCCCAGAGTTTTGTTTTCTCGTGACTTTAAGGTTAAACTAAATACCGAACTAATGAAAAAAGTGCGAAATACGAGACTTGAACTGGGGTATCGGGGCTATCAAATAATAACATCCGTCGGTGGTTCTGGTGCCCGTGTCCTTAGTTCATCAGTAACAATGACTTTCTTTCTCAAGGCTGAACTTCACTTCAACCCTCAATTTATAAAAACAAAACACCAAACAATAATAAAGTCCTTTTAGAGGACTGAATTTTCCCTCCACCCCTTATTAGCAAATCTAACTCAATTTTATATCTATTTACTTTTCCCTTAATCTTTACACCTAGATCGTCTTTGGTTTCACCATCGCCCACCATGAACTAAAGAGATCTCCCAAAAAATAACATAAATATCCATCACTTATAAATATTAGGAAATCAATTTTAGTCACATCATTCAACAAAACCTTCCGCAATGATCCACCAACGTGGCTCCCTGACAAATAGTTCCCCCCTCTCAGCAAATTTTTGACGATTTGATAAAAAAATTATAAACTCCAACCCAGTTTCAAATTTATGTTTTCTCCGAAACGTCATTTGTGATGTTCCCCGGTTGGAGAGCGGTCTTGCTAAGTTACAAATCGCATTAAGTAGAGTGTACCTCCAAACGAGTTTACTCGGCACCCCCCCCCCCCCTTCCACCCATCGCCGACGCGCGCGTCAAAAGAGTAATTTTTATATTAAGAAACTGGGGAGTGTTTGCCTACTCGTGGCGGAATGAATGAAGTCCGTCAATTTTCACTTATCTAGCAGCACTTAACCCAATAAGCGGGACACCGCAGCCCAGGCTGAGCAAATGTTAACTCAATTTTTCATGCAGATGCAGGCTCAAGGAGGAACCTTCTCCCTCAGCCATCGGCCCAGTTCTACGGGGAAACGGCTCCGCAATCAGGCGCCAAGTCAAACCCACTTGACTGAGCCCACGTGACTTACCGCCTGACGCATATCTTGTCCCGGGCTTAAATTGTCTTATTACGACATGACGTAATGCCGTAATTGGACATCTCGCGCGAGCTGTCGCGGGCCGAGAGTTCAGGGGATACAACTCCATCGGGGTGAAAGTCTTTGTGTCAGCTTGCGGCGTGTTGTGACACGCGATCAATGGCCCCACTAGATCTCGCTCTCTCCCGGGGGTTCGCGTCGTGTCCGAGGCTCGCTAGCGTCCACTTAGCGAGTGCTAATTCAGGTGCTTACAGGGGTGCGGGAGTAGAACAGGTAGCGTGTCACAGCTGTCAGAAGGTGTGACGGTCAGACAAAGATGCAATTACCGCGTTACACGGGACTTAACGTAACCGTTTTGTGTGTGTTAGATTTGTTCGAGGTAACCTCAGCTTTGAACTTTTCATTTCGCTACGATAGGGGCGTAAGTAGAGTTGGATATGGCGGGCGTTCAGCTGCTTGCGAGAACTTAACAAATTTCGCGACACATTTTGGACGCGGTACTCATAGCTTAAAGAGCTAAAAATAAAAAAATTCTTGAAGACGAAAATTAAACGAAAATTAAAACAGCGGGAAAAAAATAAACCCACAAACACAAGTTTTCGTCTTAAAAAGAAAAACAGTGACAAAAATCCGTATATATCTTTATCAACGTAAACACAAACCAAATAGACAGGAGCCAAAATGTCGATAGACCATAAGGCCGACAGACTATAATATCGGCAAATCATAAGGCCGATAAATCAAAAGGCCGACAAAGATAAAAATCCTAATGTCTTAAAAAATTGCTTTGTTCCCCATGGTGAATTTCAAATAAACAAAGATACCGTAAACATACAAATTGTGCATGAAAATAAAGAAGTGAATGATGCCACAACCAGGATGTTATCTAACATCACAGACATCAAACTTTATCTCCATCCTACATGTTCCACTGTTACTGGCACAAGTTCCTGTGTTACTGGCACAAGTTCCTGTGTTTACTGGCCCAAGTTCCACTGTTACTGGCACAAGTTCCTGTGTTACTGGCACAAGTTCCTGTGTTTACTGGAAACTTCTCCCTTCACTACCTTACCAGAAGGTTAGAGTTGAAACCATCCGCAACCTTCTCTAATCGGCCTCCTCATCAGTATGGACTCGATATTCGTTGCGTAAACTATGTCTAGCGGCGAATCACGTTTGTCGTGCAGTCTTGTAAAAAGTCACTGGTATCCGATTACCGATAATCGTTGATAGGTATCGTGTATGCTGCTGGCAGCGATTATTTTCGGACACCGGCTTTTGAAAGCATATGCGTACATATCCTGACCGTGAAATATATCCTGACAACAAGACATATTCTGACATTTAGATATATCGTGACATTCATTCAAATCCTGACATTCAGAAATATCCTGAAATACAGTAACAACTAGACAATCACTGTGTAAACTAAAAGTTGTTTTTTTTTTTTAAACTTACAAGTATTCTATCTAACCTCTAAAGACCGCTTTATCCAGAACTGTACTATTCTTACTCCATACATTAAATAGCCATTTAGTTTGGGATATTTTTTAGCTAGATTTTACCAAACATCACGTGCCAAATTTACACAGAGCCATTCCCCCCTCCCCACACACCCACCCACACCATTCGTTATCAGCCAACTTTGTTTGTGTGAGCATATCAGCCGTGCCCCCCACCACCAATATACCCCCCTCCCCCAATAGCTATTGTATATATCCATGACTCGAAACGCCCTAACACGATAAACACCAATCAGCCCACCCCATTGATGACGATAGCACGAGATTGCGCACGCCCGCCGCATCTTTGAACGTTCACCTGTGCAGCCTGCACCCTTGCGCGCCAGTAATGAACGCGTATCGCACCCCTGGCCTCATCTCTTTGAGTTCCAATCTCATTTATTTCCAAATTTCACCTTTAAAAAATGTTATTTGGGATCCGTATAGGTGAACTTTGGCTTTCTACAGATAGGTGCGGGTCACTTGATCGAGACGAGGAATATCGATATAGTATGTAAAGGCGAACTCTATTGTGTAGTTTACAAATTAAAAGAAAAAGGTATTCATATTTTTAAAATATTCATGCACTTATTACTCGATTCAGCCAAATGCCTACACCAGATATTTTTAAAAATAAGCACCGATTTCTGACACCGAACATGATTAATATTGTTGACTAGTTTAGGACTTAATAAAACAGAGTCGCATTGTTGAGAGTCAAGCTCAAGAAAATTAACGATGATACGACTTTGTTGGGATCCTCGTAAAACTTTGTCTCCTAATTTTAGAAAAAGAGCAGGGATATTCTAGAAGCGTCACGCATTTTCTCTTTACACACACACACACACACACACACACACACACACACACACACACAAACACACACACACACATACATATATATATATATATATATATACACTCACTCACACACACACTCACGCACACACATACACACATACACACTCATATATACACATACATACAAGCACATACACACACACACACACATACACACACACGACAGGATCAAATAGACCAATAACCACGTCACTTCCGGGCCAGCCCTCATTATATCTCTTGTGCTGCCCGTCTCCCGAAAGAAAAGAGTTCATTTGCTAGGCGTCGTGTTTGTCCTGTCTATTTGAAAAGGGTTTCGGAGACCGCCGATTGGTTCGTTAGTGATCATATGACCATGGTAAGCTAAACAAAAAATCTTTTATTTCAATTATGGTGTGTCAGATTTTGTGTATGGAGCGACATACCATTAGCATTGGATCGTGAAAGAAAATGGTGTAGTAATTAGAGAACATATTGAAACGTTGTATTTTTTAACTGACAACTATTTTTTTCTTAAATTTATGTTTATGTCAGCACATCATATCCAACAGTTTATACATTTAGTAAAGCTAAAAGACCTGACTTCAAAATACTTCCGCACGTTGTTTCAACACAATGACAATACACCTTTACATACATACAACCTCACTATATCGTTACATACATACGCCACCACGCACGCTCAACTTTCTCCACTACACACCCCATAAACAACGCAACTTCCGGGAAGGAAAAAAAAACAACAATCGCGCGTTTGCACAGCGCGCAATGATGCATCTTCTTCTCGCGGTCCCATATAAAACCCGAGACCTAATAAACCAGGCGAGGTCTCTCAGTGGTCTCACGGCGAGGTATCTCTCGGCATGCCAGACATCTCGTCAAATTAAAGGCTGGAATCCCGGCACGAGATCTGACGAGTGCACATCATGTCACTGACAAAATAAGCTGTCACTACCCCATGGGGAGCACCGGATTCCCCCCCCCCCCCCCCCACCCGATAATATGACATACATACTTTATTATATACATATATATTTACGCTCGGCTAAACTAGGACTGGTTTGTAAGACGGGGGGGGGGGGGCTATTTTTATTGCGAGAACCCAATGTATTTATGATGTGAGGACGGAGGCTGATCTACGAACATGCAGGATTTTATTAACTCGTGGATCACTTGAGGGCTCTGTTGATATTTCTTGCTTATCCATCACTGGAGGAATTTTGTGTAATGTATTGTTGGGGATTATATGACGTCATTATCTCCGTGGAAGAGTGTTTTACGTCATCATGGATCCCGACTTTCAAATGACGTTGTAATCGATCTTGGAAATTGTGACGTAGTCATCTTCATCATGAAAATCTGACGTCAGCATCCGCATTGGCGATTATATGACGTCATCGTTTGCTTTCTGGTTTATCGGTTTATCGAAATCTCTGATGTTATTCTTTAAGATGAGTACGCAAAAAAAAAAAAAATAATGTAAAAAAAAAATGTAAAAAAAAAAAAAATTTGGACAGTCGACATCGGCAGCGTAAAACTCTCTCTCTTTCTCTCTCTTTCTCTCTCTCTCTCTTTCTCCCTCTCTCTCTCTCTCTCTCTCTCTCTCTCTGTTGTCTCTCTCACTTGACCCTGTTTCTTTATTTGTAGAAGAATGGGGCGAGCGGGAACAAAACGTTCCCCGGCATCCCTTTGATGTCGGGGGGACCCGGCCTCAAGAGCGAACACGGTACCGGTGCCAGGTGATTAGAGCCTGAGTATCGTGTTAAGATTACAAGTGGTCTCACGTTTGCCGATGCCGACCCCTGATTACAATGTACCTTTTTTTTTTTTGCTTCAAGTCCTGACCCTCCTTGGTGTACCTTGTTTTAATTTTATCAAAGGAGAGACCAATCTTTTCTTTCCTGTTTCTCTTCCCCGTACATGTTTTTAACGAAATCCGTTGATTCTCTGACTGCTGCACCGGCTTCATCTCTCGAAACCAATTTGGTCCCGTCTCAATGGCTGGTTATTTCCGTCTTAGGTTTTTTTTCTCTCTCTCTAACTTCCTCGTGTAATTGTCTTCCCTTTGTATTATGACTGCTCGCCCTTGTTTTATGATATGCTGTCTTAACCCTACCATCTGTCTGCACTTCCGCACCTTTCCGCCTGGTAAACCTCCCTGTCCCCCTTTCTCCCCCCCCCCCCCCCCCCAGTCCAGTATTGAGGAAATCTGAAGGCGCTCCGAGAACACAGTAGAAAACTTAAAGGTGTTTTCTTATTCTAAAATTTGAGTCTCGAAAATAAAAATTAACTCTTTCCAAATTACAGAAGTAAAGTATATAATATGAAAATATAATGGTCCCTGTGTATGTGTTTCTGAGCTTACCGACCTGGGCCGTTGTGTCTGTGAATGTGTCTCTGAACCTCACCAACCTGGGCCGTTGTGTCTGTGATTGTGTCTCTGAACCTCACCAACCTGGGCCGTTGTGTCTGTGAATGTGTCTCTGAACCTCACCAACCTGGGCCGTTGTGTCTGTGAATGTGTCTCTGAACCTCACCAACCTGGGCCGTTGTGTCTGTGAATGTGTCTCTGAACCTCACCAACCTGGGCCACTGTGTCTGTGAATGTGTCTCTGAACCTCACCAACCTGGGCCACTGTGTCTGTGAATGTGTCTCTGAACCTCACCAACCTGGGCCACTGTGTCTGTGAATGTGTCTCTGAACCTCACCAACCTGGGTCCATGTCTGTGAATGTGTCTCTGAACCTCACCAACCTGGGCCACTGTGTCTGTGAATGTGTCTCTGAACCTCACCAACCTGGGCCACTGTGTCTGTGAATGTGTCTCTGAACCTCACCAACCTGGGTCCATGTCTGTGAATGTGTCTCTGAACCTCACCAACCTGGGCCACTGTGTCTGTGAATGTGTCTCTGAACCTCACCAACCTGGGCCACTGTGTCTGTGAATGTGTCTCTGAGCTTACCGACCTGCCCGGGTTACGCTCAAAGAAACACCGGGACGGGGGTTTTTAAACTAAATAAATCACCTCTATTGACCCAAGCTCTCCTGTATCCCACACAGCATTTGTCCGATCCCCCGCCATTTTGTAATTTGATCCCGGGGACCATCATCCCATAATCCTTTGTCCCGTCACGCTAGCCAATGGCGCTAGATACCACCTCAAATATTTGGTTTAAAAAAATTAACTCGAAGCGTGGAAATCCATACTTAGGCATGAAGTAACACTACTACAACGATGTCCTTCATTTGGTTTTGTGAGTTAAAATTTCTACGACAAGTGGCGAACAAATTTAGGAGGGGGGAGATTCGTAGCGCCCAGTTTGTTAAATATTTAATAAAAATCTCTTAGCCGTTTGAAACTTCTTTCATCTGGCCGTCTGCTGGTACACCTGAAAGGTCCTCTCTCTCGTGACGGGGTTCTCTGTCGTCTGCTTCAAGTCGGGGTCAAGTGAAGACGCGATGTGTCGCCTGCTTTAATCCAGGGCGTGGTCGGCAAATCCCCAGCTTAGTGCGGGAGATTTGTTTAATCTTGTGGTCAAATATCAACATGACAGCTGGAATTTTTTTTTTTTTTTGCCGAGTTAATCGACGAAAAAAAAATATATAAAGAAATAAATTGATGAGGAAGATACAAGCGCTTTACGTTAGAAAATAATGGGTTTGGTTTATGTTCATTTTTAGGTTAAGAATTTGTTAAAGTTATCGGCAACTGCAAACTACGTTAGTCTTTTCTCTGTGTTTAATTTAACAGAAATACAGTACCACGTAAATTTAATGCTCACCCGAAAGCGTTCGTTTAAAAAAAAATAGAATTTTTATATAGAAAAATAAACGCCCAACAAAATTAACAAAAACTAAAGATAGAAAAAATGTAATTCTCTTTAACCAATTAACCAATTAATTTAAAAAAATTAAAAATGTATTAAAGAAAAATTGACCATTTAAAAGCATCAAAAAATGTATTAAAGAAAAAGTAACCGTCCAACAACATCAAAAAAGTTCCAAACGAAAACCCTAGCAACACGTTACCTGTACCCACCCCAACCCCCAACATTTTCCCTTCCCATCAGGACTGGGTTGCCTACCCTACCACGAACCTGCTAATATTTTCTGTCTAAAATTTCACTAATCTTACTCTCATTTTCTCGACACTTTTTTTTGTGTCGTTCTGTCAAAAGTTTTAGTTTATATTTTTTCCTTTTAGTTTTTTTTTTATGTTTCGTCGATTTTTTGTTTATTTTAGTAACAACCCCCACCCCCACGCCTGTCCCCCACCACCTACCTGCCAACTGGCTAGATTAAATTTGATACTTTCGCTTCATTGTCCCCTCTCCCAGCCCATACCCCCAGCCTCCAATCAACCCCCCCTCGCCCCCCCCCCCCCCCCCCAACGCATCTTCTCTAAAAGAAACTGTTTCTTCCCCTCCACTCAGTCCGTGTCTAAGACCACACGCATCTGTTGCAGACAGGTAGAGGCTGGCATATGGTCAGGTCCCGGCTCGGATTAGCCGTACCCTGACACGCGTCTTACACCGGTCCGTGGGTCGCTGCTGGCTCGCGCTTTTACACCATCCCGTCATTGAACACAACCATTACACAATTCTGTCATTTAAGATTTTTTTTTAATTAACTTTTTCTGGAAATAGAATTGCAAGTTTGTAATTTTCAATACGATCGTAAACCTTACAGCTTTAATATCTGTGCAAGACAAGCCACTTCTTGCCCTCAACCTGAGAACACAATTTAACCCTCTAAAAACACGCCAGTCAACGTTTAAGGGGGAAAAAACTACTTTAAAATATGTAACCCGGTATTAATCTAATTTCTATTTAAAACATGCGGGACCAATACCACTGTTGTGATTAAGACAAAAATCTTAATTTCTTAAAACTTTAGACCCGTTGAACGTCTGCTTCCAAGATGACAGTCCAGACATGCACAGTGTGAGCAAGCATGTGAGGACATAATTAACCGCGACAGAAAACACAATGACAGCAAGCATGTGAAGACATAATTAAGACCGACGGACAGCTGACGCGGACAGTTGCCGGTTATCACGTGACAGCTGACCTGTCCACTCTTATCACAGACTCCATTTCCTATTGGAACACCAGCAGCGGTCACCGGTGCCCACTCGACAGACAGACAGACAAACACACGGAGGGGGGGGGGGGGGGGGATGAGGGCTGTAATCTGATTCGAGGGCTGGGAAAAAAACTAAAATAAACAATGCTAAAAGCATGAGGAGTTGGGTTTTTTTTTTAAAAGGAGATGCCTGCTGCTGTGTGACCCACTAATAGCAGGCTTTGCCCCGGATCATGTGACATGCTGTGAGCAAAAAGTTTGAACGAGCTGGGAAGTCATGTGATTGCGGCCAGCTAAGAATAGATTCAAAATGGCGTCGGCTTTATTGAACGCGATAGAAACATCCCCTAATGTCGATACATTAAGGAAATCGAAGTGTAATTGCCTTATTGGCAGGTTTTTAGTAAGGAATAATTTGTTAGATGCGTACCTGTTAGGTGTATTCCCGTGTAAATTTGCTATACGAGGTCTATTTACGCTTACCTGTCTATGCTTGAAATATTGCTGTACTACCGCCAGCCCCCTCCCATTTCTAGGTCTTATAGAACAAAGCCAGCCCCCCCCCCCCCCACTCCCATCTCTAGGTCTTATAAAAAAAAGTCAGCCCCCAACTCTAGGTCTTATAGAACCAAGCCCCCATCTCTATCTTGTAGAACCAAGCCCCCCAACTCTGGATCTAGTAGAACCAAGCCCTCATCTCATGGTCTTGTTGAACCAAGCCCACAACTCAGTCTTGTAGAACCAAGCCCCCATCTCAGGGTCTTGTAGAACCAAGCCCCCATCTCAGTCTTGTTGAACCAAGCCACCATCTCAGTCTTGTAGAACCAAGCCCCCATCTCAGTCTTGTAGAACCAAAGCCCCATCTCGAGGTCTTGTAGAACCAAGCCCCCATCTCAGTCTTGTAGAACCAAGCCCCCATCTCGGGGTCTTGTAGAACCAAGCCCCCATCTCGGGGTCTTGTAGAACCAAGCCCCCATCTCGGGGTCTTGTAGAACCAAGCCCCCATCTCAGTCTAGTAGAACCAAGCCCCCATCTCAGTCTTGTAGAACCAAGCCCCCATCTCAGGATCTTGTAGAACCAAGCCCCCATCTCGGGGTCTTGTAGAACCAAGCCACCATCTCAGTCTAGTAGAACCAAGCCCCCATCTCGGGGTCTTGTAGAACCAAGCCCCCATCTCGGGGTCTTGTAGAACCAAGCCCCCATCTCAGTCTTGTAGAACCAAGCCTTCATCTCATGGTCTTGTAGAACCAAGCCCCCATCTCAGTCTTGTAGAACCAAGCCCCCATCTCAGTCTTGTAGAACCAAGCCCCTATCTCATGGTCTTGTAGAACCAAGCCCCCAACTCTGGATCTAGTAGAACCAAGCCCTCATCTCATGGTCTTGTTGAACCAAGCCCCCATCTCAGTCTTGAAGAACCAAGCCCCCATCTCAGTCTTGTAGAACCAAGCCCCCATCTCAGTCTTGAAGAACCAAGCCCCCATCTTGGGGTCTTGAAGCTGCCCCCCGGGTTAGTGAGAAAATCTAACGCTTGACTGTTTACCACCATTAGCATCCAAACAACGGTGTCTATAAACAGACCCGGAGTGCCGGCACTTGACTCGAGGCCGGTTGTTTTCCGGCTCCTTCCCACGAGTGAGCCAGGCAAAACTTCAAAACACCACTTTCGTTCGCCTGAGCTGCTCGGCGTCTGGCGAATGGAGACCCTAAGGGGAGAGAATAAGTGCTTAAATGTGAGGAATCTGCTCATTCGAGCGTTGCTCGCGTCATCATCCTATGACGTACAGTCACACCCACAAGAAAAAAAAAACAACCCCGTTACCTTGAAGAAGAAGAGAAAAAAAATCCCGTTTGTTATGCAGTTCGTAATTTTTGAGTTATTATTTCAGCGGGGATGTAAAACTAATTACTCGCTTCTAACATAAACAGTTGTTTTTATTAATTAGTACACAATGAGATGCAACCTTTTTTTTTTTGTTGTTGCCTTGTTATTGTATGATGGGATTATGATGTTGTTATTATATGATAGGGTTATGATGAATGTGATTATTTTTATGTTGGATTGTTTATTTTTTAATTGTGTTGGATTGTTGCTGAGGGAATACGGTATCGTATTCTGTTCTGTAACAAGGAAGATCGGTAGATATAGGAACTGTAGCTGGGGATGTTCTTAGCTCGGTCAAAGACTTTGGTTCTCTTCATGAGCTGGTTAAATTACTTTGGTACTCTACGTGAGCTGTGTCAATGACTTGAATTCGGTACTCTACATAAGTTGTGTCAATGACTTTGGTACTCTATATGAGCTGTGGCAAAGACTTTGGTACTCGACATTAGTACAGTCTGTGTCGGTCAAGATTTTTTTGCCGGCAAACTGTATACTAATTAAAGCACGCTATACCGACCAACCACAGCAAAAAATACCCAGAGCTAGGAATATGCAATTATTACCCCACCCCCACCCCGAAATCTGTGACACCCCTCCACACGACATCTAATATCTGTGAGTGATGTTGGTTTATTTATATTGTCAGTGTATCAGATCATGTTCTTACATGGTCTAGCGGGGGTGGAGGGGGGAGTACTAGTGTATCATTGGTCCGGCAACTTCTGTCAGCAGTCACCCATCAAACTGTGACGTACATGGTCACGTGAGCATGTTTATTTTACCTGGGTTTTTTTTTCAAACATTAAAACCAGATCAAGATGGCGGCGGTGAGTGAATGAATAAATGGAATGGTACGAGGGGCGTGGGGGGGGGGAGTGGCGTGGGACGGGGGCGAGAGTGGAGTAGGGCGGATATGGAAGTGGCGCTGTAAAGCCATCTATATAAAGAGTACCCGGAGACTTCATTCTGTCACAAACGAGTATTCGTTTATGTAATAATCGAGGCGAATCATTTTTTAAAATACCTAATCGATAACACTAAGTAAATCCCCACAAAAAGCCGGTGTAACTGGTGACAAGCTTAGTATTTACATAGCCAGCTAATCCTTACAGTAACACTAACCCAAGCCCAACCCTAACTTCTGACCCTAATGTTACAATACCTGACCCTCTTATATTCAGACGAGTCTATTACAGGACAATGGTAACACTAATTCTCTTATGTTTTATCTCCTTGGCGTGTATACTAGCTAATTATTAACTTGGTAAAATGAAAGGCCGACAGTGTGAACATGTTTGTTATGAGAATCTGTTGGGGGAATATCGAGGTTAAATTTTTGGTCCGGGTGGGGGTCTAGGATGTTATTTTGGAAATATCAACAGTTAAATTTTGTTTTGTGGGGCTCTATGAAGTCGCTTTTATTTGGGAAATATCGAGATTATTTTTTTTTTCAGAGTGGGGGTCTAGGAAGTAGCTGTTATTTGGGAAATATCGAGGTTAAAATTTTGTCAGAGTGGGGCTCTAGGAAGTAGCTGTTATTCGGGAAATATCGAGGTTAAAATTTTGGTCCGTGGGCTCTAGGAAGTGGCTGTTATTTCCTTGGTCAGAGGAATCCATTTGTTTAGAGTCAGAAGTAAAGGTCACCGAGATAACATTGACATTTCGTCTCCTCGACATTCTGTTTCAAAGCCGTCAAAAAAAAAAAATCCAAGAACAACAATCAGCGAACAAACGCTGGGACGAGAGGGAAAAAATGCCAGAGCTCGTACAGGACGGGAATCTGGAAATTCAATTTCTCGTCACCGCGCGAGAAAAAAAATCTGCGACCTTTTTAAAGCGAATCTGCGCATAATAGGTTAAGAATTACTCCCTGGAACGCAAATTTTCTGTGTATACTTACGCCGTGTAACAAGCGCCGAATAACTCACTGTCGAAAGTGTATTACTGCACAACATTTTAGTTTTAATTTATTGTGATTTTTTAAAAATTCAAATGTGCCATTTTTTAAAGGAAAATTACTTTGTAAACAACGAGGTATAAGTTCATTGAGGAATATACTTGATTCATAATTACGCTCATCATTTCTTTATGTGTGTTCTTAAGTCGGGACTTTATTGAATGTCTTTGCTTCTTTATTGCCAACATAGCTCCCGTAATGTACTTATTTAATTCTTCTTGCACTCGCTTTTGTTTTATTAAATAACTTGTAAACTCTATTACCTTTACTTTTTATTTTGATTCACTTTTCAAAACCGCATTGCATTCGAGATTTTACTTTTTAATTGAAGACATAATTAATTAAAATGGAGAGGAAATAGACATTTGTACAAGCTCTGAAAACTGCAGGATATTAAATTACTGACCAATTCTAGACCTTGATGCAGTAACATTGTAAATCTTTGTTTACTTTATATTATTATTGCTTTGGAATTATGCTCCGTGGTTTAGAGAATGTCAGTCTTGAAGAAATCCTCAGATTGTAGATTTATTTATCAAAATGATATTTGTTTAATAAAGAAGAACTACTCCAAGAATCTCTGCCCCCTTACAATGTGTGATAGAACTGCCACAAGAATCTCTGCCCTCTTACGATGTGTGAAGGAGGGCACTGCCCCAAGAATCTCTGCCCACTAACGATGTATGAGAGGACTTATCCGTCCCTAACACGTTCCGGCTGGCCATATTATTTTATCTGCATGTACATCTGGCCATATCTGACGCTGGGAGACAATAGCATGGCGTATCCCATCAGCCTACGCGGGGAGAAATGAAACAAATCGCGATGATATCTCGGGCCTCGATCACGTGGCGTGACTCAGGTACCGCTAGTCACGTGATGGGTAGAAGGAGATACGTCATTGTAAACAGAAAACATGTCTTGTGTTTCGTTTCGTATTTGGGTGTTTTTTTCTTTGTTGTTTATTTCGTATTTATGTTATGTTTTTAGGGGGGGGGGGGTGTCTTGTAAAACTCAGAGGGAGGTATAGCCGATGTGTGAGGCATTGTAGTTGGTGTATGTGAGGGTGAACAGTCGATGTGTGGGAAATGTAAAAGTCGATGTGTGTGATGGGTACAGCCGATGAGTGTGGGGCACAACCTATGTGTGAGGGTCTACAGCCTATGTGTGAGTTAGCTACAGCTGATGTGTGTGAGGGGGTACATGTGTGTGAGGGTGTACAGCCTATGTGTGTGAGGGTGTACAGCCCATGTGTGTGAGGGTGTACAGCCTATGTGTGTGAGGGTGTACAGCTCATGTGTGTGAGGGTGTACAGCCCATGTGTGTTAGGGGGTACAGCCTATGTGTGTGAGGGTGTACAGCCTATGTGTGTGAGGGTGTACAGCCCATGTGTGTGAGGGTGTACAGCCCATGTGTGTGAGGGTGTACAGCCCATGTGTGTTAGGGGGTACAGCCTATGTGTGTGAGGGTGTACAGCCTATGTGTGTGAGGGTGCACAGCCTATGTGTGTGAGGGTGTAAAGCCTATGTGTGGGATATAACCGTCGATGATACAACGGCGTCTCTAGACCTCAGCGCCCTCTGTGTTGAACAAAGCAATCAGCCGGAAGACAAATGTTGAGCTAATATGACAGATTGGTCTGCCGTAGATACTTCTCCAGGGTAGATAAGCGCTGATTTTTCCTGTTTTTTTCCCCTTGTTCTCCGCCCACAATGGCCTACAGGAGCGAGGTAGTGACACGGCGAGTGTGAACAGAGATATCTATCCTCTCTTAGCTGTATGTAATGATGTCAGCATAGGCTGGTGGTAACACTGTGTTCGGCGCTTGTTTATGGGGCGTGTATGGACCCTTTTTTAAAAAAAACACCTGTGGACCTTATTTAGTAAAAGACCTACATTAATTATACTTGTGTGTGTGCTTTGACGCATGTGTCACCTTTAATAATGATTAAGACATTTTTTCAGCGAAAGATATAGCTCTTAATAAAAAAAAAACTACTAACAATTTTATTGGGCCATTATCTAAAATTTCTTGTTTATTTGATACAAGTACACGCACCCAACCATGGAAACAGATTATCATTTGATGTATATTATCACAGCACTGCCGTGCTTGAAGATTAGTGACACACAAAAACACTTCACGATTCGTCGGTGTCGGCGCTTGATTTATGAACGACTGATCAAAAAAATAATGTCTACAAAGGCCCTAAAAACGTACCCCTATCCCTACCCCACCACTTCCTTTCTACCCCCCACCACCTTCCAAGCTGCTTGGTTTTAGAGCGAAAATTTAATTTAACGTTGGGAAGGGGCGGCGCTGAGCTGTAACCTTTTGACCTGTAGCTAAATATAGCCAGGGGCTCTTGTGTATCTCGCGAATGGCGGCTGTGATAGCCAGAAGCCCCTGTTAGGCTGCGGTTACACTATCCGTCGGCAGACCGAATTTTTTCATCTGACGTCAGGTGTTGTCCAATCTGCCGAAGAAGGGTGCGCCCCAGCGGTTACACTGTAGCCCGTCAGAACGTATGTCTGACCACCGGCAGGCATTGGTTTCAATACAAAAAATCGACGAACAAATGCAGCTTCATTTTTTAGCAGAAAACAATGATGCTTCCAAGATTATTTTGCTTAATGAAAAGGAAAGAGAAAATCATATAGGAAATGCATTTCTCCGAGGCAAGTGTCTTTGTACAGTTAATTCTTATTAAATAAGATATTTTGTTACAGTAAGTTGAGTAAGGCCTATTCTAAATACCATTCATTATTACAATTGTGTGTTCTATGTAATCTATACATTTAAAACAAGTAAAATCTAAGCTATAAATTTGGTTGCAATACCTCAGTAGTGGGGAGTAGATCTAATCTATAACTATAAGGTCTTGATTCTATGTTCTGGCCTGCTTTTAGTGCTAAATTAAAATAATTTCATTTACAGATAGGCCCCTTTGGCCTACTAATATCGAATTGTCCATTCACCTATCACCACAATTATCTATGAGACATGTGATATTATGTGGAGATGCCTCACTAAAAAGCATGTACCATTACCAACAGCAGCAATGTGCCAAGGCTTTTGAAGACTGAAGACACCATCTGAAGTATTATGGAACATGTTGAATTTGATATTTAATTGAAATAAACTTCTTTTTGTTGTTTTGTTTGTTTTATTTATATTATTCATAGATAAGAATATAATCATTGGCCAAATCACCTGATCAATATCAATAATTCCTACTAGTTAGTTAAGTTAGGCCTACTTGACTAACTTTGACTTAGTCCTACTTGCTCCTTATAGTTATAGAACATAGGGCCTCCACCATTTCCACCAGTTAGGCCTACTGGTTAGACTTAATTTTCTAACTCAATGTCAGTTACATGTTAGATTGTTACAAACTAAAATGGTATTGGTTTTTGATCATTTAAAAAGCATAATTCATTGTTTTAATTTATTAAGCAAATCTGTAAAACATGTTTAAGTAGCATGATTAACAGAAATACATCTCATAAGACACAGGCCTCATTGAATTATTAATTTAACTATTTTAACTACTGGTATAGGTAATTCTCCATTACAGTTTAGGCCTGCATTTGAAGACCTCTTAAAAATAATAAAACAGTAAACAACATACACTTTTCAATTAATTTTTTTATTCAGGCATAACACAAAATTAATTAATCCTGGGTCAGGATCTTTAGCAATTGCTTCTTCCACAATTTGAATCAATGTCTTCAAAAATAAAATATCTTTTAAACAATGGTTTCACTTGATACTGAATTGAAGTTGGAGGTATCTGTATGCTGCTTATCGTTTGCTTGGAAGCGAAACAATCATTCATAAAGGATAATTGATTATAATATGTCCATGGTTTGTTTGGAGCTATACTGCCAGTTACTCTTTTGTTGCTAATCTTGATATGCTCCTTTCTAAATGTATCAAGCAGGTTTTTCCACTTGGTTTTTGCTTGTGCACCTGAAATGAATTAAATATAAAGATCAGTTTAGATTGATTGTAACTTTAATGTGTTGGATACATAC
This sequence comes from Physella acuta, assembly GCF_028476545.2. Lineage (NCBI taxonomy): Eukaryota > Metazoa > Mollusca > Gastropoda > Physidae > Physella > Physella acuta. The sequence continues at coordinate 224,268 of NW_026732481.1, forward strand.
AATTTATATATATGCCTACAGGCTATAAATGAAATAGGTTTCTAGATAGAAAAGGGCGGATAAAAAATAGTTAGGACTGTAGTGACTTAAGTAATCAGCTCATTAATTAATTACTACTAGATCTAGATCTAGTGGTCTAGTCCTAGATCCAGACTTTTCTATCATAATTGTCTGGGCCTAAGCCTAGATCTTGATTCCTATAGACAGTTATATAGATCTAGTAATATATAGTAACATTACAGTACAGGAATCTAGATCTATACTCTTAATTTAGATTAGATTTAGGCCTATTAATATAAATTTTAATTATTAATCTAAAAATAGATTCAATGGAAATAGAATAAATTTAAATATAGGCCTCTATACTATTATACTTCATACATATTACTATAGATCTACCAATAGTCCTATAGTCCCTATAGATAATAATATACATAGAGATCTAGATCTAAATCTAGAAAGAATCATAGAATACTAGAAAAATAGATCTATTTCATAGATTCTAGATATTAGAATTTAGATAGACTATCAGATAGGCCTAGCCGAGAATGAAAGATTCAATTTTAGAACCAAGAGTAGAGAGAGTCTACTACTAGAGACTAGAGAATATTAAATTCAATGAGTAGATCTAGATCTAGATCCTATTATTTAATAGGCCTAACTAATTATTTTACTAATTACTAGATCTAGATCTAGAATCTATTTTGAGGTTAGGCCTACTTACTTTTCTATTACTTACTAGATCTAGATTCTAGTACTAGATCTAACCCTTAGTCTAATCTTAGAATTTAGAACGATGACGATATCTAGACTAGATCTAGATTCTGGATTAGATCTAGAGTCTAGAATAGTCTAGATCTAGAATCTAGATCTGAATTCTACTTCTTCAGTACTTCGAAGCAAGATCTAGACTAGATCTAGATATCTAGTATTCTAGTCTAGAATCTAGATCTAGACTCACTCTGCACTCTAGATCTAGAAAAAAGAATTAGATTTAATAGTATAGATCTAGTTTTCTAGATCTAGAGTCTAGAATCTAGCTTAGTCTAGAACTAGAAATAATCTAGAATCTAGATCTACGAGTTGAGTAACTTGAGTGAGTTGAGTGAGAGTCGATAACCAAAAAAAAAATGTGAATGAATGATAAAAATTAATCAATGAAGTGAATAAGTGAAATAAACAAGGATGTGACCAGACCAGGAAAAAATATTAGGAAATTTTCTTCAGACAAAAACTCAATGTTTTATCTTTTTTTAAATCGCAGTTAAAGCTGTCTCACATCGTTACTGTACTAATTAAATGTTTAATGAAGCTAATATTTTAAATAAAAGAAGTTTATGTTACTCTTACACTATACTCTAATAACAATGAAAGTCTTGTCTAATTGCAATTTAATGTATACTTTATAAACAACCTTAAAGATTATTTTTTTACAATGTAACAAAAGTGGCAATTATTTATTTTAACATTTAGCTAATTTAAACTGTACTAATCTAGTCAAGTTGTACACTTGTTTTCAATTTTAAATTATGCCTTATATTTTTTAAAGATTGGCATGGTAAAAATGTTAGTCTTCAACAGTCAACAGCCTAGATTTAGATTAATTAATATTTGAAAGTTTTAGGTTCATGTGATGGAAAATGATATTGGCCAGATTAGTTGAAACCATTTTAATAGCCAAACCACAGCGTTATTTATGTTTTTGGAATAGCTGTAAATTGTTAGGGTCATCCATAAATGACGTCACGTTTTTTTTTTTTGGAGATACCTCCCCTCTATGCTCCGTCACAAAAGTCAGACTCCCCCCTATGACACACAACTCAGCCAAGAACCGCCAACCCCCACCCATCCTCAAAATTGAATTTGAATTTTTTTTATCACCGTTTTTTTTTTCCAAAATATTGACTGAGCTCGACCAACATAAGGTATTTTAATAAATTTCTATTTTAAAAACAGTTTTCTAAAACGCGTAATGGCAACTAAAATTCAGTTTCTAACATTACTTTTAAAATACAAAATTATGACGTCACACAATTTGAACTCCCCCCCCCCCCTCATCACACGTCACAAAATTACCGATTCTCAACACCTCCCCCCCCCCCCATACGAGTGTGACGTTATTAATGGAAGACCCCTTATTAACAGTCTGCATCGTATTTTTTCTTCCACAAACAAGACACGGTGGAAGTCACGTTGAGTTCAGTTTTTTCTTTAAATCTGTTGGCCGACAGCTATTTGAAATTGACTGTGACGTCTTTTTTATCCCCCCCCCCCCCCCCCCCCCCCCCCGCCACAAAGTGCACTAAACACGTACTCGGGTTCATGTTGAGGTCACAAGAGCCACCGTTGCTACAAGCAGGGGCGGGTTAGTCTTGTCCTCATAGTCACCTTTTGCAAGGATTATAATATTAATTTGAGATTACGAAATAAAATAGAATCAGAGAGAAACTAGATTTGGGCGAGTTAAAATGCCGCCGATAGATAAATTATGCTACATCGATAGCTAGATTACCAGGCTTGAGAGATGTAAGTTTCATTTGAAGAACAGCTTTATTTTAGAGTACTTTTCCCCGTGTCTTTATTTTTTAAAATAAATATTTAACTGACAATATCGGCGGAAAATTTGGACTAAAAAATGTGAGTTCTGAAAAAAAATGAAAATCCGCCGAAACTCCGAATCTTGACCTAGATCTACATTACATCTTAATCTAGCACCGTCACACCAAGCGCATATTCGAGTGTCTGTTTGACCAAAGTACTGAAGTTACTGTAAGTCTCGATTTAAATACGAACATGTGGAAAGCGCACGTCGGCCGTTTCCGTAGAGGTCAGCTCCGTTTTTTTTTCCTAATTTTTAAAACTTCGCACAAAATCGAAAAAAATCGAAAATCGGCGGAAAAATCGGATTTCCGATAAAATTCGGAAAAGTCACATCCCTGAATAAATTACTTAACTTGTACATCCGAGTTAATCGGCTATTTCAGACCTTTAATTTTCTCTTCTGGATAAGTAAAAATCAGCTTCTCTGTGTCAAATACTACAACTTTCTGTTCAAACTGAAGTCCTCCATTTTATATTTTGTTTATCCTGCCAGATAAATTTTCATCAGAATGTGTTTTCCGTCAGAACAGAAACAAAATTTTAAGTTCATCATCAGGCGCCTGACGTAGTCTGACGACTCGGACGATGAGTTCGGCTCTAGTGTAACCAATAGAACTGGGTTATACTTTTTGTTTGCTTTCCAGTTGTTCGGCCGTGTTGTCAGAAACAGAAATTCGGACTGCCGACGTATAGTGTAACCGCAGCCTAAGTCGGCTGATTAGCCGCTCACTGGCGCTCTCTGTGCGCCGGAGATTGTGCAGTTTGTCTCGCTGTCAAGGTGTGGAGTGGCCAGATCAATTTGCGAATCAGATGCCACTTTTAAATTGGACGAAATATGTATTTTCAATCAATAAATTCTGGGGGATTTGGATTAATAATTCATATATACAAACGAAAAAGACAAAATAAAAAGTACAGATTCACTTTTTAGAAAGCGTTCAGTTTTTTTACAAACTTGTATACGTTTTTTTTTTCCTTTCACCCTAGAGTTATATATATATATATATATATATATATATATATATATATATATATATATATATATATATATATATATATATATATATATTTGATCTACTCTCATCTATATATTTTGATCTATTTAGATCTATTTATTTTGATCTATTTTCATGTATTGTGTTGATCTATTTCATCTATTTGTGTTGATCTATTTCATCTATTGTGTTGATCTATTTTCGCCTATATGTGTTGATCTATTTCATTTTTTGTATTGATCTATTTTTATCTATTTTTGTTGGTCTTTTTTCGCCTATATGTGTTGATCTATTTTGTTGATCTATTTTCATCATTTGTGTTGATCTATTTTCGCCTATTTCTGTTGATCTATTTAATCTATTTGGGTTGATCTATTTTGTTGGTCTATTTTCATCATTTGTGTTGATCTATTTTCGCCTATTTGTGTTGATCTATTCTCATCTATTTGTGTTGATCTTTTTTCGCTTATTTGTGTTGATCTATTTTCATCATTTATGTTGATCTATTCTCATCTATTTGTGTTGATCTATTTTGTTGATCTATGTTCATCATTTATGTTGATCTATTTTCGCCTATTTGTGTTGATCTATTTTCTCCTATTTGTGTTGATCTATTTTCGCCTATTTCTGTTGATCTATTTTGTTGATCTATTGTCATCATTTGTGTTGATCTATTTTCGCCTATATGTGTTGATCTATTTTCGCCTATATGTGTTGATCTATTTTCGCCTATTTGTGTTGATCTATTTGTCTTCAATTTGTCCCCTCAACTTGATGCAGACTTCATGGAGCCAGACATATGTTTCTGCCTACAAGACCTACCTTGTCCTGATTTCCAGGCCGGGCTAGGAGCTGTTACAAACGCCTGGCTGTTGATTACCTACATAAACCCTTCTTACGCCATGCCTCTATGCTGCCTGCAAGCCTCGTCTGAGGACCCCCGACCCCCTCCCCGAGAGGGGAGACCCAGGCTACGGCTGGAAGTGCTGAGAACTTCCGACACGTATGGAGCCAGTCTCTGGGTATTGTTCTAAAATATTGGGACCAAATTAATCGCAACGGAGGGTTGGTCTTAACCGAAAATTCTGATGAAAATATTTTTTTTCGTTTTTTTTTTTTTGGGTTGTTTTAGCCAGTAAATATGTCTGGTATTGTTGGTTTGGTTGTTTTGGAGCGAGAATTTCTCGTTTTGGTCTCTGATGTGCGCTGTATGAAATGCGTCTTATCGGCATTGGCTTCTTCTAGTAAAAATGTGTCTTGTTTGTCTTTTAATCATAGCTTCAACCAGCTGAACTAAAATTCAAATGCCACATTTTTCCTCTCTCGGCCTCCTCTTATACCCTTGCTACAAAAATGCCACTGTGTGTATGATACCAGCAAGACACGGAGTTTTTATTAAATCATACATCTGGGATAGTTTTGTTTATTTTCCTTTAGTGCCGTCAGCTTAATCTAGTACCGTCAGTTTCATTTAATACCGTCAGTGTTTTCTTGTAGTACCGTCAGTTTTTCTTGTAGTACCGTCAGTTTGTCTTGTAGTACCGTCAGTTTTTCTTGTAGTACCGTCAGTTTTTCTTGTAGTACCGTCAGTTTCTCTTGTAGTACCGTCAGTTTTTCTTGTAGTACCGCCAGTTTTTCTTGTAGTACCGCCAGTTTCTATTGTAGTACCGCCAGTTTCTATTGTAGTACCGTCAGTTTTTCTTGTAGTACTGCCCGTGTAGGCTACTTGAGCCGTTCACACAACAGTACTGCCCGCTGTGTGCCTCGCTGAAGTAACAGTGCAGAGATGTTCTGGTCCCATTGTCCGGACCTCCATCATTGAGCCTTGATATATGTCGAGCCTCCGCTACTGTGTCATAGCTTTACACCTGAATGTTATAGGCCTACACATCTATGTTGTAGCTTTACACCCTTGTGTGATAGCCTTACACCCCTATATTGTAGCTTTACACCCGTATATAAAAGGCTTACATCCCTGACAAAATAAAAGTATAACAAATGGCTAAAAAAAGTATGGCCAATTAATATTTCACGCATATCTCTCTCCTGCGGAGTTGAGAATGCGACATTCTGTGAGATGTGGCTAAGCACAAGCCTACCACCCCCCCCCCCCCCCCCAAGTCCAGCCAATGGTCATCTTCGAACCTAAAGTAACCAATCAATCAATCGATATCCCAGTAGATGAACGTCGCCGAACAGCACAAGTGGACGTTTCAAATGTTCAGTTTTGTCAAACATTTTTCAGTTTATTACTTGTATCAAATATTCATTTCGTTTTTAGAAATTTTTTTCATCAATTTTTAAAATCATTTTTTATTGCCTTTTCTACATTCACCCGTCGTGGTTTTATTGATGACATTTTAATAGAGCTTTTAGATCTAGAGAACTTTCTTACGGTTTAATAAATATTTTTTCCGTCAATATATCAATGTTTAATGCTCTGTAAATTCACTGTCCTATTCTTAATAAGCCTGCTAGTTCAAAGTTCCCTGTAGTTTCTAAATCAGCGTTAGACAGTTAGCCCAAAGTTCTATGTATGTTCCCTATCAGCTTTAGCCCGCTGGCTGAAAGTTCCCTGTATGTTCCCTATCAGGTTTAGGTCACTTATATGGAAGTTCCCTGTGTGCATAACACCAGCCGGCCTTGGTGAGTAGCCCTAGTGCAGGTGCATTTCGCGCGGGCAGCCCCGCTATAACACAGCCTGCTAAACCATCGCCCTACCCCAGGTGAACCTGTCCACCACACACTCGTGTACACATCTCCCTTATAGAACTAACCCGCCCCTCACCCGTGTACACATCTCCCTTATGGGAACCTATCCACCACTCACCCGTGTACACATCTCCCTTATGGGAACCTATCCACCACTCACCCGTGTACACATCTCCCTTATGGGAACCTAGCCACCACTCACCCGTGTACACACCTCCCTTATGGGAACCTAGCCACCACTCACCCGTGTACACACCTCCCTTATGGGAACCTAGCCACCACTCACCCGTGTACACACCTCAGAGGCGTAGCGAGGGGGGGGCGGGGGGGGGGACACATGTCCCCGGGCGCCGACCTTAGGGGGGGCGCCAAATTGAAAGTTTGAGGGGGGGTGCAAATGAAAAGTTCGAGGGGGGGTGCAAATCGAAAGTTTGAGGGGGGGGGTGCAAATGAAAAGTTCGAGGGGGGGGTGCAAATCGAAAATTTGCTCCCGAGGGGGGGCGCCAAATTGAAAGTATGTCCCCGGGCGCCGGGAAGGGTCGCTACGCCTCTGACACACCTCCCTTATGGGAACCTATCCACCACTCACCCGTGTACACACCTCCCTTATGAGAACCTAGCCACCCCTCACCCGTGTACACCTCCCTTATGGGAACCTAGCCACCACTTACCCTTATACACGAGCATGAGCCTAGACAATGACATTATAGACCTGCACCATCAATATGTGAGTACTAGTCCTTGATACAAGCACTACTGGGACACCAAGTATAAAGCTCTTTGGTGTGAGTTTTGTGGGAAAACTGTAATACATTTATTTAATGCTAACACTGAAAAAAAAACTTTCAAACTCTCCAACTGCCCATTGCCATCAAGCCTACGATCTACTCTAACAGCCCCCAAAGGTGTGACCAAAACCATTTTTTTAAATACAGGAAACCCATTCCCCCGTTCTAAGTGACATCCTTTGTCCCACCCACCTTTTATTACAAGAAAAAAACGTAAAGAAAAGTAAAAGTGACACTTGAATCAAAAGTGAATGTCACAAATCTATTCACACTGTCAGCTGATGATGGCTTCATTCTTCACGGATCAAAACGGTGAAGGGTTCATTCTTTACAGATCAAAAACTTTTTTTAACCCCCCCCCCCCCCCAAAATATTGACACGGAGACAGAAATTTAAATTAAAATAAATCAACTAAAATACCTCCCTCACCCCCCCCCCCCCACCCCCAACCCCACTCTCGCTGTACAAGGCACGCGCCACAGACGTGAGCACATTTCGTTATCTCACCCTAATCTCATTTTCTCCAAGCAGGTGTCTCACTGTCGGTCTCGCTTGACTGGCTGTAATGGCACTAAAAAGGTATGTTTGTCTTCTATTCTTCACGAGGTGGAAGTGGGGAGGGGGGTGCCTCGTCTGTTATTTTAAGTTGGAATTTTCCCATCGTCCTCCCGACTCGAGGAAAACAACGAGGGCTGCAGAACTCACCAACAAAAAAAAAAAAAAAATACCCGGTGAAGTGCTGAATCGTTATTGCTGCTTTAATGATTTTATGTCCGTCTAGGAGCATGTCCGCTGTCTGAGGCTAGGTAGGGGGTTCTTAACGGTGACCTTTGACATAGAAAATTGGGAGAAGAATGGCAAAACAGACGATAATTAACTGCGAAATTTTGTGTCATCTGTGAATGTACATTTTATTTTCATTATTCTTAACCATTTAGCTTTCCATAATACACACATGCATATATATATATATATATATATATATATATATATATATATATATATATATATATATATAACGAGCGAACAGTTACCCTGCTCGCAACGCCACATGTTACGAGACTATTTGCCTGTAGTGCCAAATGTAACGAGTTTAACCACTCATGCTACACAACATCGACTACAGTAGAAATACTCGAAGATGCAGGTTCGCTATTGATCCTTTTATTACATGAATCAAGAAATGCTTCAAAATAACACAATGAATCAACAGGAATGCTTCACAATAATAGTCTGAATCAACTGACCCCTAACAGTCCTCACTAGGCTTCATATAACTGAATCCACATGTCTATTGTCCTTCTTAACACAATATAACCAACTTGATATGTCACACAGACTGACTGATCTAAAGCGAGCGATGAAGAGAGCGAGCGATCGAAAAGGGAAGAGAGCGAGTTCAGCCGTCCCCTCCTATTTATCCCTTGTATTCGTACTCGTATTCGTACTTGTATTCCTCCGTAATCGATACTTGTACTCGATGTCTCCGACTACTAGTTGCGCAGTTCTAACGTACAGTCCGTTTAATAAACATCTGCATCCTATCAATCAAAGTTGACAGGCCGTCTGAATCCCCTCGTACCGTTTCCCAAAATAGCACGCGTTGGCTTTGAGATTGTTATCATTCCGATCTAATAAGCCACCTGCTATCAGTTGCATCAGACTGTAATACTGCGTCGCGGCTTATCGTTCGTTATCAGTTGCATCAGATTGTAACTAGTAGCTAGGCCTACCCTAGTTACATCCACCCCTGCCTTTTTTTGTGTGTTTTCCACCACAAACAACGCCTGGCAGGTGCACTCCTCCAAAGTCAATCGCACAATCGTAAAAAAAATTTTATTGTTCCACTCACTGTCCACGTCGTCCCATTCGTATACGATTGACAGTTATACCTATTTCACATATCAACTGTGTCTACATCATCTTCCTGAGACACAAAACAGTTCTAGAATTCACATCCACCCTTTTCGTTTGGTGCCTTCACCAGTTCACTTTTATAGCTTTTTGAACCGTCTGTTCTCATACCAGCGCGACCATGAAAGAATTGATGGTTGCTGACAAAAAATTTCGTCTTCCTTCTGTTCCTCAAACTTCTCCGCGGACCACTTATCTGATGGTCTACTGTCTCTCTGCTTCTGGAAGGAACGGGATCCTCTTTGTTGCCGTTATCCTCCACTTGTGTATCGCGGTTGTTCTGTTGATGGTGATATGGTTCCGGGATGGGTATGTGAATTTCCGTTATAGTTTCCGGTTCCCTAATTGTCTTGGATTTCCTTGTGTGTAACTGCTCTTCTTGCCTATTCCAATATTTCTTTAATTGAGCAATGTTCGCCCACCGATCCGGTTTGGCGTGATCGATGGGTCTTATCTTGAAGGGGCCACCTGCTACTTTAGGCATCTCCACGACTTGCCATATCTCCTGTCCCCAGAGGTCGTGGATCTTATTTCTGCCTAACGGGTGGCTACGCAGTAATACCCTGTCGTTCAGTTTGAGTGGCGGGTCCTTTGTCTGTACCGGCGGTTCCCTTCGCCGTGCTTCATGTTCTAGTCTTTCCTGTACTACCCTGTACATTTCTCTAATTCTTCTCATATGTTCATTCACATATTCCAGTGCGGTGTATGAGCCAGTCATACTCTCCCTTTTTCCTAGGAACAAATCAAGAGGGAGTCGAGCCTCCCGTCCGAACAGCAACATGTGTGGCGTAAAGCCGGTTGTGGCATGGGGGGTGCAGTTGTATAGATATACCAACTCTGGGAGAAAATCAGGCCAACGTTTTTTCTGTTCAGGTTCTAGGGTACGCAGCAAATCATGCATGCTACGGTTGAACCGTTCACACTGTCCGTTTCCTTTCGGATTAAATGTGGTTGTTCTAGATTTGTTGATCCCGTAGTGGCTGCACAGTTGGTTGATTACTTCTGACTCGAAGGCCCTTCCTTGGTCAGAGTGTAATTGTCTTGGTATGCCATATTTGATGAACCAATGTTCTATTAAGACCTTTGCCACTGTTTTGGCAGTCTGATCTCGTGTGGGCACCGCCACAGTCCATTTGGTGAATACATCAGTCATTACCAACACATGTTCCGTCCCATCCGATGATTGCTCCAACGACGTAAAGTCCATAGCCACAATCTCTAGTGGTTTTGTCGCTAGTAGGTGTCCTGATGGCTGTCTCATTTTGACAACTGGCATTTTCGCATGCTGACACCTAACACAAGCCTCACAATGGCGTTTGACCTCCATTTCCATATTGGGCCAGTAACACCTCTGTCGTACTATTTTGTGCGTCCTGTCCTGACCCTGGTGTCCTGCCCTGTCATGTGCCAACCTTAGCACTTCTTCTCGTAACTGTCCAGGCACCACCACCTGGTGTATTGTCCCATCAATTTGGTCATGAATTCTCCGCATGAGAACACCATCCTCTATACTGAGACGGTCCCACTGACTCAGTATTTTCTTTGTTTCTCGACCAAATTGTTCTCTTTCCCTTCTTCCTGGGAATTTTTGTTCCTGGACGTATTTCAATAGCGGTTGTAAGCCACTATCCGTTCTCTGGGCATCCCTTATCTTTTGGTGATTAAGGCCGTTAAAATCACTACTGTCCATAAGTCCGGGCTCTGTGGATATGTGCTCCACCCCGGTCTGCCCGTTTTGCATCACTTGTACCCCATGAGGGATATCTGTTGACGCTCTGACCTCACATATTCCTGTCAGTGTTTCTTCCTCATCGCCCGGTCTCTCGTAAGGATTCCTTGATAAAGCGTCCGCATTGCCATTGGACCGCCCCGGGCGATATTTTATCTCCAGGTCAAAGAGTGCCAATTCTGCTGCCCATCGCTGTTCGATGGATCCCAACTTTGCTGTCTTTAGGTGACTCAAGGGGTTATTGTCAGTGTATACCACACATTTAGCACCTAATAGATAGTCCCTGAATTTTTCAGTCACAGCCCATTTTAATGTCAAAAGTTCTAGTTTCATGGCGCTGTAATTTGTCATGTTCTTCTCTGATTCCTTCAGAGCTCGACTGGCATACGCAATAACCCTGAAACCTTGCTTTTGTTGTTGTGATAGCACAGCTCCCAGACCTTTAGAGCTGGCGTCGATTTCTAACCGAAATGGTTTGTCAAAGTCCGCGTATCCCAATATCGGCGCCTCTGTCAAAGCCTTTTTCAGTAGCTTAAACGAGTTCAGGCATTCATCAGTCCATAATTCACCTATCCGGTGTGTTTTACCTTTCTTTTTCTCCTTACTGTGTTTCTTTGTCATTTTGTTTACCAAGTCATGCAATGGTGCGGCAATTTTTGCAAAACCAGGTACAAATTTTCTATAATAGGAGGCAAAACCCAAGAATGACCTGACCTCTACCGTAGTTGTTGGTTGTTTCCATTCTTTAACAGCTGCAATTTTATCTGGGTCAGTGGCGATGCCATCCGACGAAATCACATAACCCAAAAAATGTACCGATTTCAAACCGAAGCAGCATTTGTCTGGGTTCAGCTTTACTCCTATCTCCCTAAGACGGAGAAACACTTGTTCTAATCTTTTTAGATGGTCCTCCCAAGTTTTTGAGTAAACTAGAATATCATCCAAGTACACCAACATTATTTGAAATAGAAAGTCACTCATAGCACTCTGCATTACTCGCTGGAATGTAGCAGGTGCATTAGTTAGACCAAACGGCATACGGGTCCACTCGTACAGTCCCAGTGGAGAAATAAATGCAGTTTTATGTTGATCGTTGGGGTGCATGGCCACTTGGTGGTAGCCGCTAGCCAAATCCAAGGTAGAAAAAAATCTTGCTCCCCCCAACGCATCAAGACATTCATCAATACGAGGCAAGGGGAATGCATCCCTTCTTGTGATATTGTTCAATTTCCGGTAATCACAACACAGTCTTATCTCCCCTGACTTCTTTTTTACCACTAATATCGGTGCCGCATACGGGCTTGTACTGGTTGTAATACTTCCCTTTTTTAGTAGATCATTCAGGTGTGCTTTCACCGCCGAGTAGTGACTTGGTGGTAATCTTCGGTAGGGTTGCGCCACCGGCTTGTCTTGTAGTAAGGGTATCTGGTGTTTGATTACTTCCTTGTACCCCAAATCACCCTCATACGAGGCAAATATATCACTGTATTTATTCAGCAATTCATTTAGTTTTGGGTCCTCAGTTTCCGGGAATGTATATGATCGGCCATCCTCTTTCTTCACCTCGGCCGTCACATTGACCGACCTAATTGTTACTTCATTACTGCTGGTATTGCTCAGTTCGATGCACTGTGCCGACCTTAGTACCTCGACGTTCTGTGGTACTCCTACCAGAGTATTAGGCGGTATAAAAATTTCCTCATCCAAAACATTAGCTACCAACCCTTGAACTAGTCCGTTTTCCGCTGATGTGTATGTCCGCAGTAACACGACGCCTGCCCTCAGTGCGGCGCCACATGGTTCTATCATCACATCACCATTCACGCTTCTATCCCCAATTTGTAATGTGATTGCCTTGACCGTGTTTGCCGGGACTGCTGTCCTTCCTCTGGTCTTGGCAAACCTGGCCAACTTGGATCCCCGACCTGGTGTGGTCGATCCGACAATATTTGTAAGAAATTCTGGCAACTGGCCAAGAATATTCATACCCAACAGGCAAGGTATATTTGACACATTTGTCTCTAGGTTGTGTTTCGTAACGAACACCCCAACCTGCTTCAACCTATGTCCTGCCACCCCGACATCCGCCAGAAAATAACCACAGTATGGAATGGTTAGTCCATTAGCTGCCGTCAGGCGCATGCACGTGTCAGACCTTAACCTATGGTCTTTTCCTTTCATCCATTTGGTGTAAAAATTTTCCGTAATTGTCGTCACTTGGGAGCCTGTATCCACAATTGCCTTCACCGCAATGTCCCCAATCGTAATCACCATTTCGGGACAGACTCCCATCATTTTGTTTCTTGGGCCATAACCTCGCCCCTCTGTAGCCTGACCCTGCCTTACAGAGGACGACCGTTTCCCTGGCAGTACCGTGCCATGTGTCCGGGTTGTGAACAGGACAAGCAAATTGGTCGACCGTCGGCCGTCCATTGGAGTGATGGCTTGGCAGGACGCGGCCGTCCAACCCGTCTCTGTTTTGTCCCGTTCTTTTCCTGATTCTCAGCTGTTGACCTGCTTTCTAACCTCTCCAAACGTTGGTCAACCTTATCTAGGTGGGCCAACAGTTGAGCCATCATGGTCTCCATCGTGTCGGCCCCTGTGGGTGGGGATTGTCTCTGTTCAGGCACAGAGACTTTGTCCACCGAACAGTTCGACTGGTCCTCATCCTCGGACCTGCGGATCGCTGAGTTCCTGACCTGAAGGAAGGTCAACTGCGGGTCTTTGTGGACCTCCTCTTTCAACTCTCTTCTTAGGATCGGGGTTGCTAGCCCCTCGATGAAATGGTCCCTCAGTAGGCGCACATCAATGTCAGGTGTTTTGACCTTTACCGAATCAAAGGCCCTGTTCATCCGGTGTGAGTACTCCATCACACTCTCCGCCATTCTCTGCCTTAAGCCTACGAACCCTGCCAGCAGTTGCGAACCCGACCGTCTCTCCCCAAAGGTCTCCATAATCAGATCCAGCACCTTATCTGGATCTGATTGGATGGTTTTATCGTGGCATTTGACCTCTGCCCTAACCGTCTCTCCTATACTGCCCATCAGCAGTCTTAATCTTTCCTCTGGTGACATGCCTCTCGAGGCCCAGGCCGCTTTGACCTCTTCACTGAACCTGTTGGTTAAAGTTGGATCACCGTCCCCGTAAAATTTGTTAATGTGGGACTCTCTGGGTAGGACCACTATATGGGTCTGCTTCTCGTCCAGAGTAGACATTTTATTCCGTAAGTAAAACAAAAGAGTTCTTTCTTACCGTGTGTGTATGAAAAAATTTTCCTCGTTCCTCAATTTTCACAGTTCCTGAATGTCCGAATTCACACACACACTAAACACAGTTATGCACAAGGTTGACTATGGGTGCCTAAAGCGGCAAGTCTAGTTGAATTCATCCTGTCCGACGACGCCAATTGTAACGAGCGAACAGTTACCCTGCTCGCAACGCCACATGTTACGAGACTATTTGCCTGTAGTGCCAAATGTAACGAGTTTAACCACTCATGCTACACAACATCGACTACAGTAGAAATACTCGAAGATGCAGGTTCGCTATTGATCCTTTTATTACATGAATCAAGAAATGCTTCAAAATAACACAATGAATCAACAGGAATGCTTCACAATAATAGTCTGAATCAACTGACCCCTAACAGTCCTCACTAGGCTTCATATAACTGAATCCACATGTCTATTGTCCTTCTTAACACAATATAACCAACTTGATATGTCACACAGACTGACTGATCTAAAGCGAGCGATGAAGAGAGCGAGCGATCGAAAAGGGAGGAGAGCGAGTTCAGCCGTCCCCTCCTATTTATCCCTTGTATTCGTACTCGTATTCGTACTTGTATTCCTCCGTAATCGATACTTGTACTCGATGTCTCCGACTACTAGTTGCGCAGTTCTAACGTACAGTCCGTTTAATAAACATCTGCATCCTATCAATCAAAGTTGACAGGCCGTCTGAATCCCCTCGTACCGTTTCACAAAATAGCACGCGTTGGCTTTGAGATTGTTATCATTCCGATCTAATAAGCCACCTGCTATCAGTTGCATCAGACTGTAATACTGCGTCGCGGCTTATCGTTCGTTATCAGTTGCATCAGATTGTAACTAGTAGCTAGGCCTACCCTAGTTACATATATATATATATATATATATATATATATATATATATATATATATATATATATATATATATATATATATATATATATATATATATATATATATATATATATATCATTGTCGTGTTGTTGACTGAAACAACTTGACAAGTTTATATCATGGCTTCAAATTTTATTGGATCTCAGTGGTGTTGTGCAGACAAGTTTCCCAAGAACTGTTCACCAGTTGAATGCTGGCTAGACGCATGCGCAACCAAGTAATCGCTTAATATTTTTAATACACACAAGGATTAGCGCCCCTGAGTTGCCGGAGGTGCGGTGTGTGGCGACACCCGGCAGGGGGGGCGCGGGGACGAGACGGGCGCTGGTGCTAGTGGGTCTGTGCTGTCCCGGTGTGAACGTATCAGATATCCCGTGGGGGTGGGGGTGTAGTTGAAGTCCCATCTCAAGCGGCGCTGGATCGTGCTGGGTTCGAGCCTGTTGCTTGACAAAAGACGATCTCGTCGGCTTTGGTTGGGTGAACCGGGTTGGGGGGGGGGGGGGGGGAAGGGGGGAGGAGGGTGGTTGGACGGCCCCGGGGGGAGGCTATTTGGACGGGGACGGGGGTAGACAAATACCATCAATTTCTGAACGTCTGAGTGTTTTGACATTAGACTGAACTCATCAGGTCACTGACACCCCCCCCCCCCGCACACACACACATTGATGTGGTGGACAGCCTATCGAGAAGACCAGTCTGTTGCCCCTGCCCCCCCCCCCCCCAGTCCTCACACGAATAGATGTTACCGCCTGACTGGTGTAAGGACTAACACTTGTGTAATGACTTGGTCCAAGTTACAGTGGCTACCATTGTAAGGACTAGACCAACTATGTAACAACAAGGGTCGACCGGATATTTTCACTGTAAGACCTGTGGGGTGAACTAGACCTTATCCAACACATACATCTACAGCATCACTTTGACGAACACACACATACACATACAAACGTACACCCATACACATACAAATGCAATCACATACACATGCAAACGCACACACATCCACATACCCATGCATACCCCCACACACAGCTACAGACATACAAACACACACACATGCACATATAATACCCACAGACACATACAAATACATCCACATACAAACACACACACACACACAGCTACAGACATACAAACACACAGACCGACGAGTCGATACAGTCCAGATCCCGCCTAGAGCCAGGAAGTGACGTGGAGATAAGCGATGGCTGCGAGCCTGAGCTCACGGAGATAACGGGCTCACATCTGTGGCTAAAAATAGATTTAAATTCCTGGCCCCCACTTTAAAAACATTCATTAATTTCTTTGTTCAAGTTTTTAAATCTAATTAAAACACTAAATTTTCTCAAGTCTATCGCACACAAAAAAACATCCATTTACTCAACATTCACTCGTACTAACACACACTCATATATATATATATATATGCAATACACACATTCAATGAACACAATGATACAAACATACACACACATTGT
The DNA here is from genome assembly GCF_028476545.2 of Physella acuta. Taxonomy (NCBI): domain Eukaryota; kingdom Metazoa; phylum Mollusca; class Gastropoda; family Physidae; genus Physella; species Physella acuta. The sequence continues at coordinate 240,648 of NW_026732481.1, forward strand.
GGTTGCTAAGTTACTTCGTGTTACTAGGCATATGGGTAATATTCTTTATCCTTCTATGTTCCTACATGTAACTAGCAATATGGAGAATGTTTCCTTTATTGAAGAACGCCTTTACATGGCGAAGTGTCTCTATGCTAGACAGAACAAACAATCACCATAGACAGGCGTTGACATGTTCATTAGTATTATACCATAAAAAAGCCAAAAAAAATATACAACACCCCCCCCCCTTTCGAGTCTCCCTCCCCACCTCCCTATCCCAGAGCGAAGCGGCAATTGAATTACCTTGAGATGCTATCACAGAGAAATGTATTGTTCTTGGTCGGGATTGAGTTTATCCCACACCCTACTCAACTATCGGATTTCCCCGATCCTTCTCGCCCTCCATACTTGTCGCGCGGTGTGCAATTTTAGAAAGACGTAGTAAAGGCTACAAAAAAAAATGTAATTAAAATGTTGAAACTATTTTCCAAGCGTGTTAAAAGCACGTGGGGTTGTTTTTTAATCGTTTCTGTAAGAAGTGTTACAGTGATGAAACTCTATAGCTTAGTTGGTGTAGATAGCTCTATGGTAGGGTTAATGGGACCTGGGCCAATCTCTTTGATCAAGCGATATCATCTTGCCAGTGTGTTTGTAGCACATAAGGTAGAGGTGGCTTCTAGTTTTAGCTGTGTTTTGTTACATTAGCAGTAGAGTTGGCTTCTAGTTTTAGCTGTGTTTTGTTACATTAGCAGTAGAGGTGGCTTCTATTTTTACCCGTGTTTTGTTACATTAGCAGTAGAGGTGGCTTCTAGTTTTAGCTGTGTTTTGTTAACATTAGAAGTAGATGGATCTTCCAGTATTGTGTTTTGTTACAGGTTAAGGTATTCTCGGCAGTTTGTGTTCATTTCGTTTGTCCCCCTGGTATGCTAGGGGTACAGTCATCGAAGGTAGACTCCATGCTGGGTTGAAACTGTTGTCTACATTAAATGTTTGATATATGACACGTGCGCTGTTGTCTAAGGAGTCTAAAACACGCATCACTGTTAAAACGCATCACTTTCTTTTATCAAACACACCAGACCCAAGACATCACCTTCCACCTTCAGAACATCACTTACAACCAACAGAACATCAAGCTAACCAAGCCATCACTTTCAACCATCAGAACATCAAAGAAACAAACCATCACTTTCCACCATCAAACAAACCACCCCCACGCTTGAAACAAAGATTTGAGCACCCCTGCGGTGAACTCCCCGCCCCACACGGCGCGTGAGTTGACAAGCTCAGCGTGGTGCCCTACCTGCCAATGACCACAGACCACTCACCGTTAGATGGCGCGGCTTCTGTGGGTCGGGCATTGTTCCTCGGCACAAAGGGGAACCCCGGTGGCACCCAGCATCGCCACAGAAAATTGAATGTTGCTGTGTTAAGACAATGGCTGGCATCGCATGTCTCCAGCGGTAATTAAGATTCCGCTGGGTACGTGCTCTGGAATCTGTCTCACCTTGAAGTCCGACCCCCAACCTATCCCACCTCCCAACCTATCCCCCTCCGCTGTTTTTTATTTATTAACTTTTCCTTTTTCCGTCGACTCCCTTTTCGTAACACGATCATCCTTTAGATTTGGTCATCGTTTTTTGAGGGAAATCTAACGTAGACAAAACAGCTAGTCGATATGGCTAGCTTGACAGCTCAAGTAGACAAAGCTAGTCGACTTGACAAGCTTGACAGCTGGAGGTCTGAGAATGAAATTAATCAGACCTAAGTACAACGACAAGACATCTTCTGTAATCTTTGGACAAGACAGATACACTTCTCCTTTTCGAAATACTCGCACAGTCTATTTTAAATACTTTTTTTTACTGCTTTTTTTTTTTGGACTATTGCGACTATATATATATATATATATATATATATATATATATATATATATATATATATATATATATATATATATATATATATATATATATATATATATATATATATATATATATATATATATATATATATATATATATATATATATATATATATATATATATATATATATTGGGGTAAAGAAAGAGAACCTTGATAATTGTAAGTTAACCAGCTGAGCCTTAATTTGGTGATAGGGTGGCTTAACAAAGGACATACACAAGGCCAATATCTGTAATGGGAGACATTTGTCCGGACCAGTTTTTTGTCCGGGTGTTTGCCCAGCTCCGGCCGGCATTAATACCGGCCCGTGTTCCCTCAATCTGACATTTATGAGTTGTTTGACTGGCCACGCCTCGGTCTGCGTGTACCAGGGGCCGGGGGCCCGTGGGGGCCGCTGAATAATACATTAACTGCATTTGGACTTTGGGCTGCGCTGGGCTGAGGCGCGTCCCCGCCGGGACAGCATGCAGGTTTCGCCGGTCGGGTGATCTATAAGGAACCGAACAAGGGAAACGTGATGCCTTGGTGTGAGAGGAACATACGCCCGTCCAGCGCGGCTAATTAGGATTGCGGTGCTACAAACCGGATGACGGTTTGGTGGAGCCGGAAGTGACGAAGAGAGAGAAGAGTGAGTAAGGTTTGGGGCGGCTCCGCGGTGTGTGCTGGGCAGTTTGCAATCGGCTAACAGGGCCGGGGTAACAAGCTTGAATTATATATATCAGCAGGGGACCCGGTCAGCTGGGGGTGAAGATGACGTTTTGTCGTGAGGCCGGACTGATCCCCACGGTCGGGTCACGTATAATATCATTGGACATGTCAATTAAGGAAATGGTCTTAGCGCAGATCAAGTGGGAAGGGGGGGGGGGGGGTATTGGTGAAGTTGGGGGTGGGTGTGGGGTCAGAGGTGGGTTGGTAAAAGGCAAATAATACAACCAGTCGAGGTTTTGTTATGTTTCTTGTATTTGGTATGAGAGATCAGCTATGGTATTAGTCAGGTGCTAATGGTTAAATGGAGGTTTCAGGTTGTTGTTTTTTGTTTTTTTTTTAATTTTGTATTTGACTCTAGGACGTCCTCTTTATACTCCATTTTTGTTTCTACCATCAAACTCGAACTCGCGACGCATCGTGTTAATATACGAATAGAACCGTTACGTGTTAGACCAGCTGCTCTCTGCCTGCACCGTGCCTGCCACTTACCTGCTGCCTTCCTGCACTTTACCTGCCCTCTACCTGTCACATACCTGCTTCAATGTTTGCTGTTTGTTTGACTGCTCACTGCCTGGTTCCTACCTTCCTTCTGTGTCTAACTGCATATTGCTACCACATCCTTTTTCTTTAACACAGACACATTTTTTATTCAATTTCTTTTGCTATTTTATAACTTTTATTTTATTTTTAAAGATATTTAAACAACACTTCTACAATTTATATATTTGACCAGAGAGATGCATTAACTGACAGTCACCACAACCTCACATCACACATCATTTCTTGACCGATCAATTGACCGCAACATCACACAACACAATTCCCAAACCGATCATATGACTACAACCTCACCGCCATCATCACCATCACTTAACCAACCAAATCAGCCAAACTACGCCGACCCAAAAAAAAAATAACAATTACAAGATTGCCCTAATTATGTTCGGCATGAGAATACACCTCGCGCTGATGATGTACTTGTACCGGTACACTTCCAGTACTAAAGGGAAATAACTCCTTTTTTTTTGTCTCCCCTGGTCCCTACCACACCTTACTGTAACCAACGAGAAACAGTACACGATCCCCTCGCTTTCGGTCTGCTAACGATACAGGTGCCATTAAAAAATGTCCCGACGTGTTAGCATTTCGTATGGCATTATCGGCTCCATCCCCTCCTCCGCATTGTTCCTGTGGGTTCGTCTGGCATCCCAACATCTCGCCTCGCACTCGGTAACCCCACGTGGAGTACCTAATCTCGATAAGGCTGGATTTCATTTGTTTTTATTTTATTAGCGATCAGATTAAATTAGCGCGTGCCTAGCGGATTACTGATCGGGGCGTAATCTGGTTAAGCAGAAACTAAATTCGACTTTTAATTAGTTTAGTCTGCGGTGGAGCAATTAAAAAGAAAAATTAGTTTTTATATGTAAAGGGGAGTTAACCAGTCTAGATAATGGTAAGACAGGTAACCTTTCCTGATAAATGTAATATAAGTTTTAAATAACCCATAATCATCAATGAAAATGCAATTATTTATTATATTCGTAGGGATAAATTCTACCAAATTATACATATAATTATATATTAACTAATTAGAAAACAGTTGTTGCCATTTTACTGTATTAATCAAGTTAGAAAAAAGGAAGAAAAAGAAAATGAGTTAGAAAAAAGTTCTTGCACCAATAGACCTAAACCTAATTTTCTGACCCACAACTAATCGAAACTTTTGAATACGGATTTTATAATATAAATCTCTAGTTTTTTTTTATATAAATAGAAGTTTAGTCTCGTCATAATTCCCTACATATATCTGCAATCCAGATGGTGTATGAATACGAGCGTTAATCTCATTTCTCTGTTGTAAATTAATTTAATCCCGGGTTGTCGAAATATGCATTTCTACATCTCATCTTTTTACCAGGCTCTGCGCACGACGAAAAGGGAGTTAATATTTGAAATTGTTCTCCTTAATGCCATTGTCTCCCCTTGCTCGGCTATAATTAAAGAAAACAGACGTTTTCGTAATATCGTTTTCATTTTACTCAATCTTCATTTTCGTTCCCCTCCCCATTGGCTCCTACCTCTCCCACCCATACCACACCCCCTCTCTTTCTACCCCCACCCCTCCATTCTGACATTAAAAAATACACTTAATGGAACCCCTTTAAAAATATAAAAATGTAATAAATCTAAAACCTTAAAAACAAATATTTTGTAATTCTTTATCCCATAAATCTTTCCTTTATTCCATTAACAAGATTATACAAGTTTTTCCGGGAGATTTTACACAAAATATTTGTTGACAAAAATATTATTCCAACAACAAAAAATTTCACTCGCGAAATGCAGCTTGCCATTTTTTTTTATCCGTTCCTTTTTGCTTCCAACATTTTTTTTTAAAATAAATATTCCTCCCACTTTCCAGCGAACAAACTCCCGTCCCGATTTCATCTGCTAATCCGCGGTGGCTTTAATTAAGCAAGAAATCTGACGTCCAAGTTAAAAGACTCGGGTAGAAAAAAAATGTATCTCCCCGCTCGCCTGTACGACTGAGCCCTCGGCAGGTTGCATTCAATCGCTTGTCATCGCCGGCTCTCAAAATGTCGTTAATCATTCAGCCGAGTCTAGCGGACACCCCAGCAGAGGGGCGCTGGTTTAGGGGGTGGGGGTGTAGGGGGGTGTGACCAGAAGCTTGATATTGACGCCCGAGTCTACAGCTGAATAACGCGATATTTTTTGGCTAAGTTTTTTATTTTTTATACGTTGAGTTTATAAAGATAAAGGTTGACTCGCGGTAAGGTATTTTTTTTTCGATAATGCAATGAGTGAATGGGGACGGGGGTGGAGGTTTTGTAACAAAGAGTATCTAAAAGCTGTTTTCAAGTGTCAGTTCTGACACTGTTTGTTTACTCATTTCGTTCCTGTTGGTCCGCGTGTCGTTGCTGATTGTCCGTTTGTCGTTGGTGATTGTCCGTTTGTCGTTGGTGATTGTCCGTTTGTCACTGCTGATTGTCCGCCAGTCACTGACGCCATTAGGCGTCGTAGGAACGAATGTGAGAAAATTATGACGCTAACCCAACCACCCACCCCCATCCCCCACACCACACATACACACCACATCCACCTCTAATTCACACTTTCCCCTTTCTCACAAAGTCTGAGTACCCAAGACTCGCTAAAAGCTCGTGCAACAGCTCCAGTGTGAGCAGTGAATCGCCGGCTGACGTTGCATTGTGGTCCGCGCATGCTCCCCTGGACTCACAACTCACGTTTCCGGCGCCTGCCCATTGGCTGTCGGGTGATTGTTCACTTCCGGTTATTTAACTAAAAATAAAAAACTGGGTTCGATACACGGTTGGCAGACCAGGAACACACGGATAAACTTTAGTACGTAAACCCCTTAATTACAATTTATTCTAAAGCGCTGTTTACTTAGTTAATTATACAATTAGCAATTCAGAATGTAATCGAATCTTTGTTCAAGCCCGATTGTCATTATTGAGCTCCAATTACATTAACACCAATCCATTTATCGTGCGCCATGCAATGTTATTTAATTAGTACTTCATTTGACACTTAATTAGTGTCAGTCGCTAAAATAATATAATATGCTATAGAATACCCGCATAACTAGATAACGACCTCAAACATCAATTTCTCTATTGAACACAAAATTGACCTTTTCTCGTGTATGTATAAACTAGCATGGAAATAAATTTCTCTATAACACGACCAATCCATCTTTCACAAGTATACGAGACCTTTGTAAATGTGGGACCACCTAGCTCCACGTTAAAACATTTTTAAAGAAAGAAAGACATTGTGTTTTCAGACATTACGTGGTTAACAGTTCCACCCGCCTCCACCGAAATTTAAAGTCCCCAAAAATAACAGTCGCAGATTGCCGGATGTCGGAGCCTAATGGAGGGGGGACGGGGGGGGGGGGGGGGGGGGACAATTGTCTAGACCAGACATGAATTAAAACTCGATTCGGTTTTTAAACGCTGAGCCTCGCATTAAATCGGAGTTTTGATTGCGTTCACCCGCGTAACGAAAATAGAAATCTGTCGTCTCGCCGATCGCGTGTTCATCAAATTTTTTCGGTCAATCGCCTCCTGGTATTATTACGCGAAATTTTCCTCCCACGACGCGCATGCGCCGTAGGTGACGAGCACACGTTTTAGTGACGTAATTGACAGGAGGATGAATGACGCGATGCCGCGCGCTCTTCGAGTCAAACGAAGATGATACACTGGAGAGATAATGGGATTAATTCACAAGGCAATGGTAATTGGATTAACGCGTGCCGGATTAAGCCCCCAGGGTGGGGCATACTAGGGTGAGTTCAGGGATGTTTAACGCCCAACATTTGAATATCTGGTTACCACGCGGTATTTTGAACCAACTACAGGCAATACTTATGTGTACTGATGTATTGAAATAATTCTTGCGTCGATAAGCTTATTTCAGCTGATATTTTAAACAAGTTTTTCAACATTGGGCAGAAATAACTGCAGCTGTCGTGTTAATCTCTACAGTCACGTGTGTTCAAACCCAACTTTAATTTTGAAGTGTGAACATAGCTCAACACACTAATGACTAATATTCAGACCTGTAGTGTGTGTCACGTCAAGACAAGGAGTTTCTTTCTTCTAAGTGCGCAGTGGTTCAGTCGGGTTATTTGTTTGTAGGTGTAGGAATGTTGGACACAGTGATGTGTTTGTTTTTTGTTTTCAATGTATTTAAGTGTAGAGGTGCTATATTTGTATGTACAAGCTAGACTCTACAAGAACATACATACACGAGACCTTTAAATACATACTAGACATGTATATACATACTCTAGACCTGCGTGTACATACTAGACCAGAGATGTTTTAAGACTTAAATGCTAGACTTACAGCCACATATATATGCTAGAATAGCATTACAGACTGGCCTACTAACACAGGTCTCCAGAGGGCAATGCCCCCCCCCCCTCTCACCCCGGTGCACGTCCACAGACACATTCGGATGAAGTAGAAATAATTATTTATTTAGAATATATATATATATATACTTGAACAAGTATCCGCCACCCACACCCATATATTTTAAGTGACCACCTATACCAAACCTGACCCAGCTACTTAAAGCTTGAATGTTTTATTTTAAAAATATCCTTGGACGGTGAGTTTTAAACATGTGCACCAAATATGACCGTTTTACTGGTGTTTCTTCACTCACCTGCATGAAATCGTCTGCTACCCCCGAATGACAACACCACCCTCATCACATGACAGAAACTAATTTCAAATTACGGCAGGCAACACATCATTACACGGTCCTCACAACAACAAAAATCAATAGCGAAAGTTGACCTTTTTTATTTCTCAAATCGAACATTTTGTCCTTGATGTACAACAGAAAGTAAACTCTGGGCCAGAATGTCATTAATTATTTACGCTGAAAGCCCCATCAATGTTTACTTCAGGGACCTCCGGCATTGGTTAAACGGAATCACGTGGTGATTTTCTATAAATAGGACATTTCAGGATCACGTGATCCCGTATACAAATAAATATATAATTACAGTAATTAGAAGTTCAACAGGCATCTAATGAAATTAAAAAAAAAACAGGCAGAAGAGTTGAGCTTCGGAACAATTAGCACAGTCTACTGTTGTAGACTCTTGTTATTCGTAAGTAGTTGTACACAACCATAATACAGGCCCTAACCCAATCTTAAACTAACCCTAGTCGCGACCCTTAAAAAACAGGTCGAAAACAAACAACACAATCGACTACAAAGAAACAAAGTACAAAACGTGATTGGAAATGCTCCCAAAAAAAAAAACAAATACATATCTAATTATATAAATCACGTGATCTCTGTGTGAACGATGAAATACAAAAAGAAATGAAAGATGAAATAACATGGTGCTGAATGTGATGGGAATATGTTACAAGCGACCCCTCATGACAAGGGGCAGTCAGTTCTGACTGAAGAGTGGAGTTCACCCCCCCCCCCCTTACCCCCCGGGTCCCGGGACTATACTGGCCGTAGGTAACACTAGCACAGGTGCCGCTGATGCCTTAGGTAAACTTGTTGCCAACACGGGTCGGGATGAGGCGTGAGCAGTGTTTACACAGAGGTGAGCGGTTACCCCCTCGTGTCAGCTGATGTTGCTAGTAGACACACGGCGAGCTTTAAGCTCCGATCTCGGAGTTGCAAGTTCCGAGTTCTAAGCTCGGTGCTGAAGTAGTACGTGCATTGAGCTGTAAGCTCGGAGTTGTAAACTTGCAGCTGACTTAAGCGGAGCTTTAAGCTCGAAGGTGGAATAATTTATGCAATCTTAACTCAGAGCTTAAGTAACGCATGCACGGAGCTGCCATACTGTTGAGATATTTGAGCTCTGATTACTCTCGTATGCACTGAAGCAGTGAGTTTAAGCTCTGAGCTTTACTATTTGCTCTTTCCAAACCACACGCTGTAAAAGTAGAAAAAACAACAGGATTTTAACAAATAAGTTCATTGACCTCAAAATGACGAATAACTACATAACGTGTCGAGATCAAACCCAACCTGAACTGATCCCAATGGCGTCCGTTACGGCGCCCGGGCTGAATTCTATCTACATATTGATGGTGTCGAAGACTCCATTTCGACCACTCCGATTTATATTTATACTAAACAGCGGAATACCATTATCGGTGAAATCTTATCTGCATTACAATACCAACCTCACCGACTTACTGAAACATCAACAACCACAACTGTCGCCAAATGACCACATCAACTACTACACCTATCACCAAATGACCACATCAACTACCACAACTATCACCAAATGACCACATCAACTACCACAACTATCACCAAATGACCACATCAACTACCACAACTATCGCCAATTGACCACATCAACAACCACAACTGTCGCCAAATGACCACATCAACTACCACACCTATCACCAAATGACCACATCAACTACCACACCTATCGCCAAATGACTACATCAACTACCACAACTATTGCCAATTGACTACATCAACTACCACAACTATCGCCAATTGACCACATCAACTACCACACCTATCGCCAAATGACTACATCAACTACCACAACTATTGCCAATTGACTACATCAACTACCACAACTATCGCCAATTGACCACATCAACTACCACAACTATCACCAAATGACCACATCAACTACCACACCTATCACCAAATGACCATATCAACGACCACAACTATCGCCAAATGACCACATCAAATATAGCCAAATCTCAAGTGCTCTCCAACTTTCTTAAACCCCTACTCCACCCTTCTCTAGTTCCAATCTTTGCACTGAGAAGCCCCCGGGTAGACTTACCTCCCCCCCCCCCCCATAAATTTCTGCTCATTTCCCCCAACCAATCAGTCCCCGTCTCCTGTACGGATGGAAAAGACATACGTTTTTGTCACGCCTCCCCTCAACTATTTTAATTAGCAAAAAACAGCACATCACGAACTAGATACTGTGTTTTCGATTCGGAAATTGTTTTGAAAGACAGAAGGCGAACTTTTTTTTTTTTTTACAAACCTGATTACTGCTGTTGATTTTTAAATTTCTTCCGCGGGTTTTTTTTTCTTCATAGCATCACGAAAGAGTAACGTTTGTATTATTATATAAAAATGTTATTACATTTTTCAAAAGTTAAAGAACGATACAATAAATGTAAGTACGTGATGTTTATTGCTATTTCTGCTATACATACATCAGATTCATTGATTTATATAACGAAGAAAAATCAAGTAGCCAGATATTTTTGTCAAGAAATCGAAGATAGAAATAGATTCTCATTCAATGAGCGGTCATGCAAATGAAGACAGATCCTTTTTAACTTTTCTTTTTAAAGCGGAGTTTATGAATAGGGGATATTTTAAAAAAACGATTTGAAATACATTTTTAAAAATAAAATAAATTAAAAATGTATATTTTATTTAAAAAGTTTCTATAATAAATACCCTGTGTATTATACAGATTAGCCTTGGATAAGCTAAAAAAAAGTTTATTAATTAACATGAAAGCATCGATTAGGTAAAGCTCTTTAGAAGCTGTACAGGCAGCCATCTTGTGCAAGTTGGCGTCGCTCCTTGCTTATCTTGAATGGTTCCAGCGCCCAGTCTAGAAGCGGAATGTTGTTTTATTCCGTGCTCGCGGTCCCTGAGATAAAAACCCGCGCCCTCCACCCGCGCCCTCCACCCTCGTCTCGCTTCCTCTCAGGCCGCGCGTCTTGACATTTTGGAATGGCCCGGGGGTGGCGGCGATGTAGGGTCGTGTCGCCAATATGGCGGAAACCTGGATCCTGTGTGTGGGGGGGGAGGGTGGGGGAGTAGGGGGGTGAGTTTGTGATTGTCTGTGCATTCGTATGCGTGTGTGTCTATATGTCTAATTGTTTCTGTCTACGTGTGTCGATTATACACATCTGTGAGATTTAAAGTGTTGTTTGTTGGGGGTTTGTGTATCTTGCTTCAAAGCCTGAAGCACATTGGCCGGCCAATGTGCGCATTGGCCGGCCAATGTACGCACTGGAACGTCTGTGCTTGCACATGTATGTTAAGTTTTTGCAAGTAAGTATCAGCGTGTTAAGTGTTTGTATTTCAGTATTTGTTTGGTTTCGCATATGTATGTGTAAGTTTATGTTTGCGAGTGTTTATTGTGAGTTTATGTATGTGTGGGGTTTATTGATGTAAATATGCGAGTTGCTGTATGTGTACGGGTTGTATACAAGTATGTGAATGTAACCACATGGTGAAGTTATGTAACGATTATGTGAAAATTCACCTTCCATACAGCAGGTTAAACATTACCGAACTGGCTTATGACTGGTTTAACAATACTAAACACCCGTGCGACTGGTTAACCCAAAGCTGCGCTAGCCACCGTACAGGCGGGGTTACTGAGGTCACGCAGGTACAGTTAACTCACCTGCATGTTGTAGCACCTAGGCCGGAACACGTGCGTTATTATGATACATGTCACATGCGCCCAGCTGCTCGGCGGTAATGGGGATGTGTTGCCGTCGAGTGGTTTTCTGTAGTTGGTGCTGTTCTCTGGTGCTGTTGGGAGGTGGTATTATGGTGGTGGTGTTGGTTTTTTTTAAGGTGAAATTTGTTTTCTTTTTATTAAATGATGTTTTTTTGTAGTGTTTTAATGCTTTTTTAAGGTGGTATTTTAGTGCAAATTTGTGTTTTGTGCTAACATTTTTCTTGGCGTTTTACGTGGTGTTTCGTTTATGTTTCAAGTTGTTTGTTTGTTGTTTGTTTGTTGTTGTTGTTTTTTTTGTGGTGTTATTAGTACTGTTTTATAGTGGTATTTGTGTAGTGTATTTGATAGAGTTTCTACAACATGACAAACTGTTATCGGTCTTCAATAACTTTTGATATGAAACAGCGCTAACATTTTCTTGCAGTTTTTAGCACCCTTTATGTATTTTCCTAAATCGTACTGTTCTGTATCAAAATGTTAATCTAATTATCCATTAAAATGTTAAATCCGAAAACGACCCAATTTTATTTATTCTAATTAATTAAAATACCCACCACCATATTTTCGAAAATTTATGCTCAGCAACTTATTTTTTTTCTGTAGTTTCTAATTTACCCATAAATATTTACACCCAACCCCCTCACCTAAAACATTAAAATAAAACGGTTCCTTCCCTTGAATTTTTATCTCCCCTTCCCCAAAATGTATGAATACTTGACTGGAAGCTGTTTGACTGCGCCTGCGCGGGGGCTGTTTATTTACATTTTACTGGTGTCAAAGTCAGGGGCAAAAACTCCCGGTCGACAAATTAAACTTTAAAACAGAGTTATCTAGCATGTCTTGAGCCTTGGGATGAGCGTATAATAATAACCCAAGGAAAATTAACTCTGCAATCAAATTAATAGCCCGGGAAGAATTCAAGGCTCATGGAAAAAAATATCAACTTGTTATCTTTTTTTAGTATAGAATAATTTCCCCCTTTTTAAATATTTTATTATTATATCATGGATTTGTGATAAGCTCAAAACTGCTGTTTTTTTTTTGTGTTTTTTTTTCTAAACGTAAAATAGCTAGTGTCGTAGCTTAAATTTACAAATTACATATCCCTAAAGTACAGATCTCGTATTTGATGGGGGAAAAAAATCAAAGAAAACTTTTACTTGACTCCACCCCCCACACCCCACCCCCCTTATAACCAATGACTGTGTCTACTTATCAGCCCACACATTAGAGCAGGGGTCTCCAAACTACGGCCCGCGGAGATCTTTTTGTCCACTTGAAATGTGTATATATTTCTATATAAATTATATTTTAGTGTGGGGGGAGGGGGGAGCTCACCACCCCGAAAAGCTGCCTTGAAGAATCTCTGGCCCCCGAAATTATTTTTGATAGTCAATGCGGCCCTCGGGCTGAAAATTTTGGAGACCCCTGCATTAGAGGAACGCATCCAAACAAAAACTACCCAATAAAAAAAAAACGACCCCATCTTAAAGAAAAGCCGATTGTCTCAAATGTTTACATGTAGCCAATGCACAAACTTCTCATTTGTTTCTCAACTGATGTATTCCTGCTTTTAAAAAAAAAGGCCCTCTTTCTTTTCTAGCGATAGTCTACCTTCTTCTGGTCTTGTGTTTTTATTTTATCATCCTTTTCAAGGGCGGTAGGCCGAGCTATATTTAGACCCCACGTGCCTTAACTCCATCTTAACCTTTCGTCTTTTATATTACCGCTTCGATATCATAAAAAAATAATTAGTATATTATTATTCTACGGGCTCGTGATAAAGAAGATAATTTTCAAACAACTACCCAGTTTTAATGAATACCACAAAGTTGAGTTTTTGTTTCATTTTTCCTAACAATACATGTGTTAACTTTAGACCGACTATAACATATTTAGCATTAAGAAACAGATAATATTATTATCCTGCTTGTTTGAATGATGTTCTAGAGTGTATTCTGCATATGTATGTATGACAATATCGAGATGAATTACGTTCTGCATACATGACATGTTACAACAACAATAAACGAATGGTGTGTTTTTTTTATTTTGTCTACATCAATGGCAGATAATTCAAACAGCGGTATTCGACAACAAAAATAATATTTCAAACAGAAATTGAAATTTCCTGTTAGCTAATAGCCGGGGTTTATCTTTTTTTTTTTCAACATTCACCTTAATTTCTCTTGATCCGACGTCTGGTTATTTATTTGTTTTATTTTTCTTATCCAACTTTTTAAAAAACAGATCGTTAAGACAATCATATGTTTCACTACGGGTGTCTGTAATAAACAAACCAAAGTTAAAACATGTTAATTTGACATCTGGGTGCTATCAGGCAAGTTGTGGCATGGAGGCATACGTTGGCCAGATTTTTCACACCAGACATGTCAAAATATTGGTTTCATCATTTGATTTTCGTTTTTTGTATGTTTCATTCTTCCCTAAACCCAACCCGGGTGTTTTTTTTTTGTTGCGTAATCGATTCCTCGTTTTCCAACCACTTATAGATCGGTAGGTACAAACAGGAGGTCAAGGCCAGATTCAACAATTTTCATTCAAGAAATTATTAATTCCCCCCCCCCCCCCCCCCCCAACGCCCCGCCACGCCTAGCTTGAGCGCGAGAATGTATTGCTCAACATGATGTGCCACAACATGATGTGCCCTCGACATTAAGGCTTTTTCCGGTGATGGAGAACACGAGTTTATTTTCCCACTGCCGGAGACGTGACGTCACGTGTTTACCAAATGTGGTTGACATTGCCAGATTTATTGACAGCATCCGGCAGCAATACAAAAAAGCACGCAATGCGATTACGAAGCATATATATATATATATATATATATATATATATATATATATATATATATATATATATATATATATATATATATATATATATATATATATATATATATATATGGAGAGGCAGCTAAACTTTAACTTCCATAATATATTGTGTGTATCACTGAAATACATCTTTAACACCGTTCACAGTAAGTTTTCATCTGTTTTAAAATTTTGATAAATACACGTCATTCACGTCCACTAGCTAATATCAAAACATTAGGTCATTTTGACGTAATGTTTTTATATTATTATTTTTTTTTTTCCTGATCTCAGTGTCATCCAAATCTTGAATAATCAACAGACAGCTAAATGCCGTACACATGTCCTAATTAGCCGAGCCCACCCTGCACACGACGTTAACGTCCGTTCAATGCTACTCACCCACCACGCACGTGTCAGGTGTGATTTGTACGCCACAACGAACAAAACAACTGATATAAAAACCTTGTACATTTCACTTTTTAATGAAATTTTTTTTAACGAGTAACGAGTTATCTCCCTGTAATAAATCTCAGAAATTTTTTTTTAAACCAGCGGCTAGGGCAATATTTTGATAAGATTTCCCACCTACTCGTATGAGGGATAAAAAAACTCTTCTCCGCGGGAAACGCTCAATTGACCTTTGACATCTAAATATATTTATGTTTTATTGATATTAAGAACGAGAAAAATAAATCATGGCCGATTCTATTACAGAATATTCCGCACTGGGTTCAAATTTTGTTTTTATAAAAGCTGATTTTTAAAAAAAAAAACTCCTGGCGAGTTTAGATACAATAGCCCGGCTTTATATGGATGAAATATTAAACCTAACCAGCGGTTACATTAACCCGTGATTATCTCCCGCTGGCTGGGGGGTAGATGGGCTCGAACAAGGCTCGTCTCTGTTCGTCCATTACCCCAGGCTCGTCCCATTGATGGATGTAATGGAATAATGGAGGGGTGGTCGGATGGGGGTGGAGGGGTGGTCGGCTTTCATCTCTTGTGGGCGAAAGACAGGCTGATTCTATTAGTGCTTGGCGCCTGAGACTTCACTAGTGTAGAGTCGCATCAACATGCTTCCGCCTAGACCCCTAATAGTAGCACCACATAGACTAGAGTCCGCTGATATATATATATATATATATATATATATATATATATATATATATATATATATATATATATATATATATATATATATATCGTATACTACTCACTTCAATCAATAAACAAGACGTGTTTGAGGTAATATCACTCCATCCGTACATATGCCGTCAGCTGCCCACTGGGGTGAATCTAAAGACGAAATGAAAGTGATATCTGACTAGTCAGCTGTGTTTGAAGGCTGGACATTTCTCCAATACAACCCCCGCACTTCCCGTCAGCTGGATCGACTAATGTACCGCGTAGTCAGTGTCGTGGTGCGCACCGCTGCGTTCATTAGTGTGCACCATTAGTGACCGCGTGAACGAGTCAATATGGACGATGGTTGTATTGGCATGTCGATGACAGTCTGACTCGATAGCGGGAATTTGGCTTGTGGGTGATCTGGGGGAGGGTGGAGTTTGGGCGGGGGGGGGGGGGGGTCTGACTAACCAAGATGTGAAAGTAAAAGTAGATTACACGTGAAGGTTATTTCCGGTGTATTGAACTGACAAGTATAAATGAAACCCCCGATATAGCCTACACCCTCATCTGAATCATAGGGGAAAAAATTAGCTTTAGTCACCCGAAATGTATTGGTAGTGAAACTTGTATACGATGTTCCCTGGTGGGGAGAGGGTTAACAGTCGGTACACGGGTTTTTTTTAGATTTCTATAATAATTGGATACTTAGTGCAGCTATAAACTTACTTATTCGGTAAATATAATTATCTCATGTAATTAAGGTCTTGTTGTTGTTGATTTCTGAAAAACAATCCAAATCCTTTGTGCGAAACTTCAGATGTTTCACATAAACTTTCTCACAGATTTTTTTTCTTTAAGCAATGACGATGAGAGTGAAAATGAAAGTCCTAAAATGCGCGTTAAAAAATCCAAATAAATCTTCACCTCATGTTTTTATGTTTTAAATAAACCGGGAGTGATCTCCCCTAAACTTTCTCGAATATTCTTATATAAAATAACAGGGGATGGGAACTCGGGCTATAGACATGATTTTTAATCCATTTTAAATACTTAAAGTTTTAAAAATAGAATAAAATCTCGTAGACAAATTAATTGCACACCAAGTGAACGCGAAATAAAAAAGCGCATAATAGTGCGCAATATTATTAGTACTTTTAAAATTTACATTAGTTTTTTGAGAAATCGGAAGTAGCGTAAATTACTACTTCCGGTCAACGGAAATTACTCAAAATTTAACAGAAGGTAGAGAATTAGATCTTTTACTTACATGTGAAATTTCATTTATCTATCTGAAATAGTACTCAAGTTATAGGCTTTTGAAAAATTCAAAGTAGAAAAAGTACCACTTCCGGTTGTCGGAAATCGCTCAAAAGTTGATACGGATCTACGATTTTGATATAATACTTATATATGAAATTTCATCAACCTAGCTGTAACGGTACTCAAGTTATCGTGTTTACACACGGACACACACACAGACACACACACACACACAGACATACGGACAAGATTGCAAAATTATGTTTTTCCGTATCAGTGAGGTGTAAAACGTCGAGATTTGTAAAAATCTCGATTTTTTTTTTTTTTTTTTTTGCACGATTACAATACTTTCTCTATACTACGTATATACGAGAAAGTAAAAACTTAAACATTTTCCGCTAAATTTTGATTCGTCTTTTATAAGTTTAAAATTATGGAAACTCCTGACTTGTCTGGCCATAAAATATTGCACATGGTGTAAAATTAGGCAAGGATATAAAAAAAACTAATCTAACAATTAAAATCTGAACACCTGATATAGATTCGCGGGCTCCAGGTTAATCCCTGTTTTAGCAGCAGACGAGAGGTGGCAATCTGCTCACGGCATACCGAGGCTAATCTGTGTCGCGCGCGGCTAAGCCAGGGTGCATTAAGCTGAGCAGGGGGAAGATTGGATGCGACTTAAAGGATCTACTCGGGTAAACAGTGGAGCGCCGAGCTAAATGGCCGAGGGATGTCTGGGGGAAATTAAACTCTGTTAAAATCTGGGAGAGGGGCGGGAGGGGGGAGGACTGTCGAAAAAAATAGGCGTGAAATATCAATGGCGTGTCGGCCATTACGTCACGTGTTACGCCGCTCTCGCGAGATTTGCCGCACTAAAGTTACCTCCCTTTGTGGTCATTGTCTCTTTGTAAAAGTACGCATGCGCCCGAGATGATGGGAAGGAAATTTTTAAAATGGCGTGGTGTTCCCTGGGGTAGGGAGAGGGGGGGGGTTGCTGCGGGACGTTGTGACATCTTGTGAAGCGTGCACACGCAAGTCTGTGGTGACACAACTGTCAGTGGTGATATGAAAGTCAGTGGTGACATGAAAGTCAGTGGTGACAATGGCGCTGTTGTCTATCTAACTATACTAGCATATGATGCTGTTATCTAACTATACTAGCATATGATGCTGTTATCTAACTATTCTAGCATATGATGCTGTTATCTAACTATTCTAGCATATGATGCTGTTATCTAACTATTCTACTATATGATGCTGTTGTCTTGCCAAAGTTACCAGTATACGATGATGTTATCTAGCCAACCACCCTAGCATATCTATATAATGTTGTCTATTCAACCACTCTAGTATATCTATATAATGTTGTCTAGCTAACTCGCCTAGCCTGTGAGGCTATGATTAACCCCCTTCAACAACTCTGTATACAAGACTCTAATCCACTCACTGAGGATCTAACGAGGTCTACCCCCAAGCTAATAAAAAGAGAACTCGCCAAGATTCCAGAGAACTGGCCTGCGGTCACTCTGTGATGGCATTATCACCAGCGCCTCCAGAAACGCAATTCTCGTTAGCTCGAGAAAACACGAGACTACGAAATGTCAGCGAGACAGCGCGCTAAAGTCCGCCGAAGTTTCGACTTCCACGGCTACATAATGAGGGCAAGGGTTGCTGATTTTTGTCTCGCTCAAGGTCAATACATGGGACCTTGTCTCGCTAAAGGTCATTACATGGGACCTGGTCAGCAAAACTGGCCAATGTAATGCTAGTTACGTCTCACTAAAAATAACAAAGACGTTCTTTAATTGTTTGTAGTTGTTTCATTTCAGCGACTAAAAATAATATTAACAGCCAACTCTACACTACTTTAAAATTAACTCTACCCAATGATGCTCAGCGTTTTTGAATATCTTTGTATAATTATATTTCACGCGACACTCATATCTGAAGGTAATCATCTATTGCCATGTCAACATTTTAAAAATATTTCACTAATTACATTTAATTGAATGACCGATGGTGTTTGCGTTGATTGTTCATGATCAGTTCCTGTTCTCAATGATCCATCTCGGCTAACAAAACCAGCGGTTCTGTTTTGTTTCTTGTGTTAGACCGCGGGCCGTAGCCTATTTTAGACCGCGAGCCGTAGCCGGACTGTTTTAGCCGTGTTTATATTTCTTCTCTTGCCTGATATCTAGACAGGGGTGTACTCGAGTAGTCATATGCGTACGCGTTTGTGTTTTTTAAGTGCGTATTTTTACGTTGTCAATGGGTTTGTGTTTTTGAAATGGGTTTACCTTTTCTAATTGATAAGCATCGTATATTTTAAATGGGCTTCTCTGGTCTACAGGATTGTGTTTTCAAAATGTGATGTCTTTCTCTAATTGACACGATCGTGTTTCATAACGTGATTGTTTTGTCTGATCGACAGGGATCGACAAAAATGTGTCGGTCAGCAGCAAGCGGAGCCGGAACGATGACCTAGTACTGGGGGACACGGTCACGCTCAAGTGTCACGCTTCAGGGAACCCGGAACCTGCGGTCATCTGGTTCCACAACACGTTCAGGTCAGTGTGTACAGCCACACACACACACACACCACACACACGCACACACACCACACAGCCACACGGTCGTGTACCACACAGCTACATACACACCACACAGACACACACTAAGACCACACAGTCAAACACGCACACACGCCACGAAGTTAAACGTTTCGTACCACACACCACTCATCCACACACACACACGAAGCCATAATTTCACGTACCCTACTACAGCATACACACAATGCAGCCACACACACCACGCAGCCACACAGACTACACAGCCACACACTACATAGACACGCAAATACAAACATAGCCGCGTAGCTGTATACACACACACATAACTACGTACACAAAATATTCATATACACTATATAGAAATACACACCACATACATATATAGAAATACACACCACATACATATATATATATACACTATATAGAAATACACACGACATACACGTATATACACTATATAGAAATACACACCACATACACATATATACACCACATAGCCACATACACCACTTACACAATCACTCGCATATCTGTTCTCGTTTACTATACACACCCCACTGACACCCATGCCCACAACTACAACAACACCCCTTCCCCCCCCCCCCCACATTACAGACTATTTCCTGACTGTCTGGTGCCACATTCCAAATCATACACAAGTTTGTGTTAAACCGACGCTTCTCTAAAATTCCTTCTTCATTTATTAGCATGCCCATATCTTTTATTGGCGTTAAACTCTATTTAGCAAATATACGTCAAATTGGTTTTTCAAATGGAAAGATACGGAACAATTTAACGAGATCACAACCAAGTGATAATCTATTAATAGTCCAGTCCTCTCTCTATTTCTCTCTGTTTTCTCTCCCTCGTATATCTTTTTCTCTCTCGCATCTAGACATATGGCGCTATTTCATTACATAAATACGTGATATAACTTCATCAGTGTAATTATGATAAATCTCATTACCCAGCACCCCCACCTCCCCTTTCCCCACTCACGTAATTATCTACTCGTGAGCATAAGTTTTTAAATATATTTCAACGATTGCCCCTTATCAGAATACACCCCAGGTATTAACACACACCCTATGGGAACGGAGCAACTTGTACCACCCTCTAGTCGCACCATCTCGCGAGAGTTACACAGGTATTAGTTTTCTTTGAAGCACTAAACCCCTAGCCACCCCTCAGAGCTGAGGTGTGTGCAACTCTAAACCCTAGCCACCCCTCTAGGGCTGGGGGGTGGATGCAGCTCATCCTCTAGAACCGTCAGAGCTAATCCCAGTCTGCATTGCTTCCCATCACGATAGCTACTTTGGTCATTTAGAAATGGTGGGGAAAATTAAGGGGGATTACTCTAACTTTTTTTTTTCTCTTTACTAATTGGAGTATATTACCAGCACATCTAAACAGATATCCTCCTTTTATTTCATTAGTTTCTTCTTTTTTTCCCCGTCTATTTGAGCAGTGTTTCCCGTCTCCTGTTTTAAAAAAAAATATTTGTACTAGGAGAGTTGTGGAACTTGGGCTTATCTTGAATTCAAACTTTAGTTGGAAGGTGTTTTTTTTTTTACATCTTTGTCACACAATTTTTGATCAGTTAAAACCACGAGCTGGCGAGAACTACCATAGAACACGGCAAATAGCCGGAATATTGTGAGCACGGTCAGTTGCCGGTAAATTCTAAACGCGGAAACTAGCCGATAATTTGTACGTACACGGCAAGTAGATGGAACAGTGACAGCATGACCAGCAGACGGAAAAATGTAAACACACGGCAAGTAGCCGGCAATTTGTTAACACACTGCAAGCAGCCGCTAAATTGTAAGCACGCGGAAACTAGCCGGAAAAGTGTAAGCACGCGGAAACTAGCCGGCAAAATGTAAGCACACGAAAAGTAGCCGGAAAAGTGTTATCACACGGTCAGAACCCGGCAAAGTGAAAGTACACGGCAAGTAGCCGGCAAAGTGTATTTACGTTTACCCTGAAGGTAAGCTTGCTAAACACAGGGTTCAAATGCCGTGACGTGCCGGGGCAAACAAAAGCCGTGATTACAGCCGGCCTTGTCTGTCGACACCCTCACCTGCACACGTACTTGAACCGCTCGCCATCAAATTGACTTGTTTGTGAAAACACCGTGTAATGAAGCAGCAAAGAAAACGAGTTCTGGTACGCCCGTGGCCCCGGGGTTCGCCATGTTTGACAAGTGTCTTAGCCCCCCGCCCCCACCCCTGACAGAAAGAAACGGATGCACGGGCTGTTGTTTTTTTTCTTTTTCTCCCCCACCTTATCGCATCTCGGCAGAAAGCACTCGCAGTCGCGCTCGTGTTTTGAAAACAGGCTTAGAGCACGCACTACTCGGGGAAGGAAAGTGTTGGACGGGTAGATTTGAGGTGTCACCACATCCTAGGGAAGATTTGAGGTGTCACCACATCCTAGGGAAGGAAAATGTTAGACGGGTAGATTTGAGGTGTCACCACATCCTAGGGAAGATTTGAGTTGTCACCACATCCTAGGGAAGGAAAATGTTAGACGGGTAGATTTGAGGTGTCACCACATCCTAGGGAAGGAAAATGTTAGACGGGTAGATTTGAGGTGTCACCACATCCTAGGGAAGATTTGAGTTGTCACCACATCCTAGGGAAGGAAAATGTTAGACGGGTAGATTTGAGGTGTCACCACATCCTAGGGAAGGAAAATGTTAGACGGGTAGATTTGAGGTGTCACCACATCCTAGGGAAGATTTGAGTTGTCACCACATCCTAGGGAAGATTTGAGGTGTCACCACATGCGAGGGAAGGAAAATGTTAGACGGGTAGATTTGAGGTGTCACCACATCCTAGGGAAGGAAAATGTTAGACGGGAAGATTTGAGGTGTCACCACATCCTAGGGAAGGAAAGTGTTAGACGGGAAGATTTGAGGTGTCACCACATCCTAGGGAAGATTTGAGGTGTCACCACATCCTAGGGAAGGAAAATGTTAGACGGGTAGATTTGAGGTGTCACCACATCCTAGGGAAGGAAAATGTTAGACGGGTAGATTTGAGGTGTCACCACACACTAGGAAAGATTTGAGGTGTCACCACATCCTAGGGAAGGAAAGTGTTAGACGGGTAGATTTGAGGTGTCACCACATCCTAGGGAAGGAAAATGTTAGACGGGTAGATTTGAGGTGTCACCACATCCTAGGGAAGGAAAATGTTAGACGGGTAGATTTGAGGTGTCACCACACACTAGGAAAGATTTGAGGTGTCACCACATCCTAGGGAAGGAAAATGTTAGACGGGTAGATTTGAGGTGTCACCACATCCTAGGGAAGGAAAATGTTAGACGGGTAGATTTGAGGTGTCACCACACACTAGGAAAGATTTGAGGTGTCACCACATCCTAGGGAAGGAAAGTGTTAGACGGGTAGATTTGAGGTGTCACCACATCCTAGGGAAGATTTGAGGTGTCACCACACACTAGGAAAGATTTGAGGTGTCACCACATCCTAGGGAAGGAAAGTGTTAGACGGGTAGATTTGAGGTGTCACCACATGCGAGGGAAGGAAAGTGTTAGACGGGTAGATTTGAGGTGTCACCACATGCGAGGGAAGGAAAGTGTTAGACGGGTAGATTTGAGGTGTCACCACATGCGAGGGAAGGAAAGTGTTAGACGGGTAGATTTGAGGTGTCACCACATGCGAGGGAAGGAAAGTGTTAGACGGGTAGATTTGAGGTGTCACCACATCATAGGGAAGGAAAGTGTTAGACGGGTAGATTTGAGGTGTCACCACTCCAAATCAAAACTATTACTTTTCATATCCAGCATTTAGAAATTTACTTTTTACTTTCTCGTATATACGAAGTATAGAGAAAGTCTTGTAATCATGCAAAAAAAAAATCGAGATTTTTACAAATCTCGACGTTTTACACCTCACTGATACGGAAAAACATAATTTTGCAATCTTGTCCGTATGTCTGTGTGTCTGTCTGTGTGTCTGTCTGTCTGTCTGTCCGTGTGTAAATACGATAACTTGAGTACCGTTACAGCTAGGTTGATGAAATTTCATATATAAGTATTTTATCAAAATCGTAGATCCGTATCAACTTTTGAGCAATTTCCGATAACCGGAAGTGGTACTTTTCCTACTTTGAATTTTTCAAAAGCCTATAACTTGAGTACTATTTCAGATAGATAAATGAAATTTCACATGTAAGTAAAAGATCTAATTCTCTACCTCCTGTTAAATTTTGAGTAATTTCCGTTGACCGGAAGTAGTAATTTACGCTACTTCCGATTTCTCAAAAAACGAATGTAAATTTTTAAAGTACTAATAATATTGCGCACTATTATGCACTTTTTTATTTAGCGTTCACTCGGTGTGCAATTCTTTTGTCTACGAGATTCTATTCTATTTTTAAAACTTTAAGTATTTAAAATGGATTAAAAATCATGTCTATAGCCCGAATATAAAAATATTCGAGAAAGTTTAGGGGAGATCACTCCCGGTTTATTTTCTACATAAATAAAAAGTAAAACACATAAACAAAAATACAAACGCGCCCATAAACCACAGCGTTGTTCCGACGATCAGTGTATGAATGACGTCGGGACGTGCATGCATGACTTCGGGACGTGTGTGCATGAGCATAAAGAAGAAGGTAATTATAGTTTAACACAGGGCAAAACTTCTGTAGCAAAAAAATATTTTACTTTTTTTTATTTAGCAAGGGGAAACAAATATTGTTAGACTGCCGGTCACAGTAAACACAAATAGGAGGAGTTACTCTGGCCTTTCTGTGGTTACAGTCATAATTCTTACGTCACAAAATGTTTTGTTGACTTAAGTCATGCATTATCTGTGTCTTTATCCCCGCATTAATCTGATGATAATTTTGAAATTATCTATGAGCTATTAATCCGATTCCCTATCTCCTTCACTATTCTACCCATGTTAATTGTTATAGATCTTTTAATGATTACTTTTTTTTACACCTTAATCAAGTTAGCGTAATACAGGGCATTTATATATAAATTAATTGTTTTGACAAAGACAGCTTTAATCATGTCTAGAGAAGCTCCCATAGTAATTTGTCATACCCTCAATGCAGAAGGTAAATATTTATTTTTCCCTCACCGAGCGCTATCTCTTGTAAAGATCACAAAAGTTAACACAAAAATTTACCCACTTGATGTGTCGACTTAACCAAGTATTGGATGGGAGTGGGGGCTGGGGGGGGGGGGGGGGTGAGGATTGTAATCCCGCATAGGATTTGTGGGATATATCCCAACTTCAGTGGGTTCTACGTGATCTAATTACGCAGCGATAATTGGCCGAAATGTACCCACACTCCCTAGACGTTCGCATAGAGATAGGGAGATTTTTTTTAAAGGAAAGGTAAGCATGGAACAGTTATGGAAACTCACTTCAAGATGTCTTCTTGCAATCACAAAACAAATTATTTCCCTTGGAATCTTCTTTAAAAAAAAAATCTGTTCCATATTGTGACCACGTGCCGCCCAGCGCGTCAAGATTCAAGTTTCCATGCAATAACAATAGTTTATCTACACTCTACTTCACCCCCCCCCCCCCTTCATCCGGGCTCTAAAACTATTTACACCATCGCGGTAATTACTGAATCTCTAAGCTCCCCCACCCTACTCTTCTTTATCCTTGCAGGATATTTTTTTTTGTTAAAGGAAACACGAGCCACTTAATTTGTTGGGCCGGGAGATCTAAACCGTCTCTCCCAGATGTTGCCACATTTGTTTCCCGGTAAACAATGAGCCGGTACAGATAACTTTCATCCATTGGTGTTCGTGGGAGTGGGGGGAGATGAATTAAACGTCCACACCTCTAGGAACCACTTTCAAAAGTCCCCCCCCCTCCTCCAGGACGATCGGGTAATGTGCATATAAACAAAAAATCTGGCATGTGAGAACTGCACCCATTAAAAAAAAACCTGAATAAACTGTGGTTAATTTTATTTTCATTCTTCTAGATCAGATGACTCAGCTTATATAGTAAACCACATTGTGGGTGGGTGGGTGGGTGGGGGGATAGGTTTTTCTTTCGAATTTCACTTCGAGACCAAATGAAATAATTGGAGATTAAACTTTTGGGCGAGCAACTCTGTTGCCGAATCGGTAAAAGGGGAGATAACATTTGGGTGGCAACATCGCCTACCCTCAGATCCATCTAATGACACGAGACACGGAACCATTAACTCCGGTCCCTTCAAGGAACACGCGCAGGGCGCACTTTAAAATATTCCCTCGCTGAAAGGAGGAGCTCGCCCCCAAAATAACGGCAGATAGTACTCTAAAACGGTGAGCAGCTTTTGAGTGAGTTTAACTGCCTACATTACTTTACAGGCTTCGACGGTTTGTCGAAATCCCCTTTTTTAAATGTACCTTCTGATGAAAACACTAAATAATTTTTTTCTTTCGAATTGTATAAAAAAGTGAACTGTAAACAAAGACCAATCATTTTAAAGCTATACATGAAATTAAGTATCAGTTGATACACACATTGTATATATATATATATATATATATATATATATATATATATATATATATATATATATATATATATATAATGTATGTATATATATATATATATATATATATATATATATATATATATATATATATATATATATAATGTGTGTATAGCCAGACCTCTCTAGCATTTGCTGTATGTACAGCTGTGGTTACCTTAGGATGGCTGCCAGCGAGTGTGCTGTGTAACGAAATGATAGATTTGAACCGCGCGACTTTCAGAAGGTACTGTGGGTCTGGATAAGACGCGACCACGGAGGGGCTAATGAGTTCAGATCAGGGGAGAGGAACCGGTCTGATGGGGCGTGTCACGTGGTTTTCTTAAGTTCCGGGTGTCTGGCTACCTGCATGAGAATCTTGGCACCTGTGTAGGAACATGGCTAACTGTGTAGGACTATGGCTACGTGCATAGGACTAGGGCTACCTGTATTCGACTATGGCTACGTGCATAGGACTAGGGCTACCTGTATTCGACTATGGCTACCTGCATAGGACTATGGCTACCTGTATTGGACTATGGCTACCTGCATAGGACTATGGCTACCTGTATTGGACTATGGCTACCTGCATAGGACTATGGCTACCTGCATAGGACTATGGCTACCTGCATAGGACTATGGCTACCTGGATAGAACGCTAAGTATCTACATGGGGAAGGACTACCTACATGGGAGAGATTGCCTACATGGGGAACGGCTACATAACATTCCTTATAGCATTCTATAAGACTAGTATGATTCGAAAAAAAATGGCATTTAGCATTCTAAAGTTTAGCCCCGACAACTTGACTAACGATCAATAATCAAATCCGATTGTACGGTAAAAAATGTAAAAGGCTTGCTCAGAATTCATGACAAGAAGAAATGTCTATTTTTATGACGATGTCATAATATTTAAGCATGTTATAGTTTGTAAAAGTAAGTAAGCAAACACGTTGGGTGGCTTTCCTTGTTATTCCTAGTGACGGCAACATGTCGTTGTTCTGTAGATCACCTGTCAGTTGTATTGTTTCCTTTGTGTAAAAACGTTCTTAACATTAAGCCAAGTATTGAACTGGTGTTTTATTGTTTATTATTGTTGTTTTTTATAAAGACTTAGAGCTAAAATTACATTAGTTAATTTTATCCCCTCCCCCCTTCCCCCCTCCCCTTTCTCTTCCAGGTGAAGTAGAAAATGTATAAAATTTAAATAGAAAATGTATACTTTTTTTTCCATTATCCGTCCCCTACCCCGGAAGCTTTAAGTTAAGCGCACTCCGGAAAGTTTGAAGTACCCCCTCCCCGGAGAATAATATTGGAAAGAAACACTGTCTATCAAAGTGTTGATTGTTGTTGACTTTCCACAATACGTGTCCTTGTCTTGACATAGTACATCTAATTAAAAATGAAATGTCTTTTTTTTTTTTTTTTACTTTTTCAAATTTTGTTTTTCAGTTTAAAATAAATCGCTCCAGATTTATCTCTTTGCCAACTCGTAAATTAAAGTTAAAAACGAGGTTAATGCCGAGGGCCGATAACTCATTGAAACTACGGTGTTTGAGGGTGTAAACGTTGGAAGTGTCTCAGCACATTAAAGCACGGTTTGCCGTTTGAGCGGGGGAGATGGCGCTACGTCCTACCTCACTCGGCTTGCTGATCTTCCTCAAATAAATTTTCTCTTAGAAATTTCCTCTCCGATCTGATGATTAAATGATGCCTCTAAGCGTCTTTTGATGAGAGTTGAACAAAATATTGAAGCGGATAGATAACTCTACAACTTCAGTCCCTTCGTCGATGCCACCATCCCTTCTAAGGAGCAATAGCTTGTGCTCTAAATATATTTTGTGAGCGCGGTGCTCAGAAACTACTCATAAAATGTATCTGTATTTTACAACATGACTGCGCGGCAGGTTCATAATTGCTGTGCGACCGCACAGCTTAGAGGGAACATTGCATATTGTCCAGGTGATACCAGCTCCCCTCCCTTCCTCCCTCCCCCTCCCTCCCTCAAGGTCGCCAATTAGTCATACACTCATTATCTAATCAAGATATTTTTTCACTTGTTTTAAAAACAAATAATTAGCGCAACCCTCCCGTCCCTTTAACGTGTTGGTGAAATCGTAACGTTATCCACGCTTATCTTTGCTTATCCGGGTTTAACGGCGGAGATTTCAGCGCTTTCTTTCTGCAGCCTGCCCCAGTTTTGTCCCCTGCCAAACGTTTTTTTAAATCTGTGTAGTCAGGGGCGGTGCTTTAAAGTGTGCACAGGTTTCTTCTCGCGGTGCTTCTTCCATCTTGTAGCGCTTTAAAGTGTGCACTGGTTTCTTCTTGTGGTGCTTCTTCCATCTTGTAGCGCTTTAAAGTGTGCACAGGTTTCTTCTCGTGGTGCTTCTTCCATCTTGTAGCGCTTTAAAGTGTGCACAGGTTTCTTCTCGTGGTGCTTCTTCCATCTTGTAGCGCTTTAAAGTGTGCACAGGTGTCTACTTGTGGTGCTTCTTCCATCTTGTAGCGCTTTAAAGTGTGCACAGGTGTCTACTTGTGGTGCTTCTTCCATCTTGTAGCGCTTTAAAGTGTGCACAGGTTTTTTTCTCGTGGTGCTTCTTCCAGGGGCGGAACTACAGTGCCGCCAGACCCCGCAATGCGGGGGGCCCCGGGACGTTTAGGGGCCCGCAGCCGACCATAATAAATTTTTTTACAGTTAAAAAAAATAATCTTCTTGCATTTTTGACTTTGATGGTTGTTTTCTAAAAAGAATACTGAAGCTGAGGTTGGATTATCTTTATTCTACAGACACCATCTCGAGTCCTCTTTCTCCTACAATCAATCACACGCTGTTGTCGGCAAAATTCTTTTGAAAATAAATCCATGAAAGATACGCAAATGTTCAAACCACTTCCATGACTTATTTCCCTTTTTTAAATAGTCAAATATGTGTGCTCTTTAGTACCTTTTAATAGATTTGCACTAAACAAATTAAAAAGCAATTACTTCTCTTAATAATTATTTTTAAAAAAAATACATATTAAAGAATGACAAAGCATAAAAAGGAAATGTATTTAAAACTAATAATATAAATTTAAAAAAAAATAAAATAAACATAGGGCGAGAAACCATTACACATAGACAGCTTTCATGCTTCATATTTTTTCGACCGTCTCTTTCACAGGAGCCATTACAGTTTTATAGCAAACCTGTTAAAACAGAGATTTTCAAAACAGACTAATAGCAGTCACACAAATGAGTCTGTTGTAACTTGTTTTTACTTTCTATTAAAAACTAAGTATTTTTAATTATTATTTTTTTTAAAACTCGAACAATACCGAAATGAGTATTCTTATCTATGTTGGTATTTTCATATATATATATATATATATATATATATATATATATATATATATATATATATATATATATATATATATATATATATATATATATATATAGGGGGCCCAAAAAAATTCTTTGCGGGGTGGCCCTTTTTTTCTAGTTCCGCCACTGGCTTCTTCCATCTTGTAGCGCTTCCTAAAGCTACTACTCTCTGTTGATACTTTTACTTTTTTGTTTGGTGATATTCTTCACTACCTCTATTCTGGTGATAGCTAAAGCTACTTTAGCCTGGTGCTACCTCTTCACAATCTTTACAAATGCTCGCTCATTATCTTAGCTCATTCTTTTCTACTCGTGGAATATTGTTCATGTTTATAGTTTTATAATTCGACCACTCCCCCCCCCCCCACCCCCACTCAGTACAAAAAAATATTCAAAGAATTTTATTCCAAAATTGTGAATCATCCAATCATTTTCACATCCCAATTCACATGCCCGGCATTTTACAACAGGAACCGGTTGTCACGTGTCGCATCTGTTATCATTACACATTTCAATGTCACCAAATCCCAGGCCTTATGGAATGACGTCGGATTGAAATCGTATAAATCCAAATCTAGGCCTGGTCCACGAAAGTGGAAGAAAGCCATGAAGGCACTGAAGGAAAGGGATGGTGAACATCGGGTCATGAGAAGAAACGGTTGGATAACGGATGGCGGGCAATCATCGCTGTCTGGTGTTGATGTGGTTCTTGGTGGCAGGGAACAAATGTTGTGTGGTCGAATGCACTGTCACCATTATGTCGGTGGTCTTAATCAGTGTCACCATTATGTCGGTGGTCTTAATCAGTGTCACCATTATGTCGGTGGTCTTAATCAGTGTCACCATTATGTCGGTGGTCTAATGCATTGAGTCACCATTATGTTGGTGGTCTTAAGCCCTATGTCGTTGGTCTAATACACTGTGTCACCATTATATCGCTGACCCTTAGCACTCTGTCACCATTATGTCGTTGGTCTTAGCCATTGTGTCACCACTCTGCTGATAGTCTTGGCACTTGGTCACTGTGTCAACCCTCTATTGACTGTCTCACCAGTATGTCTCACCAGTATGTTGTGTGTACTGTGTCGAGAAACGACTTATACAAAGTCATCTGTATTTTACAAGTCACCATAATGTTGATAGCCTGTGCCGTCGTGTCACCAAAAAAACTCACCATTTATGTTAGTGGCCCATATATTTATAACCTATTTGTTCTTTTTTTTTCTCATTCTTCCTACTTTTATCCTGACGAACCTTTAATGTCGAAACGTCAACTGCGGTGTTAAGACTCAAGGTTTTAGCGTTAAATTTATCACTCTTATTGTTTCAGTCCCCACTTCCGGACAGCCGTCTGCGCATGTCACAGCTGTTAAATAAAAAAAAAACAGCATTTATTGTTATTGTTTGCTATAAATTATAAATTTTATTTGTCTTTTTTCTTTGTTTATTTGACGCCCGATATTTTTAAACCCCCCCCCCCCCCGTTTAAGGCCAGCAAGTGTTAAACGAAACTGTTCGACGCGGACCGCGACAGTAAAGCTCCATAGACGTCACGGCCACAGGCTAGACCTAAAACGTTCACGGAATTCCACGGGCATAAAAAATCAAGGTCATCTTTTGGGAGATGTGTGAAGTTCATTATCATTTCGACAAAGTTCGTTCTTGTGGGTTATTGGGGGTGGGGGGTAGGGTGAATGGGGGGTGGGGATTTTCTCACTCCTAACCCCAGCCTAGGAAGGACGTCAACGGTTAATTGCGACAATTTGTATGCCGCGCATTGTGCGTCTCGTCAGAGAATTGCACGCCCTGCACTAGAGAGCACCGGCTTCATTACCATGAAAGCCTCATAGACATGTCCAAATCACCGCCAGGGTCTTGCTGCGCCTTTAGCGCCTTTTGCGCAAGGTGTGATAGATCTAAAGGCACACGTTCAAGGCGTTTGCTGCAAGAGAAGAGAGGGGGGGGGGCGACTGTCAAGCTTAA
Organism: Physella acuta; assembly: GCF_028476545.2. Lineage (NCBI taxonomy): Eukaryota > Metazoa > Mollusca > Gastropoda > Physidae > Physella > Physella acuta. The sequence goes on from NW_026732481.1 coordinate 271,960, forward strand.
CTAGATGTCAATTTTATTTCCTGTTGAACTTACAACACGTAGAATAGAGCCCCATCTACTCGGTTCTCCCTGTAATTTTAGAACGTTGGAAATTACTTTAGCGTAAAGAACAGCATGAAACTAGAATTACAGGATGCTGTAATCCATTTTATTCAGGCTAATTCAATCTTGTTTTTATTTTCTACTGTGGACAAGTTGTTAAGAACAATCCACATGGCTAAATTAGCCAAACCTATACACCCGCCAGTGGCAATACTGTAACTGTGATCTTAGCCTTTAACCTAACTCTAACCCAAACCTAGACCCTGTATAATATAGGCCAGGCGAATATTTGTGGCTACACAGCATGATTGCTCTTGGTTGCTAGACCGAATAGTCCCAAGTTCGAACCCCCTGGCAGATGAGGCTCAATAACTGGGGACAGCAACTCTTCTAGGAGAGACAACTCCAAAATCAAACAACTGCTGCCTTGTAGTTTGTTCTTGTTTGGACAAAGGCTATTGAAGCAAATCCTTAAAGAAAAGCAGGCTGAAATCGGAGTCTACAGCCTATATGGCGGATAACATTGTGACAAATTTCGTTGGAGGAAATCTCTTCTTACATTAATTCAATTAAGATTGAAGAAGAATGAAGAAGATTTGACAGGAAATCAATTATGAAAGTGCTGGGGTAAATCATGTGTTTACAATAATCGTTAAATAAGATCAAATGTAAAATACGACTGCACTTTTCTTTAATTACTGATTCTCAACTATTTAATAGACCAGGGGTCGGCAACCTTTTGAAGCGGAAGAGCCAAAAGTTACAATTTTCAAAATTTCCCTGGTTTTAAAGAGCCACAAGCATATTTTTTATTTAAAATATTTTATTTTTTTATTAAGATTATTAGTATTTGTTCAAGGAGCTGGAGAGCCGCATCTTGATATCAAAAGAGCCGCATGCGGCTCGCGAGCCGCAGGTTGCCGACCCCTGTAATAGACTATACCCCCCCTTCACACAGACACACACACACAGACCAACAGGAAAGAGCACATGACGTGAAGGCAGACGTATGCCGGTCTCAAATCACACTCGGGCACCACGTGGTTTGGGCGTGACGTCGTAAACCAGGCCAAAATGGCCCGTCCCGGGACCGCCAGTCCATTTCCTGTGTGTATCAGCTCGGTCGGAATTTGCATCGTTTTGCATTGAAATGGTCGCCAGCGTCGGCCGACGAGCGAGTGGTGCCTGGATTAGCCATGATGTACTACGGGGGCGTCATCCGATGGGCGCTATGACGCGGCGTCACACAATTATCGGACTTTTTTTTTTAATATGCCTTTGTTTTGGCGGGAATATACAGTCTTCACATTCACAGATGTGTCCACGTGTCTGGAATATAAACAAATGCTTTGCTATAAAATATGATAAAATTGATTACAACACAACACCACCATAGCATGTCCATCCCACCAACATCTTCACAGTGTCCGAGTTAACACAAATTGACTCACTACCAAGTTGACTGTCGATTTCTGTAAACAAAATAAAAGTTAACTAACCTAAAACAACACAAAGGAAAAAGAAAACTTTGGCGCATAAATCTCCCCTAAAAATAGAAAGTTGTGTATGATTTACAATGATAAGACGTCTTGGTGGAACCAGCCATGGCTGTAAAGTTGGAATACGATCCCGGTTTATTTAGTGTAAACTTTGTTTTTCTAATGGGTTTTTTCTCCACAACGTTTGTAATCCCACGTAAGTTTGTTTAGTTGTTTTTCTTAATGAACTTTTTTTTTAAAAGTGGGTTTTCTGTTTATTTAGTTTGTTTGTTTGTTTGTTTGTTTTTTTTTTATGTGTTGTTTTTTTTAAACTTCCTAATGATTCATTTAAAGCTGAAATTTTCGCACTATCTCTCTGGAGGCTATGCTTACAGCGTACTATACAACGCTGTAAGCTTCCTAAATACATGTAACCGCAGAAGCTAAAGCTGAACTGAACTCCTCCACCACAATGTTTACCAACTGATGCCATTTAAATTAGTCCAAGCACCAGATTTGCCAGCCGGTCAGACAAAAAGCCTCCGTTTATTTCACGGCTTCAGCCGGCCGAGGCGTCCGGGCGTTCGGACGTGTCCGATGTTATCAGCCCAGGCCACACAGGCGGGGGTGTAAGGAGGTGGGGACTGTAGTCATAACTTGAGACCCGTCTGACAGTTTGGTTCTCATACCGCAGTGGTCGTGGTGGTAGGGCCGGTAACAACAAGGTCAATGGGGGGGGGGGGGGTCTTGTATCTGTTGCTGGGTGGAACTTGTTGTAGGTTTAATAGAACTTTAGTTGGGCAAGACTTATTGCAGTTTTGAGGAAAATTTCGTTGGCTGAAATTTGTTTTTTATTTTCTTATGCTTTTGCTTATTTTAATCGTGAGGACATCTACATTTGACGCAAGGGGTGCACACCGTAACCACTGCAGTCATTGTTCCATGTATACAATCCGGTCCGTATTTCAAATCGCCAAATCAACATCCGCTCCTTATTCGCTATAGCTCATATCAACCTGTCCGTTTTTCCAATAGTCCATGTCATCATGACCTTTTTTCCAATAGTCCATGTCAACATCCGCTCCGTTGTTGTTATTTTTTCAATTGTCCATATCAACAACCATATTGTCCGTTTTGCCAATAACTTAAGCCCCAACAACACGTCTGCATCTAAAATATCGATCCATTAACGTCCATTCCTTTTAAATGTTTACTACAAGTTTTATAACGATTAATGCCCATTTAACGCTAGTCTTTTAGCAAATCTCAAATAATCCTGTTTGTGTGTTAGACCATTTTCCTATAGTTCAATATTTTTAAACACTTTAGCTGTCTGGTCGATTTTTTTTTAAAGTTGTAAAAAAAAAATCGACGCTTTTAACCAGCGTTGACTGGTCATAAAATGCTCACCCATCCCCACCCCCACCCAGCCCCTACCACCCTACTGACGACAGAATGTTCTCGAAGGCTGAACCGCAGTGACACGGCCATAAACACATCACAACTTGTGGCCTCACCGACACAGGAGACACCACTTCCTTCAAGACGCGGTCGCCCCCACCCTCCGCTCCCTCACCCCCACACCGTTTTGTCTCGATTTGTATAACCCTTTTATCTCCCCCCTCTCTTGATTTATCCACCCTTTGATTTCCCTCTTCCTGGCATGTCACGTGGTTCCCATAGCCTCCCTCTCCGTTTCCTGATTTTCTCGAGTTCCCCCCAACTTTCATGTTTTATCCCATTTGACATTATTAAAAGCTTGAGTTATTTCCCATCGATTTGTATATTATCTCCCTTCAGCTCCCAAAATTACAAAAAAGTTTTCCCGCCTTCCTTTTTTCCCCTTATTTTTGCATTATTTTTTTTATCCCCATATCTAATCCGTTCTTTCTCTTCAACACACTCATTCTTAATCCCCGCCCCACCCTACCCCTCCCAACCCATACTCAACACCACCATGCAAGCAATACAACAATGTTAGCTAACACATTTTTTTCTACCTCATCATTTTGGCAGGGTTAGTTTAAGCCCTAGCGTGGTTTAAATTTAATGGACATTTTGTGTAAATTTTTAAAAAAAAACTGCATTGTCTCCCTTTTGTCGTAAACATTATGACGTCACTTCCTAGTTTTCTTGTATGTTTTAAACGCTCGTCAATTTCTTTCTTCCTTAGGTTGTAGATAATGGTTGTTGTATCTGTAAATAGATTTAAGTAGCGTACAAAAAAGCTTTTTAAAGGTGCCACCCAACGAAGGGCGTGTCTGCTAATTTTTTTATTATCATTCATAACTTAATTGCAAATTATAACGCCAGAAACGGTGGCTTGGCTTATGGGAAGACATTTTGTAGATAATGGATCATACATCATACAACATATAGGACCATAATGTCCCCAAACAACAAAATAAACAATGTATATGACACATGGCAAAAACATATGTGGCCCAGACATCTAATAACATATGATAACATAATATATGGTTTACACGTGATATTTGTGTGGTTTATACCATATATTTGAGTGCATACATCGAATGGGACGTATAAGCTTATTATGTAGTTCGTACATTGATGGCATATGGAAATATGATATATGGGTCACATATTGAATAACATCTGCAAGCACATAATATGGGTCATACGTCAAAAACAACATTGACATATTTTAAAGGAATGCATAGAATTTTTTTTTTTCCTTATCCAGAACACTTTTTTTTTCCAAGGGAAAATTGCCACGGAAATTTTATTGGGAAAACCCAATTTTCTATCCTGGAAGAAAGGGCAGCATAATATATGTACTCGCAGAAAGAAAAACAATTGAATTTGCAACTTCCGGTGGGCGTCTACTCAAGGGGAATAAGCCAAGTAGTTGTTGTTTGTTAAGTCAGTTCTTGTTCTGTCGTCTGCTGTGAGGGGTTTGGATTAAGGCTGGCTGTAAATACGCTGGAGCTGAGCTCATATTTGGTCTGGAGCGGAGCTTAAGTCTGACACAGCAGACGTATTGATGCACGGTCGTCTGGTTGTTGTCTTTAGCCTACCAGGTGTAGAAGCAAATAGTTCATTTCTTATACATATTTGGTAAAAATTGCTTTCTTGTATAATCGTGTGACAAAATACTGTCACAACTTCATTTTCTTACAAGTGGCGTAACACGTAACTTCTATGTTACAAGCATACATTGAGCTTCAGACTTGTAACAACCAACTGCTCATGTGACGTCTTTAGTTACAATATTAACAACCAACTGATCATGTGACCTATGTTGTTACAATATTAACAACCAACTGCTCATTTGACGTCTTTTGCTACAACTTACGATGCTTCGTTCTCCAGATGTTGTACAAAAACTATAGGACTACCCATGCTAATTCCAGGAAAGATACCTGATTAATAAGTCTCTAGTTCTGCCCAATCAGTAACTGCTTCATCATACTCATAAAAAAATATTTCTTGTAATTGTAGCTATTTATAACAATTATCACGAAACTTTTGCAATTTAAACTATGAAAGCAAAATAAGACGACAAAAATTTAAAATGGACAGTTAAGTTGCTTATATAGTACCTTTTGCAATATTTCTGCAAGGTAATAATTTATAGACTGACACCCTAAATAAACTTAACAGTTAACTTCTTCCCCCCACCCCTCACCAAACCTTACACCCCCCCCCCCCCCCCCAGTGCTAGTTGCGCCATCAAACAGAATGCGAGTAATTTCAGAACACGCAGCGGCTCCAATTGTCAGCCTAATTCATCGTCTTCATAATCGCTTCAGAGTGGCCGCCCTTGTCAAGTGGCCATCTTGGACGGGAGTTTTTATTTTCATGTCTAAGAATTTCATCCGGTGAGTCGGCAAGATGACGGGAGACTGGGCAGAAATCTGGCCAGTGGGGGGAGGGGGGGGAGAGTTATTAGGGGGGGGGGTCCGGAAGTTGCGCCATAGCTGGTGTGTAGCAAACAATGTATTTTCCCCCAATTGTACTGTCCGGGCGATCAATACAGGCTTGTGTCGTTGTGAATCTTCCCTCCTCCTGAAGATGTTACATTCCCACTGCAGGCTTGTAAAAAAAATATTTCTATATTGAAATGCTTATTTCGCGCTTTTATATCTGAGTAATAGTACTTCTAAACAGACTTTGGTGAGGTGACGTCAAAACGGACATTGTCCAGATTTTCAAACTTATCTCAACAGATCCCTCATACATCATCGAGGTATTTTTTTTTTAAATACACGCGTCCAATAAAGATTAATGGCGGCGATTCAAGGGAAGTAAATCAAATTATTTCTCCCGGGTTATCGCCGTGATGCCCCTAGCTACTTTCTGTTTTACTCCAGTCTGGGTATTGGTGTAGAATTTATCTCAAACAATGCCAGCCTATCAAACACAACGAGTTTCTCAGCGACCGTGGAATCTGTATTAACCCTCTCAGATGCCGGTTAACTCCCATGTCTTGTCTTCCTAGAGTTACTTCCCCTTTTTTTGTATTTCTCGTTAGCCCAAACGTCGAGGCTATCCTCCCCGCCTTCATTATCTACCTGGGTAAACTCCACTGGCCGATCGGCCCCGGAATCTTAATTTCCTGAGCCGTACCACCTGAGCTGAACAAAGAACAAAGAAACTTTCTTCACGGGCGACAGGTAGACAACCGGAAATACGATCCCGACTCGGAGGGTCGGGGGAAAAACGACCATGGAGGGCCGGGTACAAACCGACGATGGAGGGCCGGGTACAAACCGACCATGGAGGGCCGGGTACAAACCGATACATGGAGGGCCGGGTACAAACCGACCATGGAGGGCCGGGTACAAACCGACCATGGAGGGCCGGGTACAAACCGACCATGGAGGGCCGGGTACAAACCGATACATAGAGGGCCGGGTACAAACCGACCATGGAGGGCCGGGTACAAACCGATACATGGAGGGCCGGGTACAAACCGATACATGGAGGGCCGGGTACAAACCGATACATGGAGGGCCGGGTACAAACCGATACATGGAGGGCCGGGTACAAACCGATACATGGAGGGCCGGGTACAAACCGATACATGGAGGGCCGGGTACAAACCGATACATGGAGGGCCGGGTACAAACCGATACATGGAGGGCCGGGTACAAACCGATACATGGAGGGCCGGGTACAAACCGATACATGGAGGGCCGGGTACAAACCGATACATGGAGGGCCGGGTACCAACCGACCATGCCTCTCAGATGAGGAGGTCTTTACGCGTGTGTATGCGCATCATAACAGTGATGACCACAGGCATCTTGTGACGTGAGTTGCTGCCTATGGATTGTTTGTACAGCAAAGTTGCACGATGTTGCGAATGAGCTACAGCCAGTTTGTAGGACGTTACATAAGTTAAGTGGGCCGTATATAGTGATCTAATTTCAGTAAACCGATCTCAGTAATTGCTATAGAAAAAACTCGGAATGTGTGTGATGTTGCGATTGCAAAACGACAAATCTTTCTATACCGAGGACATCAAACAACTGGTCCGATAGACTTCTATTTATAAAACAAAACTTAACCCTTGCCGGCCTACAAGGAAATCTGCCCCTGACGTCATTGTAAGAAGATTGTAATAAACGACCCCCCCCCCCTCCTCTGACGGTAGAGATCCATCACTGTCCAGGGGAGAGCACCAAAGCTCCTGCTTAAAATCAGTAATAGAAAATGTCAATCAAAACCAGGGCCGTAGACAGTCTGTGGGCCGCACGGAACATGTGGGCCGCACGGAACCTGTGGGCCGCACGGAACATGTGGGCCGCACGGAACCTGTGGGCCGCACGGAACATGTGGGCCGCACGGAACCTGTGGGCCGCACGGAACCTGTGGGCCGCACGGAACATGTGGGCCGCACGGAACCTGTGGGCCGCACGGAACATGTGGGCCGCACGGAACCTGTGGGCCGCACGGAACCTGTGGGCCGCACGGAACCTGTGGGCCGCACGGAACATGTGGGCCGCACGGAACATGTGGGCAGCGCTGTCTCAATGTTCAGTATAGAGCCTGTGGGCCGCAGTTACACTAGGTCGCACAGAGCCGTGGGCCGAATAGAGATTGTGGGCCGTACATAAACTGTGGGTGCCCAAAAAACTATGGACCGTACATAGCTCAACTGCACCACGAAGGAAACAGAAGATGTGGATTCGATCCCGTTATCGCATGTCTTATTGGTTTAAGACTGTTGGTGTTTCTGATTTGCCATCATCTTATGGGTTTTACAACGCTGTTGTTCAGTGCCAGAGTCGTCCAGTAGCTTCTAGATTGGATGGTTTTGTCTTCTGTATGGGACATATTTTTCTATTATACTTATGGGCTTGTATTGATGGTAAGGGGAGAGGTGGAGTTCAAGTTTAGATACGTCTTTATGAGTGAGGCTTTATGTGTTGGAAGCGTAGGTTTTATGTCAATGGGAGACTGGGGTGTACTAACACAATGCTGGAACACCTTTCTTTTAGTGAGTGATTCTCACGTTCTTTGATCTTCTGCCATCCTTTATTGTAAGACATCAAATTCCTCAGGTGCTGTACTTGAGTTTTAAACACCACTTGTCCAAACTTTGCACGTTTTTTTTTGCCGAGATCTCCGATTAAATATGAAGCTCCTCAAAAAATAGGAAGTTTACAGCAATACCCTGCACATATCGCATACGTAAGTTCTTGACAAAACATATTTCGCTAAACGATTTTTGCTCCTTGTCTTTAAAATCCTCCTATTGTAGTTTTTTCCCTTTACCCCGTCGATTAATTCCCGCTTATCACCGCCATCTTTAAAAAAATTATTGAGGGTGTCTTCCTGTTTGAAATGTGTTGCTATGAACACGTTTAAAAGTTTGTTTATAGCTCTCTATCTCTCCCTCCATAATCTTCTCTTCTTCTTTTACCACCTCTTTTTTTTCCTCATCCCCTACCTCTTCAGTTTCCTTTTGTACCTTGATAGTTTGTTTTTTTTTTATTTATTTCAAAACTAATCTCTTTATACTTCTTTATTTTCCTTCTTTCTCTCCCCCCCCCTCCCCCTTTTTAAAAAAAAAGTGCTAATGCTTTGTATTCCATTCTATTTTTTCATCCATACTTTTCTTTATATATCTCTCTCGCTCTGTCTCTCCGAGTGCTAATGCTTGTTGTAACATATTTGAAGCGAAAAATGGAAATGTGCCCTACTTTGTAATACACACATATAATGATTAGTTAAGTTAGTATTTTAAAATCTTTACGTGTAGTGATTCTTTAATATTTTGTACTCCAAGACATTAAGGGCGTAACATAGAATCAGTGTTAGGAATAGCAACAGGTTTTATCAACCTTGACCTTCCCATTAATTATTCAACCCATCTCAACCTCTATCCGGGCATGACGCAATAGCTCGCGCTATGATTAGACGGACCAATGGCCGTGACCAGTCGAGCCCACGTGATCTACGGCGCTTTAAAGTCTGCACGCTCAACGGTTTTATGCTCCAGTTCGTTTGATCGCCACGATCCTGGGTATTACGAGAGGGAGGGGGGGAGGCTTAATGCTGTTGACCGAATTTTATTAAACATTATTTTTTATCTAATTAATATCAACTTTGTTTTTTTTTTAAAGAGTTATTTATAAAAACCTCGGCACACTTTCCCCAGAATGGCGCATAACACAAATGTATAAAAAAAAATCTCCTGAACATGCATGCTTCACGTTGTACAGCGGGAATCTCAAAGCTGATAAGGAATATGGCGTCCATTCGTAACAATCAAAATATCGCATTAGCATTCTCTAATCTGAAGGCAGAGTTACATTTTTTTACGTGTGCACACAGTTATCTCAATATAAGTATTGTAAGATTTCTGACAGTTGTCATATTATATTTGTCATTGAGGAAGTGTATTACCCTAGATATATCACGTATTTTTTGTTGAATTGACACGCACACTTAATGATCGTAGTGTGTTGTTAGCATCATGCTGGCGTGATGTTAGTGGATAGTTCAAGTGTTAAGCCAGGTGTAGAACAATTTGAGTTAATCCATCAAACTTATATAAATATATATATATATATATATATATATATATATATATATATATATATATATATATATATATATATATATATATATATATTTCCTACTAAATATTTAGTTTCCCTACATCGAATAGATTTGTTGTTGCCCTATACTCCACAGGGAGTGATGAGGATTAAGTAAGTAAGTACTACATCGAATGGTGGATAACACATTAAAACTTGATGTTGCATTTTAACAACATAGCTATTATCAAGCTTTATACAACTTACGAAAAGAGCCGCGTTTGTTAGAGCCGCATTTGCTCATTCATAATCACCAGAGAGCCTCATTCAGTCATTTATAAAGTCTGCAGAGAGCCGCATTTCTCCTTCATAATTGTCAGATTTCCGCATACAGTCATTCCTAAAGTAAGCAGAGAGCCGGATTTCTTATTCACAAAGTAAGCAAAGAGCCGCATTTATCATTCATCAAGTGAGCAGAGCCGCATTTCTCATTCATAAAGTAAGCAGAGAGCCGCATTTCTCATTCATCAAGTGAGCAGAGCCGCATTTCTCATTCACAAAGTAAGCAAAGAGCCGCATTTCTCATTCATAAAGCAAGCAGAGAGCCGAATTATGTCATTCATAAAGTCAGGTAGCTCCGTGACCTCCGGTGCCAGACAAACTAGCAGACGAGCAGCTCGCCAACCACGCCCCACCCCCGTGATGGCTAGCGCACGTGAATAATTAATTAATTGTTTCTGTGTCACTGATTTTAATGAATGGGATATTTAACAGCTAGCTGTCTGCGCAGGTTTAGCATGCTCCTACCTGGCAAGATTAATGCACGTCCACAAAACTTCGCCAGCAAAAAAATCTGGCCCCTGGGGGAGGGGGTGGTTGTCGAGTAGTTGACTGAGGGTGGGTGGGAGGGTATATTTGGTTACAGTGGTGTACCCAGAAACGAAAGGTGCGAAAATGAATTTTTGACAAATGTGTACTCGCTTCTGACCTTCACCCCACCCCACCCCCCCCCCCCCCCCCCACATTAAATATTCACACTAGATCTGACCCGGCATTCTCACATTTCATTGGCTGGATTTATCTCCCCACCAGCCTGTGCATAATTAGTCGGTTAATGTTAGCGTTAATCTGGTCACATGGTGGTTAATTACGTGTCCGTTTACAAATTAGGATTAGATGACAGTGGCTATATAACAGTAACAAAAGGCTTATAACCCGACCGCTGAACAGTCAGTGTCATATTAAATATAAGTTAACATTCAAAGTGCAGACATATTATAGCGTGCGGGTGAGGATAATCTGTAAAAACTGACGTTGAAATCTGCTAACAGTCATTATATGGCCAATAGTCATTACATGGCCAATAGTCATTACATGGCCAATAGTCATTACATGGCCAATAGTCATTACATGGCCAATAGTCATTACATGGCCAATAGTCATTACATGGCCAATAGTCATTACATGGCCAATAGTCATTACATGGCCAATAGTCATTACATGGCCAATAGTCATTACATGGCCAATAGTCATTACATGGCCAATAGTCATTACATGGCCAATAGTGATTACATGGCCAATAGTCATTACATGGTCAATAGTCATTACATGGCCAATAGTGATTACATGGTCAATAGTCATTACATAGCCAATGGTCATTACCTAACGATACATACACAATAACCAACAACCACTACAAACATAACCACTAAACACCAATCGCTTCAGGGTCAATAGCCGTTACAAACCAAATAAAACTGGTATAAAATGGACATACACACTCTCTGAACACTGACCAAACTGACCGATACCCAATGACTACTACCGACAGTTGGACTTCTCTGTCCAATACCCGGGTCTTACATTAGACAGACATTAGGAGCATACGTTAAAAAACCCTCAGCAGACGATATCTATACACCAGCTGCTCAGGCTAAAGCCCGTGCGCATGTCCGGTACAATTCGCTGCATCATCCATTAGCCGCGCGTCTATTTTAGTCCAACCAATCAGCGGAGAGGATGTATCGCTATAGCCTGTCACGTGGGAAAATGTTTCAAATAGTTGCAAAAAAATCTGTTGGCTAGCATTTGCATTATTCATTTTAATTAATTACAACAAAACACGCTTTCGCAGGATTTTAATTAAAAATAGAATAAACGCGTTCGTCCTGTTACATGAAATATACACTACGTATAAATTCGCGTTATCATTATTTTGTCAACACCATTGATATTTATTTAGAACAGATGAGTGATAAAAAATTGTCCTCGGCAAACATTCAGACCAAAACTCTTCAATTTAGTTAGACCAGATAAATGTTCGCCTTCGTGTATTTGATATATTTTTATATACAAGTGAAGAACTAAATGCTGGTGATTCTACTGATCTGTTCATTGAGTTGTTGGTTGGTGGCTTAGTTAAGTTTATTTTACAAAAAACTTTGAACACAAAAACTATTTCGTTGTTTATAGCACATTTGTAAAGCTGTTCAACATTTTAATACACCAAAAATTACTTTACAATATTTTTTTCCGACTAACACTAACAATTTAAAAAAAAAAATTAGATTACATTATTGGGTTGCATTAAGCTGAATCAACACAGAAACAAAATGCGTGACAAGAAAATATTCTAACACCCACCCTCTATACCCCTTTCGGTACTACTGAAAAATTATTGTAATATTATTTACCACCACTACTACCCCGCCAATCCTGTAGAGCCTACAATTGAAACATTATTGCAGTATTATCTCCCCCCCCCTCCCCCACAGTCTCCTTGCTTGTACTACTGAAAAAAACATTGTATTATTATTTACCCCCCCCCCCCCCCCCCACTAGAGGCTACAAGTGAAATAATATTGCAATATTAACACCCCGCCCCCCCTCTCCACACACACCTAAGGCCCCCCCCCCCCCTGTTGTACTAGTGTAACAACATTGTTAACTTATCCCAAGTACACGCTTGTTTACAACGGGATATCGTGAAGAGGAAACGAAGTGTACAGCGGTTTACCCAGTGTACCTCCTAGCACGTGCTCGGCCAATACCAGCCAATAAAACCGGAACACGTGCGCTTTGTGTACACAACACGACGCGGTGATTGGCTGTCGACGTCCTCATCAAAACCTCCTCTGCCCATGCGCGCACCCTCCCGGTGTACGCTTCCTCCGGCGTCCGGAGAGCGCGCTCTGCTCCGGCCCCAGTTCCCGGACGCTCACTCCGTCACAACTTGTGCCACGTGGGGCATAAATGCCACACCGATCTGCCTGACACCTCCCGGGGCCCCCAGCCCAGTCGTCTGCTCGGTGCAACACGGTATCGTTTTGTTATTACGTGAAAACGATTACGTTAATTAGTGCTTCTAGCGCTTGGCGGGTAACCGCGCGCGCCCAGACGGGATGTTGCTAGGCATGATGGGTACACTGCCTTGGTTGAATCGGGTGAATTTAATCAAACTTAATTTTGTTAATGACTTGGCTGGAGCTAATTGGTCTGATAAGGGGGGCGGGGTATATGCGGAAGGAGTTTACATTTTAAAAATTGTAGGTTTCTTTTAAAAAGTATTTACGTAGTCGAAGAAAGTGGAAAGAATTCATTCATTCAAAAGAAGAAATGCAGAATTTCAGTCATTTAAATTATGGTCTGGGGTGCTACCAGCAGACTGTAAGAATGTCGAGATTACGGTCGATTAAAAAATTTAAATATAACTATCGTACATATTGCAAAATAATTACTTTACTCAAATGTCCTACGTATTTACAATGGTGTAACAAAATCGTGTCTATTGTATGGATCAAACCATCAGCATTTTCTCTCTAGGCTACGAGATTTTAAAATAAAATGTATCGTTAAGTTTGGAAGCGATGTTACTTTAGGTTTAGTAGGCATCTGCTAATTCTCTTTGTATCAGATTATTGTAGTTTATCCCCCCCCCCTCCCCTATACAACTGCAGGTAGCTGAGCTTTTATACCTCCTCTACATTACCTTCTTACTGAACTTCACTCCCTCGCCATTAGCGCACCCCGAACCCTAAAGCACCCCGCACCCTCCCATTTGCGCACCCCCACACATCTCCCCTCCCCACCCCTAAAGCGCAACACTTTGATGCCGCCTGACGACAAAGACATAAAGTTAACCGGCCTGTGCATGTTGGCACCCGCGGTTTAAAACTTTTACCCGGGGTTATCTCCCCCTGCAAGATGACAACCGACGTTAATGCGTCATCAAGCCAGCCACCGGAAGTGACAAGAAAACCAAGAGCTGACCTTGAGATTTTCTTTTTCTTTTATTTAAAGCTTCCGTTTTAAACAAACAAATTTCAAGGAGAAAAAAAATTGTTTTGGGAACAACGCAGCTCAAAGTGAAATTTTATACAACTTCAATGTCACGTTACGTGACACAGCACGCGAAATTCTAAACACGGAAATTATTCCGGAAGTTGATAAAAAATACGTATGCATACTTTTTACTTTTAAATATAACAAAGGATAAATCTCACTAAAAAACATATTCTTATTATTTGAAACACTGTCGACTCTAAAGGATAACTGTGTAGTCGATGAAATAAAAACATTTTTTGAACTTTTAACAATTTTTTTTTCAATAACTTTTTGTAAATTTATTTTCCATTTATTCCGTTTAAATTATTTTATCAGAGATTCTTACCATTTTTAATATTCATAATTTTTATGCTAATTGATCCCATACGATTAGTAAAATTGATTGTAGTTGTATAACTTCTGTCACACACTATTGAATTAGGTATAGAAAACACCGCAATATAAGCGTGAGACTTTCGGTCAACTTTAGCGCGAGACTTTCGGTCAACTTTAGCGCGAGACTTTCGGTCAACTTTAGTGCGAGACTTCTGGTCAACTCCAACGCAAGACTTTCAGTCAACTTTAACTTAAGGCTTCCAGTCAACTAGCTCGAGACTTTCTTTAAACTTTAGCGCAAGACTTTGTGTTAACTTTAGTGCAAGACTTTCAGTCAACTTTAACTTAAGGCTTCCAGTCAACTAGCTCGAGACTTTCTTTAAACTTTAGCGCAAGACTTTGTGTTAACTTTAGTGCAAGACTTTCAGTCAACTTTAACTTAAGGCTTCCAGTCAACTAGCTCGAGACTTTCTTTAAACTTTAGCGCAAGACTTTGTGTTAACTTTAGTGCAAGACTTTCAGTCAACTTTAACTTAAGGCTTCCAGTCAACTAGCTCGAGACTTTCTTTAAACTTTAGCGCAAGACTTTGTGTTAACTTTAGTGCAAGACTTTCAGTCAACTTTAACTTAAGGCTTCCAGTCAACTAGCTCGAGACTTTCTTTAAACTTTAGCGCAAGACTTTCTGTTAACTTTAGCGCAAGATTTTCTGTTAACTTTAGTGCAAGATTTTCTGTTAACTTTAGTGCAAGACTTTCTGTTAGCTTTAGTGCAAGACTTTCTGTTAACTTTAGCGCAAGACTTTCTGTTAACTTTAGTGCAAGACTTTCTGTTAACTTTAGCGCTAGACTTTCTGTTAACGCTAGTTCTAGACTTTCTGTCAACTTGAGCGCAAGACTTTCTTTAAACTTTAGCGCAAGACTTTCCTCTGTTAACTTTAGCGCAAGACTTTCTGTTAACTTTAGCGCAAGACTTTCTGTTAACTTCAGTTCTAGACTTCCCGTCAACTTGAGCGAGAGACTTCCGGTCATATTTAGCCTCAACCCCACCCGTATAACCAACTAAACACTTCAGCGGCTTCAGTTTCCGGGGGCTAAACGTTCACTTCCGTGACGTACTGGCCAGACTTTTTTCAAGCCGCCATTCTGTTGCCAGTTTGAGTTTGGTGTGACAAGTGGCACTTGTGATATTTAGGGGGTGTCACGTGTCACGGGATACTGGCGGAGGATCACGACTGGCTCGCACTTCAAGGGCGCCAGAATTATTTTTTTCAAACGTCAATTTCAGCAGAAAATAACTGCAGCTATCCTCTAGGGCAGGGGTCTCCAAACTTTTCAGCCCGAGGGCCGCATTAACTATCAATTATCAGTTCGGGGGCCAGATTTTCTTCAAGGTACGTGGGTCGTGGCGCCCCCTCACACCCCCCCCCCCCCCCCGAAGAACGTCTGCCGCCCCTCCCCCCCCCCCTCCAACAAAATATAATTTATATAGAAATATATACAAATTTTAAGTGTCCCCCCCCCCCCACCCGAGGTCCACGTTTTCTCTCAAATTGTTCTTCACGTATTTCATTCTTGAAAATGTTTCGTTCACGCAGGTATGTTGAACGAAAATTTGAAAGGTACTTTGATGCAAAAGTTGTAATGTCAGGAAAGTCTTCCTTGTGCAAAAACGTATGAAAACCCATATGCCCTTCTTTGGACGTGTCTCTAAGGAAGTCTTTTTCTTGCAATTCAATTACCTCAAGCTGCAGTTCATTTTTTGCAACTGGCCACATTTGCTTCAAATGGGCTTTGAAACAGTCTCACTTCTTCTGCCTTTGAATCCAAATCAGAAAACCGCTACTGAAACTGCAGCTGGAGGTCTTTAATGATCTCGTATGTAAATGACGTGGTGAACTCAGTGGTTGCTTCAGCCGTAAAGACCTCGCACTGCTAAAAGTGTGTCAAGTTGTTAGCCTGTACTTGTTCCAAAAACATGACGTTTGTATCTAAAGGCCTTTAGGTGGGTGTATAGATCAGAAACTAGATTTCACTCTCTTGCCGTTTTAGGTTCAGAAAATTTAAATGACTAGTTATGTCTGCAGCAGAGGCCAATTTCTATACCACTCTTCATCAGACAATAATGGCTGTGGCTTGCCTATACTATCAGGAAGTCATCATCTCTTTTCTTTAATACTACGCTCAGAATTTTCTCGCAAAATTAGCAATCTTACTGATGTGAAATACGGTAAATCTTGCGATTTTGTGTTTGTCTCTGAACTATCTATGGTTAGATATCCTCTCTGGTAACAGTGTCATACATTATATGTAGTGAAGCCAGATCTTGTATTATGTTCAGGTCTTCATCCACACCTCTTATGAACACACGAAGCTGAGAGGTGGAACAGCTGACCAGCGACTCATCCATTGCAATTGAAACATGGCGAAACTTGCTTGAATTTTTCGCTATTTGAGTCGCAATGTTTTAACCAATGTCTGCAACAGGCGAGTAATTGTATTTGCACACAAAGCTACATTTTCAAATAGTTTTGAATTTTCTGTGCAAAGCTCCTCATTCACCCCCAACAAAAATTTATTCAGTGGACAAAAAGATAGCCGCGGGCCGGATAAAATGACCTCGCGGGCCGCATCCGGCCCGCGGGCCGTAGTTTGGAGACCCCTGCTCTAGGGGTTAAGGGGACGGGGGGGGGGGTGAGAGGACTTCTCTAGGATGTTCCGTCTGGGGCTGCGGAACTTCCCGAGGGGGGAAAATTAAATGAAGAATAAAAACTGTTGCTTTCATCAACTGTAATAATATTTTTAAAACCAACTCCATTTTTATTCTTAACAGAAAACCATTCAAGCATATCAAAGAAATCTTTCCAATATAAGAGAAACGCTTTACATTATTTTTCAAAAAAAAAAAATAACTTCCCGTTTTATCATGAAACGAACTGAGAGAAAAAAAAAAAGATAAAAAAATCCAAGTATATTTTAAACCGTCCAAATTAATAAAAAATATATATGGGGCGGTATGATCTAGCGATAGAGAGCTAGACTGCTAACCTGAAAGTCTCGAGTTATAATACGGATTCAAGTCAGCTCTGTTGGGTACCTAACTCACGGCTGAGCATAGTGCTGACCACTCTATCCCTCCACGGCTGAGCATAGTGCTGACCACTCTATCCCTCCACGGCTGAGCATAGTGCTGACCACTCTATCCCTCCACGGCTGAGCATAGTGCTGACCACTCTATCCCTCCACGGCTGAGCATAGTGCTGACCACTCTATCCCTCCATATACTGAGGTCTCTGAAGCAGATGAACTCTACTTTATCTGCCCCATGTGTCTTGGGCATGAACGGGAAAAGTTGATGAAATAAAAATAAATTGTACAGAAAACCTTTCCATATGACAATAGATACGATCCCAGTTTATAAGTAAACCACCAGTTTCCACAGATACGCATCCCAGTGATTAAAAAAAAAACTTTCCAGTCTCAAGAACCCCACCAATGTCTACCTCTGCCCACACCTTCAAGCTTCCATGAACTCTAATATCCCCAGCCCTCGACATTTGCAGATCCCACATAACACACGCCCAAAAAAACTCGCACACATCCAGCCCATTTTTGAAGATAATTTCAACATTTGTATGATTTGTTCCGATCTCTCTTCCCATAACCGCGTGTCAACTTTTTAATCAAACGTTGGTCTCTGCGTCGTTACCGAAATACTCGCTTACTTTACATATATATTGTGTACCCGACCTTAACTCTGGCTGTAAGGGTAATCACTCTCTCCCAAAGTACCGACACCCTTCTATATTTGGTAATCTTGGCTTGAATTGCACGCTAAAAGAGTTCTCCCTCTTTGACGTTTCTTTCCATAGAAAACAAATTTGTGGGACTGGGGCATACACATCGAGATCTTGACACTTTGACTCGAAGAAAATTCTCGAATGAAAGGGGAAAAAAATCATTATTCTCTTAAAAAACGAGCTGTATTTGGACTGGTAGGGGGGGGGGGAGGGAGGCTGGGATTTTCAAATTTGTCGAAATGGATTAAGGCGAGTAAAATTGACCATCAAACGGCAACTCTGCGCAACTAGACAACTCGTTTATTTATCTCACCTGGTTGCCCAGAGGCCGCTTGACCTTTGACTTTTGAACCAGCAGAAATCTTTGATGGATCGGGTGGCATGTCTCCTGCCACTTTATCCGTCCAGCCCTGCCCCGCCCGTACAGCAAACTTGCATTTTTCTCATTTCCCGTACGGTATAAACACGCATTGCTACACCGGCTTCCCGGCTCCAAGCCGGCTGCCGTGTTCCTGGCATATATTGGATCACCGGCTTCCCAGCTGCAAGCTGGCTGCCGTGTTCCTGGCAGATATTGGATCACCGGCTTCCCGGAGAAATTCACTATAAAAAGATAAACAATTATGTACAAAATGAACTGTGTACATTTGGTGCTCAGAAACGACTGATACAAAGTTTGTATTTTGCAAAAGTGCTAAGCGGCAGGCTTACGATCTATTGCGACTGCGCAGCTTAGAGAGAACATTGGTTACCAGTTCCTAGCAGACTGCAGTGTTTCTGAAAGTAGTACATACGTGTGACACGCGACAGTAAAAGTCTTGGGTATTTTTAGAAGGTGATACGTGGTCACTGGTGACACGTCTCTCTTCCCGTGGTGATACTGCTCTCATCAGATGATGAACTGACAACTTTAACACCCCCCCCACACACACACCATCCACATTCCTCACACAAAACTCAACCCTCATTCAACTCTCACACCAACCTCATCCATCACACAACCCCCCCCCCCACACACACACCAACCTCACCCATCACACAACCCCCCACACCAACCCCACTCATAACACAACCCCCCTCCCCCTGTGTGTACTACCAACCCTTACACATACCCCCACACTACCCTATCCGTCCCGCACAGCCTCTACACCATCTCCAACCTCACCCGCAACCTCCACACAATCCCCATCCGTCATACCCAACCCACCCATTTTTTACCCATGACTCCACGCACCGTCCAGCCTCCGAAACTGCAGCTTTGGGAATTCCCAGAATTCATCGGGAGTCCCCGGAACTCCAACCATTTGAACACAGCTCAAAGGAAAAGCTCGACATTGGTGTTGACCCACGTTCGTACATCTTTATCAAATACACATCCACAGTCTGTCTTTTTTCGCAGCTGCAAATTACCCAATTACTGCCTGTCAAACGTGATGCATGCGAGAAAGACTAGTGTAAAAATTATTCATATCGAGTTCATTATATTCTGGTTGCAGATCCGCTTTTAGAACTTCCGAAACTTCTTTTTTAGACATTTACACTGGGACCATAGACAGATTTTTTTTTTAATTTCCTCAACTTTTTTCTTACCTTCTAGCTGTAGTCAGATCAGCGTTGACAACACTCCATCACCTCCACTCCTCCACCATAATTACCACTTCATCTCATCATATCTCTACTTACTACCACAAACATCAAATCTTCATACCCCACTTTCCCAAACAGCAAATCTTCATATCTCAATACCATAGACTTCACATTTTTAAAATCGCAATACCCAAAATATCGCATTTTCATATCATTTCAATACCACAAACGTCATATTTTCATATTTCACTAACCTAAACATCAATCTCCAAATTTCAATATCACAAACATCAAAACTTTATATTTTAATACCACATACATCAAAACTTCATATTTCAATACCACATACATCAAAACTTCATATTTCATTACTACAAACATCAAAACTTTATATTTCAATGAACATCAAATCTCTCAATGTTTTAGTTCAAACCTTGTAATTTGTATATATTTATTTTTTATTTGAAAAAAAAATTAACTCGAAATCTTGACTTCCCTATTAGGTTGATCAACGTGGATCGCATCAGGCTAAGTGAACAGGGATCGAAGCTCCGGATTGCCAACATATCCGGACAAGACAACGGCGTCTACTCGTGCAAGTCCCAGAACACGGCGGGTGTGGTGACTAGTACAGAGAACTTCCTCCTCAATGTCTACGGTGAGTGGCTTGTGGTAGATTTCTGGTATACACGTGGTCAGTTCATTCTGTAGAAAGTCGTTAGTTTTGTTACGGTGTTGTCTTGTCCGTTATGTAAGTAGATTTCTGGTATAAACACTTGGTCAGTTCGTTCTGTAGAAAGTCGTTAGTTTTGTGACTGTGTTGTTGTGTCCGTTATGTTAGTAGATTTCTGGTGTGTCCGTTATGTTAGTATATTTCTGGTATACACTTGGTCAGCTCATTCTGTAGAAAGTTGCTGGTTACATTCCTGGAGTGGGTAATAGACAGGTTTATTATGTTGATACATACTTCTTAGATTCCTACTTTGGGCATTTATTGTGTAGTTTCATTATGTTGGAACTTTTCTTGTTGGATTCCTGTTTTTGGACAATCTTGGATGGGCTAATATTATATTAATGACTTTGAAAATTCTACTATAGATTTAATCCCAGATTAGTAAGCAATTTATTTTTTTCTACGTTCGTCGAAAAGGGAGGGGGAAGGGGGTGGGCAGGTAGGCGAATGTTTTGTGTAAATGTATACCCTAAGTTTCTGCTTAGCTAAGTGCTTTCAACAATTTTACAGAGGAAAAGTCCCCGTTCTATGCCAACACTGTTTGACGTTATTAAAATGTAACAAATGTTATTTAGATTTCACTTGCTCGTACTGCAGATGTAGCAGAGTTGACGAGATTCAACAAAAAAATAAAAAATAGCCCTTTTGAAATTAGTTTGGTGCTTTAAAAAAAAATCCCTTTTTTTGTCAGAATCCTTTTAAACATTTTCACATGGTTCTTATATTTTTTTTATTTTGAAAAAAAAAATTACAAAAAATATACCTGGGGAGGGTGTCATTTGAGAAGCTTACCATTTTTTTAAGCCACAATGTTACGTCTAAACCAATGACGTTTGGGGCTTCTTAACCTATTTGTTCTCTTTCTGTGTGTCAGACTTTTGTCACAACACATATCGGGCCTATCAGAAACATGGGCCAACCAACGGTGATAATCTATATATAAAAATAGACTGTTCAGATGTTACACTTAGCGCGGACCCCGCATAAGTGTGAGTAAAAATATTTGGACAATATTTCGTTTATGGGGAAACAAAAAAAAAAAAGGTTGAACGCTAAGGAATGAAACAGAAAAAAAAGAGAAATACGCGAAAATGCAAAAGTCGTCTTCATTTAATTTTTAGGTTTTTTATATTGTGACGGTTATTCTCCCCCCTTAGATGTCACATGATTAGGCGGGGCAAATCACGAGGGTTGATGGGGAAGGGAAGGGGGAACTTCCGGTAGATTAATTCTCGCTTCTCCGCAACACTTGTGTGTTTCTATGCGCAACTGTTGGCGCAGAAATCGTGAGTAATTTTGGGCCCTACAACCGTCCCCGTGGTTTCGCCATCTTGAAGTGTATTAAAGAAAAAATTCATTGACATAAAAACTTTCTGATGTGGTTTAAAGTTAAAAAAAAAAAAAAATAAGATGGAGAAAATTGATTCCTGATTTTAAAAAAAAAATTTATATATAATAATTTTTCTATTAAAAAAAAATATTTTTTTGCCAACATAAAAAAAACACGATAGGGATCTGTATGCCTCCGGACCGTATGGGGATGTATTCGATCTACGACGCTGTCGATTGCAATCGTTTATTTTATTTCCATAGAATCACTTCAGATATAAAGCCAAAAACTGATCACGATATAATAAAATAATCCAATGACAGTTATAATAAACATTTTAAACAATAAACTACGTCGTAAGAATAATTTTTAAAAATAAGCCCGCGGGTTTGATCTATTTTTAGCCCACGCTGGGACAGTTGAAGATGGCGGCGCTGGAACTTTCTTGCGCATCTCGAGCAGAGGGTGTGTGATTTCGTTACAAAAATAAAACAAAGCTCTACATATTCCTCTCTATCTCTCACCCCTGTCTGTCACATGTCCTTATTTCCTCTCACTCCTAGCCTCCCCCTCACTATCCCGCCTCTCCCCATCTCTGTCCACCTGCAGATTGCTGAAACTTAAGTAGTCATGTCACTACTTGTGACTCTCTGGTTAGCCAACCGTGACGTCCACCACTGGACCAGGGTGGCCCTACTAACTGTTTCGACACAGAGACCCAAAATATTTAAACGGTAGGAAACAATTGACCTCCTAAGTGTATAGATAATGGGGCCCTTCGTTATAGTCCTAATGACTGAGCATATTACGTCCTTTTCTAGAGACTAATATCCTGCTGCCCGTGTTAGATTACATAACACCGGTTTAGTTACAGATGTAATTTTATGTATTCGTGTACTTCTGTTTGAATTTTTAAAATTTAAAAATGTAATTCCGCTTGTACAGAGGTAGAAGAGTTATGCCCGTGTTGTGTTTTTAAAACTTTCCATAGTTGATTTTCCGACCAGCCGGATGTTGAAAAAAGTAGAGCCGAAAGTTTGGTTCCAAAGCCGAGCTCTAGTGCTGTGGTTGAGCTCTAGTGCTGTGGTTGAGTTGTAGTGTTGTGGTTGAGCTATAGTGTTGTGGTTGATCTCTAGTGTTGTGGTTGATCTCTAGTGTTGTGGTTGAGCTGTAGTGTTGTGGTTGAGCTGTTGTGGTTGAGCTGTAGTGTTGTGGTTGAGCTGTTGTGGTTGAGCTGTTGTGGTTGAGCTGTAGTGTTGTGGTTGAGCTCTAGTGTTGTGGTTGAGCTGTTGTGGTTGAGCTGTAGTGTTGTGGTTGAGCTGTAGTGTTGTGGTTGAGCTCTAGTGTTGTGGTTGAGCTCTAGTGTTGTGGTTGAGCTGTAGTGTTGTGGTTGTGCTGTAGTGTTGTGGTTGAGCTGTAGTGTTGTGGTTGTGCTGTAGTGTTGTGGTTGAGCTGTAGTGTTGTGGTTGAGCTCTAGTGTTGTGGTTGTGCTGTAGTGTTGTAGTTGAGCTGTATTGTTGTGGTTGAGCTGTAGTGTTGTGGTTGAGCTGTAGTGTTGTGGTTGAGCTGTAGTGTTGTGGTTGTGCTGTAGTGTTGTGGTTGAGCTGTAGTGTTGTGGTTGATCTGTAGTGTTGGGGTTGAGCTCGTGTTGTGGTTGAGCTCGTGTTGTGGTTGATCTCTAGTGTTGTGGTTGATCTCTAGTGTTGTGGTTGAGCTCTAGTGTTGTGGTTGAGCTGTAGTGTTGTGGTTAAGCTGTAGTGTTGTGGTTCTGCTCTAGTGTTGTGGCTGAGCTCTCGTCACGTGATCTTTCAGAAATCTGG
Source organism: Physella acuta (assembly GCF_028476545.2). Lineage (NCBI taxonomy): Eukaryota > Metazoa > Mollusca > Gastropoda > Physidae > Physella > Physella acuta. The sequence goes on from NW_026732481.1 coordinate 295,418, forward strand.
TCTCGTCCTATACCACGACGAGATAAAAAAAGATGTGGTTGCATGTGGCGGACATGGTGGTTTTTGTGGGTGGGGCAGGAGTTGACCGGGCGCGTGATGGGGGCCCTTAGCTTGTCGTTTCTCTCGAATATTCGACCGGATAACGAGTCAAATCTGGAGATTAGCCCGCGGCTTGTCTGACGGACGTGTTTGTCTGACATGTTTGTATGACGGACGTGCTTGTCCGAGAAACTTGTTTGCTTGTCCTGCTCATCCTAACGGAAAAAATTGTGACAAGGACAGTTTCTAGGTCAGGTGTCACGTGCACTATGTCACGTGTCCGTCGTGAACCCCGATTGGTTGATTTTATTTTCGTAGACAAATTTTCTCGTCATGGAAATCTTAGGATTTTTTTAACTCTTTAAAGTGAAGAGTAAGTTATCTGATCAATATATCGAACGATCAGCGCCGGGTCAAATAATTCCATATCCTGTCAGCGAGTGCCTGTTTAGACAGATCGAACTAGACAATATCGATTATGGCCCACGTTTATTGAATCAAACCGGGGAACAAAATTTAATGTTCAATTAGAGTCGCAGAGGGGCCCATTTTACTTTGATGTGCGCCGCAGTCTGAGAATTATGACGGGTTGGTTTTAGTTTTAAAGTGTACTCTAATCTAAGGGAGATAACGACAAGAGCAATAACTCTTAAGTTATTAGTCCTGCTGGCGGCAATAATTCTTGTTACGTTATATTTATTGAGGTTTGGTTCGCAGGAAATATTGACAAGTATCATTGCTCACAGAGTTAATATTTTTAAAAGTTTTGAATCATAACTTCAAGTACCTAATCCTGACATTTTTAGTTGTTTCTTTTTTTACGACATTGCGTTCTCTGTTGTACATTTTGTTTCGTGTCAGGTTTAGTCATCGGTCGGTTGCGTCGACCTTAGCTGTAGATCAAAAGGGAAACTTTGGTTTGTAAACGGCAATTATTTATATTACTGTGGGATCTTGTGCCGACCTTCATGTGATATAGGGGTCTATATAATGAGTTGTGCGGGCGGGGGGGGGGGGCGGGTCTATATAAAGAGTTGTGCGGGGTCTAAATAAAAAGCTGAGTGTATCCAGCTTTAAATAATACCTGGCATAGTCATGAAAGGGACCTTGGGTAAAGTTTGTACTTGTATAACCCGAGTCTGATAAATTTTTCATACGTTGATTACCGTCGTAATAGCGGCCATCATAAAACCCCCGTCAATTTTTACCATTCACAGCGTTCAGTGGTTGCTTATGATTTCCCCATCCGTACATTGTGTCCGAGTTTGTGTGGCTCAAGTGATTTTAAAAAATCCCAAATTTCGACCGCATCTCTTGAACGTTGATTAAATGGTTTTCATCGACCAAGTTACTCCCTTTTATATCTGTTTCATCGATGTTAATACCATCTTCCCAATCCCTTCCAACATACAACACCGCTATCCCATCCAACACCACCACACCACCCAACACCACCATCTCACCCAACATCACCACCCCACCCAACACCACCACCCCACCCAACACCACCATCCCACTCAACACCACCACCCCACCCAACACCACCACCCCACCCAACACCACCACCCCACCCAACACCACAACCCCAACACCACCACCCCACCCAACACCACAACCCCAACACCACCACCCCACCCAACACCACCACACCACCCAACACCACCACCCCACCCAACACCACCACCCCACCCACCACCACAACTCCACCCAACACCACCACCCCACCCAACACCACCATCCCACCCAACACCACCATCCCACCCAACACCACCATCCCACCCAACACCACCACCCCACCCAACACCACAACCCCAACACCACCACCCCACCCAACACCACAACCCCAACACCACCACCCCATCCAACACCACCACCCCACCCAACCACACCACACCACCCAACACAACCACCACCCCACCCAACACCACCACACCACCCAACACAACCACCACCCCACCCAACACCACAACCCCAACACCACCACCCCATCCAACACCACCACCCCACCCAACCACACCACACCACCCAACACAACCACCACCCCACCCAACACCACCACACCACCCAACACAACCACCACCCCACCCAACACCACCACACCACCCAACACCACCACCCCACCCAACACCACCACCCCACCCAACACCACCACCCCACCCAACACCACAACCCCAACACCACCACCCCATCCAACACCACCACCCCACCCAACCACACCACACCACCCAACACCACCACCACCCCACCCAACACCACCACACCACCCAACACCACCACCCCACCCAACACCACCACCCCACCCAACACCACCACCCCACCCAACACCACCACCCCACCCAACACCACAACCCCAACACCACCACCCCACCCAACACCACAACCCCAACACCACTACCCCACCCAACACCACCATCCCACCCAACACCACCATCCCACCCAATACCACCACCCCACCCCACCCAACACCACCACCCCACCCAACACCACCACCCCACCCAACACCACCATCCCACCCAATACCACCACCACCACCCCACCCAACACCACCACCCCACCCCACACCACCATCCCATAAGCTCACCAACCCAACATGACACAGCCATCAGACGAACATGACCTTCACACACGCAAGTTCACACGGAAACGCCATTCCAAATTAGGTCTACGTCGGAGTTCCATTGAGGGGGGGGGGGGGGGGGGGGCTCACACGCGACGGCCCTGATCGACCAGCTGAGATGTAGGGGGGGGGGTAGAAGATATGCGCTGTCACAGACCTAATTGGTTTCTAGCCGCAGGGCACCCCCCGCCCGGGAGGTGTTGGGAGGTGTTGACATGGTAGGAGGTGGGGAGACCGTGAGACCAGAGAAAATATTCCTTCAATGCTGCTAGACATGTCAATATAGATTTCAATTAGACATTCTCAATAAGATATGGCTATATCTTTATTAGACATGTCTATATAGATCTCATTTAGACATGTCTGTATAGATCTAAATTAGGCATGTTTAAATAGATCTAAACCAGATATGTCTATATAGATCTCAACTAGATGTCTATATAGATCTCAATTAGATATGTCTATATAGATCTCAACTAGATGTCTATATAGATCTCAATTAGATATGTCTATATAGATCTCAACTAGATGTCTATATAGATCTCAACTAGACATGTCTATATAAATCTAAACTATATATGTCTATATAGATCTAAGTTAGACATGTCTATATATAGATCTCACGCCGACATCGCCAACGGCAAGCTTTAAGCACTCACGTTCCAGGTTGTCGAGTGCTTTAGACCACTCAACAATAGTGTCAACAAATGTTGTCCGTCTGGTATGTCGTAAGATCATACCTGCCAATAATTGCTAACAGAGTCTTAGACACGTTCCTTACAGAAAATTCTGTCAATAAAGCCTGTCGATAAAGCCTGTCGATAAAGTTAGTGATAATGTCAGTCAATAAAGTCTGTCAGTAATGTCTGTGAATAAGTCTGTCAATAATGTCTTTCCTTAATGTCCGTGAATAACTTAAATACAATAACGTCTAATAAGAATGTGTTCGAAAACTATTTTTTAAGAGTCCATGCGTTATTTTATTTTACTACTTCCCTCTTTAAAATATCCTTTGAACAATCAATACATTTTTTTCCGAATGAGTTGTGTTTACATATAGAAAGTTGCTATAATATTAATCGCTCAAAGGGGGTTTATGTGATCTTGTAGAGGCTATCTGGAAAACTCTCTTACGTTCCCCCCCCCCCTCCCATCTCCCACCCCACTCACACGTATTTTCATTGTTTACAATATTGTCTTGTCGATGGCGGACTTATCCCTTATTATAAGTCACATAAACTAAGCTGAAATCGCTAGTGTGTATTTACGCTGTATCGTATAATTTCAAACAGCAAACTGCCAGTGCCCTTATGTCATACAACTAGTATCTAATGCACCCGTATCGATGTTTAATAATCGAATATGCCACGGCACACACAAAAAGCGGGATAAAATAAGCGAACCTTTTCAAAAAATGGCAGCACAGAGAATCGATTATTTTACTCATTATGCTCGATATTCACACAGGCCTGACAAACTATGTCGAGTATCGATACTGGGCTTAGATACACGGAGCAACACGATATTTTAACTTGGACATGTTTAGACAACGTTTGAGTCTGGTGACATTTTAACCAAAACTAGTTCAGTCTCTTAATAACATTATAACCAAGACATTTCCAGTCTGTTAATGACAGTTTTAATTCCAGCCTAAGGAAATCATATTATTGGATCCCAAATGATGTCCAAAAATGGAATAATGTGTAAGTTGGCTGGGCAAGGGGGTTACAATGTTGCTATGTGTGTACACCGTTGCTCAATTGTCTCAGATTTTTCATTTCCACGCTTTGTTGAATATTTTATTTGGTCCCGAAAGTATGCATTGCTATCTTATATCTTGTGTTAGTTTATCTTGTATTTCATGTTCGTTTATCTTCTATCTTATGTTTATCTTGTATCTTATGTTAAACTCCAATGACCCACATTCCGCCTACCGCCTAGTTTTAAGAGAAAGTCCATTTCACACCGTGCATTTTGAAGAAGTCATGATTTTACCTTGCCTGTAGCTGACTGGGATGAAGTCACGACTCACGGTGCCTGAATCTGGTCATGAAGAAGTCATGACTTACAGTGCCTAAGTGCAGTCGTGACCTACCTCGCCAAATTGTGGTCAGCTAACTTTTGCTTAACCAACGAGTACAGGTTTCCCATGGGGGAATTGGACACAGCTCCGGACAGAGATAAACAGGGTGGACCAATCTCCCGGGTTCTAGTCCAACCTGGAAGGTGGGGGAGTGGGGGTATTCAGATGTGGGGGTGGGGGGTGAGATTAGGCGTGAGTATCAAGATAAAGTTGAGTTGAGTGTGGGTAGGGGGTGGGGTATGAGCGTGGATAAGATACATTTCTTTACCTTCCCTGCTTGTATCGATTGATTAATCCCAGAATCCCCTCTCAGAAAGATTATACTAGCCAGAGCCGACCTGAGACCGCATAGATCGCGGGGGTGGGGATGGGGGGGGGGCAACTGCGTCCAGCCCGGTATGCAAGATATGTGAGTGCTCACTGTATACTCACGGTAAACATACATACACACACACACACACACTGATCATAACGGTCGTGCATGCCTCATCAAAATACATAAACCTCCTAAAGCCACATATGTGCAACATAATGCCTCTTGCCTAGACACCAATAGGCTAACTCGCTTAGGCACCTCTAGGCTAATTTTCCTTGACACATTTAGGCTAAATTCCCTAGACACGTGTAGGCTAACGTGCCTGCAGACCAGTAGGCTAATTGTCTAAGATCTAAAGATTAAATGCCTAGATACCTTTATACTAGCCTTGAGGCTACCTTTAACCACTTGAAGTGCGTATACCTTATGAAACGTAAAACAAAATTCAATGTATAAATTATAAATAAAATACATGGCTACAATGTTCAGGCGAACAGCTCAGTCAAACATGAACTATGTTCCGAGCGTCGATTTTGTTTTGTTGCAAAGTCCCACAATTTACTTTCGCACAAGGTTAATTAATTGATTGCGAAAACACCAAACTCCGTGTGGCCGGACCTGCCTTCATTAAATTACGTCGGTGTGTTTGTCTGAGCACCGTGGGTTGTGTTGTCACGGAGATTTGTGTCCTCGTACCTCCGCCATTAAATCCTCGACTTGACATCACGTTTAGGGGTTCGGTTTTTTTTTAAATGACAGCACACTGGAGAGGGGGGGGGGACTTCCCGAGGGTCATTACGTGTGACACCCGGGCTGTCCTCAACCAATGCAGGCCCGAGTGTGTTTCCGAATGCATGAGCACATTTTGATGACTGTTTGTTTAGTCATACGTCATAATAAAAGTGAACGTGACGCGCGTTGGCCGCGGGCCGCACGGCAAATAGAACGGCCCGCGGTGATCCTTGGGGCTGTTGGATCAATAAATCACACTCCCCTGTCGACTGTGTTCACCCGCCGATGAAAAGCTTATTTATTTCTTACCGTATCTCGCTCACTCATATGAATATTGTGCTTTAATTCCTCTATCGCCGGGGCTAAATTTGAGATGGGCGTCATGATACAGCAGCTGACGTTATAGGGCCGGCATTTGTCGCGGTGTAGTCTGTCACGTGATTCAGCTATGGCAGTCACGTGATACATGTACGGACGTCATGTCATGACTGTTATTGACATCATGTCATAATACAGATATACACGCCCTGCCATGCTACAACCATACACGTTCTGTCTAAGACGTCTGTTTAAGCTTAGCACGTCCACTACACATAACTCTGTAACATGCCGTTTACAAAAATCGATTACAAAACATAATAGTCTCCCCTTACAATTATCTTTCTTACAATAAGTCCCCCCCCCCATCCCCCCACCACCGTTTCCACCCCCACCTTCAAATACCCCCCCCCCCCCCATCCCTCTACCACCATTTTCCCACCCCACCTTCAAATCCCCCCACCCCCTCCACACACACACACACCAAAATTCCAGCATAGAAACCAATTCGTTGCGAACACAAACTGGCCGCCATTTTTGTTGTCGTCACGGGGCTCCGCTCCCTATGGTCGGACAATGGCCGATAGATCAACCTTAATCCTCTCCTGATTGTCAACATTTCTTCTCCGGCCAGATCAAAAGGCCGGCTCAACCGGTTAGCTAGAATTTTTTTGTTTCTTCCTTCCATTTATTTTTTTTGTTAAATTTTAAACCCAATCCTCCTGGATGAAAGGGATCAAAGGCCGTCGTCAGAACCAATCGATACAAAGTGATTTTTGAAACAATACTTTTCTAAGCTGGCCGCTAGTGGACAAGTGGGTGGGACGGTCTGATGCAGACATACAGTTTTATATGTCTACATACAGGGTGGGGCCGACATACAGTTTATATGTCTACATACTGGGTGTGGCAGACATACAGTTTATATGTCTACATACTGGGTGTGGCAGTCTGATGCCGATATACTGTTTATATGTCTACATACTGGGTGTGGCAGACATACAGTTTATATGTCTACATACTGGGTGTGGCAGTCTGATGCCGATATACTGTTTATATGTCTACATACTGGGTGGGGCAGTTTGAACATTGGACAGTTCTGCTGACATAGTAGTTTGGACACGTGTGGACACGCGGTTGTGGGGACAAAATCCGACACATTATTGTGTGGGTTTTGTGTGGTGAGATAATTGTTAATCTATCTGGTAAATGGGGATACATGTTTCTAATTATATTCACGGGATTCACAACAATAATCAAGAACGAAGAAGAAGAACAACAACAACAGAGCCGCCATACAACTTCTAAGTGGCGACATTTTACGCCGCCTTTACCCATCCATCCCATCTCCCATGCTCAGTCCATTCCCCCCTCTCCCCCCCCCCCCCCCACACTACTTCACTGCAACTTTACCACATCCTTCTCCCATCCACATTTCCATCATCCTCTCCAACCATTTCTCTTTCCTCCCACCCTTCTCCCCCTCCCCTCACCCTTCTCCCCCACCCCTTAACCACTCTAATCCCTTCTCCCATCCACAACACCCCCCGCCCCCACCACCCTCACCATCTAAGAGAAAACGTCCCACACACCGCTCACGTTTGGAGTCATTAGTCTCCTACAGCAGACGCTCCAATTTGGCGGGAACCGATGACGACTAATGGCAGAGTAACGGACCATCAGACGTTATTCAAATCATGTTCCACCTCCCCTAAGTGACTTCCTTCACCTCAGCGGAAGTGTGACTCGACAAGATGGCTGCCGCAGTAAGTCAGAACTCGAGTGGGATATGAGGCAAAGAAAAACTGTGATGGAGCTCTAGTTTCACTCAGAGACATACACCATATGGGCTTCATGCAACATTGAGAACCCCTGTTGGTTGTGAAACAAACGCCATCCAGAGAAACCATTGAGAACCCCTGTGGCTTATGTAACAAACGCCATCCAGAGAAACCATTGAGAACCCCTGTGGTTTATGTAACAAACGCCATCCAGAGAAACCATTGAGAACCCCTGTGGTTTATGTAACAAACGCCATCCAGAGAAACCATTGAGAACCCCTGTGGTTTATGTAACAAACGCCATCCAGAGAAACCATTGAGAAGCCCTGTGGTTTATGTAACAAACGCCATCCAGAGAAACCATTGAGAAGCCCTGTGGTTTATGTAACAAACGCCATCCAGAGAAACCATTGAGAAGCCCTTAAGTTTGTAACAAACGTCCTCCGACCAGTACCTAGGATCTCTACTCACATCTATAACAAACACCCTAAACCTATTGTTTTATTACCCTGAAGATTTGCATCGCAATTCAATAGCAAACGCTATTTCGATTAAAAAAAATTAAGTAAAGCCTCTTTTCTATTTTCGTATTGTTTTAAACCAAGATTGCCTACATTACAACATTGCCTGCTGCACTGTTGCCTAAATACGTGGACCGGCAGAAAGTGATAGATTGGGTGTAGCCTCGCTTTCTAATTTACAGACAAAACCGTAATCGCTCTACGATAAAAATGCGAGCTAAAGCTAATATCTGTTGCCGTCTAGAAGATTCTGCCCGTCCGCCTTCTGTTCGTCGGGGGTTGTCACAACATGGCTAGAGAGGGGGTGGTAGAGTGGGGGAGCGAGTTGATGAATCGAAGGGAAAACACACGGGGTCGGGTGTGTGAAAACACGAGTGCTGGGATGAGCTGTCTGCTGAGTTGATTCCATGACACGGAAAACATGCCATGCTGGCAGTACGTGGCTGTTTATTTGATCTTATATCAAACATGCCAGGTTTTGCTTGACGACTTGGTGTTGTTGTTGTTGTGGTTTAAGGGCCGGGGCTCAGTGAGTGGATTCTGTTTTTAGGTTTGAAAAAAAAATTCACAACATTTCAGAAGACCACACGTAAATGTATAATGGCGTATACAGTGTGGGTTATACGGTGTACTAACAGAGGTCTTATACATTGTGGACATGTACACATTATGGTCTTTTATATTGGCCTCTGGGTATAGGCACTACATGCAACAAATGGTCTCCCTACAATATGTGTATGGTCTCTCATTTTTATCCACCTGATGCTATCAAATCTCTAATTACTTTAGCGAGTACTTACTTAGTAAGTTTAAATGGAGTTTCACTATTTTAAACCAGTCATTTGACCAATCATATATGTTGATCTCATTTATTGATCATTTGACCAATCACGTATGTAGATCTCAATTATTAAAACCACGTGACAGTCATGTGACCCCCCTCTCGTCCACAGTTGACGGCGCCCCTCACCTGATAACGGACAAGTTCACCCAGTTCAAGCTGGCCCACAAGCACCAGGACGCCAGGCTGGACTGTCCGTTTGACGGCGCCACCAGGATCGACTGGTTCGCCAACTACGAGAAGTTGTCCAACAGTTCCAGGTAAGTTTGGTCTTAAGGTTAGCCACAGCTCCAGGTAAGCTGGTTCTCAAACTACTTTAAACATGTGAGCAACTAGCCGATCCAACACAATATTCGTCAACATCATCAATAGCAACGGATATCAAATAAGTCGTTAAAAAGAAAAAACAATCATTTACATAAAATCACTCAAGCGTGACAAAACACTGAACTAGTCACGATTGATTTTATTGGGTAGGGTTAGGGGAGGGTTGCACTTTGTTTAGCCAACAAAACTGACATTTCTGTTGGAGATGGCTGAATTGTACATTTCACGTTGCGGTCATTGAACTCGATGGAGCAGCCAACTGGCTGATATTCTCCTATACTGGTCAGATTTTTAAAATCACGCCATGGCATTGCTGAATCTATCGAACACACGATGAAGGTTTGTGAGCATAATTTATCCCAGATTGATTAGCGGTTTATTAACGGCATTAGTGGTACGTCACTCGCAAGATCCCACTAACGATTTTTATATTGATCATTGGCCAATATTTGACCCATAGATCATTGACCAGCTTTTGACCAACTAACCATTGACCAACATTTGACCCACTGACCATTGACTAATATTTGACCAACTGACCATTGACCAACATTTGACCCATTGACTAATATTTGACTTACAGCAAAAGAAAAAAAAGCAATGCGAATAAATTAGTTAAGGTTAGTTTTAATTAACACTAAACATGAGTTGCTTTGAACCCACGACCCCATTAAGCCGGCATGTGTCAACAAAATAAAACCATCATTTCCTCTTCGTCACTACTCACAAACCGCTCACCAATAACTTACCAAGGGACGTAATCCCAACCCATGTTCTACCTAGCCATCCCCATCAATTCATTAGAGATCGAGACATTAATTAGAGATTTCAGACATCCGAACAAAAACACCTGAGCCCACGATAATCATCCGACTAATCCCGTCCACGAGCGAGGTCTTGTAAGATTAAGGTACCGTACCAGTCTCACCCGTCTCTGGGGCGGAGATAATCTCAGGTAATCTGAGGGACAGGTAGTACACAGGCTCCGTATGTTGACCTACATCCGGCGTGGTTGTGATCCCGTGTCTACCTCAGGTAACCATCTGTTCACATATGTCGCCAAACAAACAACCCCCCTCACACACACACACACACACACACACACGCATACACGCTGATGCGAAAATTTGGTTCACAAGACTTTTTGACTATATAGGGTTTTTTTTTTTTTCATTCTGGGCATTCCAACCTTCTTGGTGCGATTTAAACTTTAAACGAATTTTCCCAATTTTTCAACTACTACATCTAGCACCAGATTTCACTTGTGTGGGATAAATGGCACTCCGTCAGGGTGGTTCTGTTTTATTTACTTAATTAAATCTGTATGCGAAAAATTACTAATTTGATCTAAATCTACATCATATTAAGTAGAACTAAAAAAATTAGTTCTCATCAATTTGCGATACCCTTATTTTCCTAATGAATATACCACATTAGGTCAATCGGAATTAAAAACACTAAAGATAATATCGACTCAACTACTTTCCTACCAGTATCGATACTCCAACCATGGCTCTAGCCCTAACCTAATTCCGACCTTAAGAACCGAATTAATTTGAGGCTAGCTGAAGTTTAGATTAATGGTAGTTGTAGTTGACAGTAGTTGTAACAATAGTACACTTTTATTGGCTGAAATGATGCTACCATCTTAACTATCTTTACAAATGTGCATAAATACCACACAAGAACGATACAATAAATAATATTCATCATTTCCTGTTCACGTCGCTTAAATAGAAGTACGCTTCATAATGAAATGTTTTTATTTCCACCTAATGCCATCATGTTCCCCGCGTAAACATTCATTAGCGTTATGATTGGTTAATTTCAGACACGTGGTCTACCCCAATGGATCCTTGTATTTCCCCAAAGTGAGGGCGACCGACGAGGGCACCTACAGATGTGAAGGGCTGAGTGCTAACGCGCAGACGGCTCAAACCTTCACGGCTGAGCTGGCTCTAGCTGGTAAGTCAATGTAGCTGTGTGCTTGGTTAAACATGGCTTGGTTAAACCTGGCTGGTTAAAAAAAAAAACTAGTAAAACAAGGCTAGTTAAATAAGGTTGGTTAAAAAAGTCTTTACGGTTGGTTTAACCTGGCTTTATGGCTGGTTACACCTGGCTTTATAACTGGTTAAATTATGTTAAATAGCTGACTAAATAAGGCTTTGTGGTTGGTTAAACTGGGTTTTCTGGATGGTTAAATACGGTTAAACTAGGCTAATACTTCTGGTTAAACTAGCTACCTCCCTGCCATTTTCAAGAAGCAACTCTAACCAGTTAACATCAACCTGGCTATTTAAACCAAACAGATTTATGGCTTGATTATACCCAAACTGGTCGCTGAAAATAGCCGTCTGCACTGCAGCCGACAAGGGCGGCAACCCGTCTGAACAACGATAGCACAGTTCGCGCCCCTGGCATAAATACACGAATGTTTTTTTAATACATTTCTTCATGGATGTCAAGTTTGTAAATCATTCACATTAGCTGGATTATGTCATGGGAAATATGTAAATATTTGGACGATTAAAAATGATGGCATTTTATATTACTTTAGTTATTTTTAGGGTTCCCTTTCTTCTCTCTTCCTCCCCCCCCCCTTACACCCAGATATATTTTCTTGATCTAATGTATGTTTATAATAAAAAGTTTTGGATGTTTATGGTAAAGTTGGACAATAGATTGACGATGGTTTAACGAATCTGTGTATCCATTTTGTTAGATTGAAGGTATATGCGCATATGCATATATGTTTGGTCGATGCGTGCGACATTTTAGGTTCAAAGCATAAGCATTATATGTGTGCATTATGTTTGGTTTAAGGTATATGTGAATCGCATAATTCTGGTACCTTATGTAAAAGTTTACCCAAACGACAAATAATTAGCATAAACTAGCTCTAATTTTTGCTAACTACCATAAATCTAGATACTGTTTCTTCATTAGTTTTCTTTGAATTAGCATGTTAGAGCAATGTATTACTTTCAGTGTCTGACATTCTAAATGTTTATTAATAGTTTAAGATTACATTGCGGGTGTCATTTTCTCTCCTAATGCTTATTTCTATCAAAATGGCGGGACTTATTACCACATCTAGATGTAGAAGTCTCATCTTACCTCATCAGCTTACCTCATCAAGTTATCTCAGTGTAGGGGCCATCTCTCTCAGTATAGATTTCATGTATCCAGTGGCGTCAGAAAGCGAGGGTGGGCTGCGGTCCACACCGGATGACATCATGGGGGGGGGGGGGGGGGGGTAACATCAAATTGAAAAATTGACTGTCAAAATGTTTTACAAAGATAAATTAATAAAATAATGGGGGGCCATCTACCTCAGCGTATGAGCTACCTCAATATAAGGACATCTACCTCAGTGTAGGCCATCTATATAAGGGCCATCTACCTCAGTGTATGAACCATCTACTCCAGTATAGAGGTTATCTACAGCAGTATATGGGCCATCTCTTTCTGTACAAAGGCCATGTAACTTAATGAAAGGGTCATCTACGTCAGTATAAGGGCCATCTACACCAGTATATGGGCCATCTCTTTCTGTACAAAGGCCATGTAACTTAATGAAAGGGTCATCTACGTCAGTATAAGGGCCATCTACACCAGTATATGGGCCATCTATAACAGTTTAAGTGCCATCTACCTCAGTATATGGGCCATCTATAACAGTTTAAGGGCCATCTACCTCAGTATATGGGCCATCTATAACAGTTTAAGGGCCATCTAACTCAGTATATGGGCCATCTATAACAGTTTAAGGACCATCTAACTCAGTATATGGGCCATCTATAACAGAGAAAGAAACCTTGACCAAGCGAGCAGGTGGCGGCAGCTGGAGTGAATGAATGAGAGGAAATCTTGTACACGCGGACATCGATGGTACCTGGCCGGTGCGTTCTCATTTGTCCGGGTTAGCTCCGGGTCTTGTCCGACATTTGTCCGGATTTGTTTTAGTAGTTTTTCCTTAGGATGTTTTGTTGTTTGTAGGTTGCGACTGACTTAGAGATGTACAGGTTTGTAAGGTGAATGAACAGTTTTGTTTGACGTTTAGTTGTCGGATAGTGAAGACTTTAGACACATCTGTATAGATGTTTATAGCTTAGCATTTTAATATAATATCACCAGTGGCGGATGGAAGTGGGGGCAGTTTGGCCAGCAACCGGGGCCCCTTAATTTTAGGGCCCTTAAAATGTTTCTTATCAACAAAATATATGCACTCCATATCAAAAGGGCTTATTCCGCCCCTGTCTTTAACCCCTTACACCCCAGCTAAAAATATTTTTCCTAGGTTAAGCCTCTAGTTGACGTTGGCTATCTCTCGCCCAGTTCTACCCACGCTCACCATTAAATCAAATCAACGACTTCCTGAATGATAACTCACGGACAAATTCGTGCGAGAGTGTGATATCATAAATTGTATTTTAATTTATTTTTAGCTGAAACATGTTCCACGTGATAGCCGTCACTATCTGGGCCGTGTCGTTTAAATCCTTCACTTCCACGGCCGCTTCGCACTTTAAAAAAAAAAAAAAAAAAAAAACCTCCCCCCCCCCTCACCCTGACTTGCACAAATAGAAGAAGCACCTGAATATATTCGTTAAAACCTTGCTCACTTTTTGATCTTCCTAATTGTGTTCTCCTACACCTGACACAACGTCTGGCTCACACACACACACGAACCTGCAGTCACACGCACGCACGCGCCCGGGCTTTGTCATACACGTGCATTCTGTACCCAGACACCAGTCGTGGGTGAGCAGTACAAAATGCATCGTTTTGGTAAAAGTACAGTACTCTAATGGTCTGTGATGTAAAGGGTTGTTTTGTACCAACTAGGACGTATACATGTTGTTAGCAACACTTCATTTAAACTGCAGTTTCGTCTGTCGTTTGACTGTATGAAATGTTTAAAAAGTTGTAAGTCTTTTTGTAACTATTTACTTTACTACCCTGACAATGGTTACCTCCCTTGACGAAATCCGCGTCTTGAAAAAAAAAAATTCAGTTATCTAAATGATTATGTTGGTTTGATCGAAGTTTTAAATCATGTCATAGTTCTATGTAAACAAAACTGTCCCTAACAACAGTCTAAAAATGTAACAAAAACTGGACCTCTTCCGTTAGTTGGTACCAATCGTATTTCTCTTCTTGAATTACAAACTCATCCTAATTTCTCATAATTATGCTTACCTTAAAAAAATTAACTGCCTTGTGCCTAAACACGGAGTTTTGTCCAACCCCACTTCCCTACCCCCCCCCCCCCCCCCCACACACACACACACCGTTACTTAACCACGTATAACATGTACACTACACCAAACTCCTCAAAACAACCGTCACGAAATTAATACAGTGTTACAAATCTTCAGGTTGATCCAGTAGCATATAGCACTGTGAGTGACTTCGACGCCTCAATGTTACAAATTTTGTACACACACACACACAAACATTACTAGAACACCCCTACAACAAAGCGTCAAACTTTATACACAAAAACAAAACTTCTATAACACCCCTTTCAAACAAAAGTCTAAAACTTTACGCCCAAAAATATATTTCCAACACCCCTTTTTAAAAAAAATATAACTATAGTCTCCTTTTCTTGTTGATATAATAAACAAAGAATTGTTTGTTTACATTAGAATGGTCAGCTCTTTTCCCGTTGAGAAAACTTTTGATCGGGGAAGAAAAAGATAGCTTGTGCGGCTAATGCTGTTAATGCTTTCTGTTACATAGGAAGAACAAGAGAGACAACCTAGAAAGGGCGACCTAGGATTAATGCCCTTGTTTATAATGCAAGCCCAATCTTTGAAGCTTACATCTGCATTAACCAAGCCGGCATCCATCTTTGTGTGTGGGTATGTGTAAATGTGCGTGTGTGGTTGTGAGTGGGTAAGTGTATGTATATATGTGTGTGTGTGGGTGGGTGGTTGTGTAGCTTTTCTTGTTGGAAGTTTTTGTTTTGTTGGTTTTCATTCACATCTTGGTCTGATGGTGACGTGTTGCAGATGAAAATCTTCCCTCTTATCTTCCGAAAAATCTTCCTTTCAAATTTTTTGTTCCTCCTGCCGTTAGTTCCTATGATCTCCTGACGTTGTTACTGCCATTAAAACTTTACCAGACGACACCCAGCGTACAAGATAGGGCTTTATACATTTTTTTTTATATTTTAAACAATGGATCTTTAATCTTTTTTTGTAAGACTGGTTTCGTTTTGATTGTTTCAACTTTTTTAATAAAGCACGAGTTAAAATTCTACAAGTGGGTCATGGTTAAAGAGTTGTGGTTTTAATACCGTTAAAATTATACTTAAATGCCCAAATTAAGGAATCCAAAATATTTAACCGTTGTTTATAGCTGAATGATAATACTCAAGGGGAGTGTTTTGCGTGGAGTAAAAACATGAATTAGTTGCGTCATCGGATTGTACCGGACTCTTTCAGTGCCATGACGCGGCGTGATGAGGATCGCTAGCGTCACATTGGAGACTGCGTCTTTTAAAAATTGCGGTTTTAATTTTTAACACTTCATTTAATTTAATTGATCTTGAACCTAAAAACTAGCCTCCTATCCATCCTCTATTTATAACGCGAACTATCACCAGTATTTACCCCAGATTCAACTGCTTAAAACGGTTTCCATTTTAAAATTAGGATTGTTAATCCCCCCCCCCTCCCGCCCCAACTTCCTCCGCCCTCCTTATAACGGCTTTCCACAAACCGTTTTATAAAGTAAAAGTAGAATTGTTCAATCCCCTCCCCAAAGTAAGGTTTCTCCCTCCCCCACAACAACCAAATTCTTACCCCTCCCCCCTCCCCCCTGTACCCACATCTTATGTAAGAAGAGAAGCAGCCATCAGCTCGCCCCCCTCTCTAAACCAAACGATATTCTGTCTTACGGCAAGTTTTTGGCGGGAACCTGTGGCAGACGCGCTAGCTGCCCGGCTCTCAGAGATCTGCCGACAAAAAATAAATTATCTTCTGCAGTTCAATTTTCTTCTAGACCTTATTTGTATGCTTGTCGCGGAGAGGCGAAAAAAAAGGGAAAAGGGGAGATAAAAAAATTGTTTTACTCGAATCGCGTGAGTTACCGGTGTTGGCGAGACCACGTGGTATTGGAGGGGAGACCGGAAATGAGCAAGGTGCAAAGTGATGTATATCCACTAGGGAAAAGACCGAGTAGTAACGTTTTTAATTTTTAGTTTCAGTGACCGGGGGGGGGGGGGGAGTGGAGGATTACAGCGTTAAAAGAACTTGATCTAATTGTCCAGATGGAAGGCCGCCCCGATAGAAGGCCGCCCCAATAGAAGGCCGCCCCGATAGAAGGCCGCCCCAATAGAAGGCCGCCCCAATAGAAGGCCGCCCCGATAGAAGGCCGCCCCAATAGAAGGCCGCCCCAATAGAAGGCCGCCCCGATAGAAGGCCGCCCCGATAGAAGGCCGCCCCGATAGAAGGCCGCCCCAATAGAAGGCCGCCCCGATAGAAGGCCGCCCCGATAGAAGGCCGCCCCAATAGAAGGCCGCCCCGATAGAAGGCCGCCCCAATAGAAGGCCGCCCCAATAGATGGCCGCCCCAATAGAAGGACGCCCCAATAGAAGGCCGCCCCAATAGAAGGCCGCCCCAATAGAAGGCCGCCCCGATAGAAGGCCGCCCCAATAGAAGGCCGCCCCGATAGATGGCCGCCCTTCCTAAGCACTGACCACACAAGCTTTCCCACGGCCTCAGGTCTCGGACCCTCAGAAAACACGGACAAAAGATGCGTCCGGCCACTCTACGTTATCGGCCACTTTACATTATCGGCCTTCGATCTCAGCAGGCGCCACTCCCGGCCACGGCCATAAATTTGAGGGCCAAAAAAAAAAACAAAAATAAACCACTGACCCGATCCTTTTGACGCCAGAAAAAAAACAACTGCATAAATTTTCCAACAACGCCAAACTTAAACAGAAATATATTTTATTACAGCCCACATTCATCGTATTTGTGCACACAATTTGCAACTTTAAAGCCTAAGAATAGTTATAGAAGAATTCAATTTTTCAGCCGCGTATCATTCTCGTCTTGTTTACCATTGAACTCTAGTCCTAGTGGTTCATTCAAACATGTAGGCCTACTTTATGTTTTGTTCAGTAGACAGTGGCGCCCCCTTCTGTAAGAGTTATCTCGAAAAAAAAAACCGTTAGTTTAGCTGGGTTACTCAATCGGGTTAGAGTTTAACTTTTAAAGTGTCAATAGCATTAATCAAAGGACAGTTATGATTAGGAATTATGTTTAGACTAGGGGTCTTCGTCTCAGTCAAGTATCTTTTGTGTCTGGCGCATGACGCTGTGTTCTTGTGGCTCACATATCTCTTGTGTGGCTGATGTGAGTTTTTCACTCCTTTTCTCTTGTGGATCTGGTCACTTTCCTGTGGATCATACCTCTTCCTGTGGATCATACCACTTCCTGTGGATCATACCTCCTCCTGTGGATCATACCACTTCCTGTGGATCATACCTCATCCTGTGGATCATACCTCTTCCTGTGGATCATACCTCATCCTGTGGATCATACCTCTTCCTGTGGATCATACCTCTTCCTGTGGATCATACCACTTCCTGTGGATCATACCACTTCCTGTGGATCATACCTCATCCTGTGGATCATACCTCTTCCTGTGGATGATACCTCCCTTGACTGTGTATACCTCCCCTGTGTACATCTTCAGTTTCTGAATAAACCGCTCAGTTTCCTATTACCATCTTTTACCATAGTCGTGTGTATGCTACTAACGTTGATTATGTACTATTCTGTCGCCCTCCTACTATTATTAATTACACCCTCACTCTGTACCCTTTTACCCCCCCCCCCCCCCCCCCATAACTGGATCCCCCCCTGTCCTCTCGTACTCTCCTTACCTGGATCCTTCTCTGTTCTCTTCTACCCTCCTTAACTCGACCCCCCCCCCCTTACGTAGATCCTGGTCTGTGTTATACCATTGTTATCTTTAAAAACTTTTTTAAAATGTTTCACGTTCCCCCCCCCCATTGATAGTTAGCCTCTGACCCCCTCATGCGCCTATCTGGCAACTGGCTGTGTTTACAAATACTGGCATGTCTAGGCATTTCATTGCCTAACTTATGCCGACTGGGGGTGAGATTTCCCATGTCTAGGCAGTTCATTGCCTAACTTTATGACGGCTGGGGTGAGATTTCAAACGAGGCATGTTACAATAATGTTGTTTTTGGTTCTGTTTCATGCCGGAAATTTTGGATCAGGTATAAATGCTGCTTCAGTGTTGCTACTACCGCCCCTTATCCACCCCCTACCCTTTGACCGCCCACCCCTCCCCGTATTTGTATAGTATCAGCGGTTTACCCTACGAGATATGAACCCGGTGAATGCCGTGGATGCAAGCACAATGATTGCCTTACGAAACCGGCTTGTCTGCCCCTGACTCTGGTACCTCTCTGTGGTCAAACGATGAGGTCGTTGTCTGTGCTGAGATAAACTATCTACCTCACCGGCCCAGACAAATGAAAGATTGGACAGATAACCGGGACAACATCTGGACAGTTCTTCTCTCAAATCTGGCACTTTCTTCCGTGTTTTAGATAAATTTACAATTAAAAAGTTTCCAACTCAACAGGTTTGCAAGAACGGACTTTTATTATAAATATACACACAAATACATACACACACGTATGTATATATATATATATATATATATATATATATATATATATATATATGTGACCTAGGCTACTCGCAGCGCCAAATGTGACCCTGCTCGCAGCGCCAATTGTGACGAGCGAACATTTATCCTGCCGACAACGCCAATTGTAACGAGCCAACAGTTACCATGCTCGCAACGCCACATGTAATGAGACCTAATTGCCTGTAGTGCCACGTGTTAACGAGTTTAACCACTCATTCTAGACAACATTGACCACAGTATAGATACTCAAGATGCAGGTTCGCTATTGATCCTTTATTACATGAATCAAGAAATGCTTCATAATAACACAATAAATCAACAGGAATGCTTCTCAATAATAGTCTGAATCAACTGACCCCTAACAGTCCTTCACTAGGCTTTATATAACTGAATCCACATGTCTATAATCCTTCTTAACACAATACGGCTAACCCGTTCTATAACCGACTTGACATAGTCACACAGACTGACTGATCTAAGCGAGCGATGAAGGAGGCAAGAGCCTCGAAACGGGAAGAGAAGAGCGCCCCAACGGGAAGAGAGAGAACGAGTCCTGCCGTGCCCTCCTATTTATGCCTTGTATCCGTACTCGTCTCCGTACTTGTATTCCTCCGTAATCGATACTTGTACTCGATCTCCGACCACCAGTTGCGTAGTTCAAACGTACAGACCGTAAAATAACATCTGCGTCCTATCCATCAAAGTTGACAGGCCGTCTGAATACCGTTTCCCAAAATAGCACGCGTTGGCTTTGAGGTTGTTATCAGCCCGACCCAATAAGCCACCTGTTATCGGTTGCATCAGACCAACACTGTGTCTCGGCTTCTCGTTCGTTATCATTTGTAACTGGTAGTTAGGCCTACCCCAGTTACATCCACCCCTGCTTTTTTTGTGTGTTTTCAACCACAAACAACGCCTGGCAGGTGCACTCCTCCAAAGTCAATCGCACAGTCGTAAAAAAAAAATCTATTGTTCCACTCACTGTCCACGACGTTCCATTCGTATACGATTGACAGTTATACCTATTTCACATATCAACTGTGTCTACATCATCTTCCTGAGACACAAAACAGTTCTAGAATTCACATCCACCCTTTCCATTTGGTGCCTTCACCAGTTCACTTCTATAGCTCTTTGAACAGTCTGTTTTCGTACCAGCGCGACCATGAAAGAATTGATGGTTGCTGACAAAAAATTTCGTATTCCTTCTGTTCCTTAAACTTCTCCGCGGACCACTTATCTGATGGTCTACTGTCTCTCTGCTTCTGGAGGGACCGGGATCCTCATTGTTGCCGGTATCCTCCCCTTGCGTATCGCGGTTGTTCTGTTGATGGTGATATGGTTCCGGAATGGGTATGTGACTTTCCGTTATAACTTCCGGTTCCCTAATTGTCTTGGGTTTCTCTGTGTGTAACTGCTCTTCTTGCCTATTCCAATATTTCTTTAATTGAGCAATATTCGCCCACCGATCCGGTTTGGCGTGATCGATGGGTCTTATCTTAAAGGGGCCACCTGCTCCTTTAGGCATCTCCACGACTTGCCATATCTCCTGTCCCCAGAGATCGTGGATTTTGTTTCTGCCTAACGGGTGGCTACGCAGTAATACCCTGTCATTCAGTTTGAGTGGCGGGTCCTTCGTCTGTATCGGCGGTTCCCTTCGCCGAGATTCATGTTCTAGTCTTTCCTGTACTACCCTGTACATTTCTCTAATTCTTCTCATATGTTCATTCACATATTCCAGTGCGGTGTATGAGCCAGTCATACTCTCCCTTTTTCCTAAGAACAAATCAAGAGGGAGTCGAGCCTCCCGTCCGAACAGCAACATGTATGGCGTAAAGCCGGTTGTGGCATGGGGTGTGCAGTTGTATAGATATACCAACTCTGGGAGAAAATCAGGCCAACGTTTTTTCTGTTCAGGTTCTAGCGTACGCAGCAAATCATGCATGCTGCGGTTGAACCGTTCACACTGTCCGTTTCCTTTCGGATTAAATGTGGTTGTTCTAGATTTGTTAATCCCGTAGTGGCTGCACAGTTGGTTAATTACTTCTGACTCGAAAGCCCTTCCTTGGTCAGAATGTAATTGTCTTGGTATGCCATATTTGATGAACCAATGTTCTATTAAGACCTTTGCCACTGTTTTGGCAGTCTGATCTCGTGTGGGCACCGCCACAGTCCATTTGGTGAATACATCAGTCATTACCAACACATGTTCCGTCCCATCCGATAATTGCTCCAACGACGTAAAGTCCATAGCCACAATCTCTAGTGGTTTTGTCGCTAGTAGGTGTCCTGATGGCTGTCTCATTTTGACAACTGGCATTTTCGCATGCTGACACCTCACACAAGCCTCACAATGGCGTTTGACCTCCATTTCCATATTGGGCCAGTAACACCTCCGTCGTAATATTTTGTGCGTCCTGTCCTGACCCTGGTGTCCTGCCCTGTCATGTGCCAACCTTAGCACTTCTTCTCGTAATTGTCCAGGCACCACCACCTGGTGTATTGTCCCATCAATTTGGTCATGAATTCTCCGCATGAGAACACCATCCTCTATACTGAGACGGTCCCACTGACTCAGTATTTTCTTTGTTTCTCGACCAAATTGTTCTCTTTCCCTTCTTCCTGGGAATTTTTGTTCCTGGACGTATTTCAATAGCGGTTGTAAGCCACTATCCGTTCTCTGGGCATCTCTTATCTTTTTGTGATTAAGGCAATTAAAATCATTACTGTCCATATGTTCGGGCTCTGTGGATATGTGCTCCACCCCGGTCTGCCCGTTCTGCATCACTTGTACCCCATGAGGGATATCTGTTGACGCTCTGACCTCACATATTCCTGTCAGCGTTTCTTCCTCATCACCCGGTCTCTCGTAAGGATTCCTTGATAAGGCGTCCGCATTGCCATTGGACCGCCCCGGGCGATGTTTTCTCTCTAGGTCAACGAGTGCCAAATCTGCTGCCCATCGCTGTTCGATGGATCCCAGCCTTGCTGTAATTTGAAGTTCTTTTTCAATATCTGATAATTTTTCTAGTTTGCCAACACTGTTCTGTTGTCTACTATTTTTATTTACTTCTTCCGATAACAGACGCTCTAAAGATGAACATTTCTCCTGTGCTTTTAATTTGCATGAACTTTCCCTATCCAGTTTCCTGGTTAACATTGAGATCTCATTCTTAAGTCTACCAATTTCTTCCTTATCATCATTTTTCTTAGCCAACAAATTGTTCACTTGAAACTTTTCAACATTCAAGTTCATTTCACAGTTCATTTTTCCACTATCTGATAATTGCCCTTCGAGTCTTGTTTGAGACTCTTTCATTGTTTGTTTCCTTTTGTTTCTTACGCCATAACCTCGCCGCTCTGTAGCCTTGACCTGCCTTACAGAGGGCGATCGTTTCACCGGACAGTACCGTGCCATATGTCCGGGTTGTGAACAAGACAAACAAATTGGTCGACCGTCTGCCGTCCATTGGAGTGATGGCTTGGCAGGACGCGGCCGTCCAACCCGTCCCTGTTTTGTACTGTTCTTTTCCTGATTCTCAGCTGTTGACCTGCTTTCCAACCACTTCAAGCGTTGGTCAACCTTCTCTAGGTGGGCCAACAGTTGAGCCATCATGGTCTCCATCGTGTCGGCCCCTGTGGGTGGGGATTGTCTCTGTTCAGGCACAGAGACTTTGTCCACCGAACAGTTCGATTGGTCCTCATCCTCGGACCTGCGGATCGCTGAGTTCCTGACCTGAAGGAAGGTCAACTGCTGGTCTCTGTGGACCTCCTCCTTCAACTCTCTCCTTAAGATCGGGGTTGCTAGCCCCTCGATGAAATGGTCCCTCAGTAGGCGCACATCAATGTCCGGTGATTTGCCCTTTACCAAATCAAAGGCCCTGTTCATCCTGTGTGAGTACTCCATCACACTCTCCGCCATTCTCTGCTTTAAGCCCACGAATCCCGATAGCAGTTGCACTCCCGACCGTCTCTCCCCAAAGGTCTCCATAATCAGATCTAGCACCTTATCTGGATCTGATTGGACGGTCCTATCGTGGCACTTAACCTCTGCCCTAACCGTTTCACCTATACTGCCCATCAGCAGTCTTAATCTTTCCTCTGGTGACATATGTCTCGAGGCCCAGGCCGCTTTGACCTCTTCACTGAACCTGTTGGTTAAAGTTGGATCTCCGTCCCCGTAGAATTTGTTAATATGGGACTCTCTGGGTAGGACCACTATATGGGTCTGTTTCTCGTCCAGAGTAGACATTTTCTTCCTTAAGTACTAAAAAAAAAGAGTTCTTTCTTACCGTGTGTGTATGAAAAATTTTTCCTCGTTCCTCAATTTTCACAGTTCCTGAATGTCCGAATTCACACACACACTAAACACAGT
This sequence comes from Physella acuta, assembly GCF_028476545.2. Taxonomy (NCBI): domain Eukaryota; kingdom Metazoa; phylum Mollusca; class Gastropoda; family Physidae; genus Physella; species Physella acuta. Next base: position 319,076 of record NW_026732481.1, read on the forward strand.
TATGCACAAGGTTGACTATAGGTGCCTTAAACGGCAAGTCTAGTTGAATTCATCCTGTCCGACGACGCCAAATGTGACCTAGGCTACTCGCAGCGCCAAATGTGACCCTGCTCGCAGCGCCAATTGTGACGAGCGAACATTTATCCTGCCGACAACGCCAATTGTAACGAGCCAACAGTTACCATGCTCGCAACGCCACATGTAATGAGACCTAATTGCCTGTAGTGCCACGTGTTAACGAGTTTAACCACTCATTCTAGACAACATTGACCACAGTATAGATACTCAAGATGCAGGTTCGCTATTGATCCTTTATTACATGAATCAAGAAATGCTTCATAATAACACAATAAATCAACAGGAATGCTTCTCAATAATAGTCTGAATCAACTGACCCCTAACAGTCCTTCACTAGGCTTTATATAACTGAATCCACATGTCTATAATCCTTCTTAACACAATACGGCTAACCCGTTCTATAACCGACTTGACATAGTCACACAGACTGACTGATCTAAGCGAGCGATGAAGGAGGCAAGAGCCTCGAAACGGGAAGAGAAGAGCGCCCCAACGGGAAGAGAGAGAACGAGTCCTGCCGTGCCCTCCTATTTATGCCTTGTATCCGTACTCGTCTCCGTACTTGTATTCCTCCGTAATCGATACTTGTACTCGATCTCCGACCACCAGTTGCGTAGTTCAAACGTACAGACCGTAAAATAACATCTGCGTCCTATCCATCAAAGTTGACAGGCCGTCTGAATACCGTTTCCCAAAATAGCACGCGTTGGCTTTGAGGTTGTTATCAGCCCGACCCAATAAGCCACCTGTTATCGGTTGCATCAGACCAACACTGTGTCTCGGCTTCTCGTTCGTTATCATTTGTAACTGGTAGTTAGGCCTACCCCAGTTACATATATATATATATATATATATATATATATATATATATATATATATATATATATATATATATATGTTACGGTCAAAGCCCGAAGTCGGCCAATGCTAGGATTGGCCGGCCAATCCGCGCATTGGCCAATATCGCCTCCCATAGGTCGGTCAAAGTCCGAAACTTTGCTTCATTTTATCATCCACCCTGTTCAAAAGATTACCACGGAGGTTATGATATTAAAATTTATTGGTTGTTTTTTTTTTCTTTCTCTCCCGCAGATCTTCATGACATCACGCCTCAATCGTTCGAGCCACGCCTGATGACGTCACATCCCATCGTGATACCGGTGCAGGTGAGGAGCGAGGTCAAGGTCTTCCCGCCGGCCGGCCGGCCACAGCCAGACTACAGGTCAGTGTGAGGAAGTTTAAAGTCCATGTACCACACGTCGCACTGATGTTCTCTAGTGGATACTTGCGTGCACGCACCAGCACCGTTCGGGAAGTCCCAAAGATAAAAAGATATCCTCACATTTGATGTGGTGAAAGCACCGTAATCGTGGGGTGTGTGAGTGGGGTGTTTACTTGGGGGGCGGGGTGTGGGTGGGTGTGAGTGGGACGTGTTGACTGGACGGTTGTGGTGTGTGTTTGTGTGAGAGAGAGAGAGGTGTTGATTGGAGACAACGACACAATGATTGTGCCGGGGTATGTCTAAACAAACCGCGACCTGTTGAACATCAGACTTAAAAGATCCCACCTCTACACACACCTACCCCACCCCTACACACATCCAGCCCAACCCTAAACACATCCTACCCCTACACACCCGTACCCCAACCCTAAACGTCCCCACTCCTAAACACCCCCCCCCCCCCCCCGGGTTAGCCACTTCAACTGAGACACCCTTAAGTCTGAACTTAAAGTAGCTTTGTTTAGCTAGTCCAGAGTTTCAAAAAGAAACAAAAATCTTGGAATAACACAATCTGAACAATAATTTGGGTATTAGCGAGCTAAAGCGCTACTACATTAAACATGCACTAGTTCAACATTAACGTCTGTTGATTTAACGTTTAAGATATTTTCGTACAGTTTTAACTACGTTTTGATAAAAAAAAATAACGTTGTATGGAAACGGAATTAACGATGTTTTGAATTCACGATATATTGATACATAATTAACTACTTGATTCAGTGTAAATGCAATGTTTAACAACTTCACCAGTTAAACATCCTAACGTCAATGCGATGGTCAGCAAATATACGACAGTTTAACACCCACATAGGATGACCTCTGATTTAACAGTGATTGTACTGCCAGGATCTGAGACGGGCTGAGTGAAAACAAATTTGCTCATGTCTCACCCACCACTGTCCTCATATATAACGAAGTGTAACACTAACTCAACAACAGACGCACTTTAAAAAACTGCACACGCGACACAAATATTTTCTCTATAATAAAAATAAAAACGACACAGAACAAATAGACTGCCTTCACAAAGTTGAATTGTCTACATTGTATAGACCGCCTTCAGAAAGTTGAATTGTCTACAGTGTATAGACTGCCTTCAGAAAGTTGAATTGTCTACAGTGTATTTGTCCCGACCAGACCCACGCCTAATGACATATTTGTACAGGCGCTGTTTGCTAATTCACCCCCACCCCCCAACCTTAACCCCCCACCCCCATGCAGTCTAACTGATCCATAAGACACCCCACCAGAATTATTGATCAGAATATTGTAGCTGCTCTAAGGGTAAAGATTCCTCCAGTGCATACAGGGGACGCAACCAGCGGTCGACTCTCGCGTGCCTAAGGGAGGAAACCCATCGCTGAGCTCAACTAATCCAACTCACCAGCCCACCCAACGGCCGCGGGTCCTTTTTTTTCATCCCATTCAATTACAATAACGCAAGGTGCATCGCGTGAAAGCAAGGGCAATGAAACGTACATTAGTGATCTAACTATAATTAATCGGTGTATTATTTTACGTCTTTTGAGCATCCGAGGGGTTGGTTACGTGTTGGGACAAATGGACCGCTTGCCTTTTATGTCTTGTTAAGAGTTGCCCTTTGTCCTCGCTGCATTCATTAAAGTGCATAAAGAAGGAGGGCATGAATTATAGATGGGGCGGGAATGTGGTAGAGCGGCTAATGAGGACGAGGGCTTCAGACATGTGAGACGGCCATACGCGAGTCTGTTTGATGCACAGCATGTCGACGGTTCTGGCGTTGTAGCTCACACACACATTGAGTTTATTTATATCTCATGCGAGCTCCACGCAAAATCAGGTTCAGACAAAATTTCTTTGTAAAATTTTTAAAATATTATCTTAAACGGAATTTATTACACAAAGTGTATACGAGTCAAATTATTTTAAAATAAATTTGAGAACCTTTGGATAGGGTAGTCTGCAGATAGACTGGCGGTAACAGAGTAATGTTCATGTTGGTGGCTGACGTGTTAACTTGCTCAGTTAAAAATACGGATCGTTGGTTAGGAAACAAAACAGTTTTGTCGCAAGGTGATTGGGAGACAGTCAAGAAATATTTAACTAGTTGGGGACAATCAAAGCTGATTGGGGACAATTAATTAAACTAGTTGGGTACAATCAAGAAACATTAAACTAAGCATGGACAATGAAATCATTAATTATAGACAACATTAGCAACATTAAATTAATTGGAGAAAATCAAGAAACATTTATCATTACATTGCCTATTGTAGAACTGACACTGAACGAACTATCGATCCTCTGGATAATGAAGAGTTCTGCATGAACATATGTACCCTACAGGCTTGTATCCATATCTAGAGGCTGGGCTACACCGCCAGTGTTCTGAGAACTCCTTAGAAAACTTTGAATGTAAAACCCGAGTCAGTTCCCTGATAGATTGATGTAGCTCTCATTTTGTCTCAGTTCAACAAAAGAAACCAGATGTTTATTTTTTTTTTTATCTTTTAAAGTATTTTTTTTTGTCAATCTAGAGATATATTTCGGATATGTATACAACCGCTCCCCCTTTCTCTCCCCACCCTATTTCACCTCGAAGAAACATTCTTTTATCTTTCCTTCTGAAACACGTTACTCATTTAAGCTGAATGTTTATCCCATTGACAAATATTTATTTTTTAAAATGAGATCTCCTAAGTCTTTAAAAACCGGTTACACACACAGACATACACACAGACAGATGTATTTTCAATTATTTCACATAAAGATGGAGGAGTGGGTGGGATAACAGTCCAATATATTTAAAGAGCTAACGATTTTAAATAACGTGCCATTAAAGAGTTAACTTTTTTTTTAAAACAACTCCTATTGCAACATTTAAAGAGTTATCTTTTTATTTTAAAAAATCTAGTCGTTAGGACCACCTGCGGTTGGAACTCAGGTGAAAGGTGTACCTATAAATAAATGGCTGCCTATTAATGTACTCACCTTTTAGAACACCGTGGAAAAAGGCCCCGGGGTGAGGGGGGAGGGGGTTCTAACAGTGAAGTCTGAAACAGATGTTTAATTCCTACGGGTTATCAAACTACAGACGGAAGTTTAGTCTCAATACAGTTAAAAGCAGTTTAAATAAACGTTGAAAGCTATTTTTGTTAGTCATTTAAGTGATATGGTTTAAATATTGCTTTAGCGGATAATATATTAAATTATTTGTTTAGTGTGTTCAATATATTTGAGATCGTCTTATTTTCCTGTGGACAATATATGGGAGGCTACTAAATGTTTCTGTGGATAATATATGGGAGACTGCTCTGTTTCTTTGGACAATTATGTCTAATAAATGGGACGCTTTAAACAACACGACTAAGCATCTCGATTTTTGCTATCTTGTTGATTTCTAATTGTTGTGTAACCGGCACTTTAGTATGTAACCGACACTTTAGTATGTAACCGGCACTTTAGACCGGCACTTTAGTATGTGACCGGCACTTTAGTGTGTGACCGGCACTTTAGTATGTGACCGGCACTTTAGTGTGTGACCGGCACTTTAGTATGTGACCGGCACTTTAGTGTATGACCGGCATTTTAGTGTGTGACCGGCACTTTAGTGTATGACCGGCATTTTAGTGTGTGACCGGCACTTTAGTGTGTGACCGGCACTTAGTATGTGACCGGCACTTTAGTATGTGACCGGCACTTTAGTGTGTGACCGGCACTTTAGTGTGTGACCGGCACTTTAGTGTGTGACCGGCACTTTAGTGTGTGACCGGCACTTTAGTGTGTGACCGGCACTTTAGTGTGTGACCGGCACTTTAGTATGTGACCGGCACTTTAGTGTGTAACCGGCACATTAGTGTGTGACCGGCACTTTAGTGTGTGACCGGCAATGTATTCCCCGAATTCTTAAACCTGCAGAGCATTATTAAGTGCCGTTTGCTTACCTTTCCTTTCCGACTTCCGGTCCTACACCGCAGCTAATGCGTCAGGCACGTGCGACTTGTTCTTTCCCTCACAGACGTCATTTTGTTTTCCCTGGTAAAAATAACTTATACGAGAGTAACACTTATTTTTAAATTATCTCCCTTTTTTGTGTGTTAAAAAATAGCGTTATTCCCCTTGACAAGATCACCGCCTAAGATAATAAGTCTGGTTAATCTCGCCAGTAATTAGTGGGTCCTGGTTTAAGGCCAGCTTACCGTTGCACGGGATCAAGGCACGCGCTAATGATTTATTTATCGCGGCCACAAATCCACAGCCATTATTACTGTTTGCCTGTGCGGGTATGTTGCTGGGAGACGCTGGATTGTTTATAGGGTTAGAGTTATCGGTCTTGGGTTTTTGAAACACGCAGATACACTATCCATATAAATATGTATTTTGTTGTATTTTATTATTTTCGTTTGTTGGTTGTTTTTTTTTTATATTGTTTTGATAAAAAACGTCAATAACCGGATAAAGAAAATATTTGGCATCATAATGGCGTTTAGCTTTGCATTCATTAAGTCATAATTTGATAATGGAGATTATTTTAAAAATCAAATATGAGGATGAATTTTTTTTTCCAAAAAAAAAAAAGAATTGTAGGAGTTCGACCTTATTTCAATTTCTAATTTCTTCTAGCTCTGATTATGTAATCGCATCCCTGCCTCCCAATGTGATGTATGATCACCCCTACCCCCCCTACCCCCCCCCCCCCCATCCATTCTCCAATAGGTTACGCACCACTGTCCTATTAAAGTGAACACTTGAAACTTCCGGGGGTCGGAAACTGGATAAAGTTTATAATATGTTTCGTCTGTTGTCATCCCCCTTCCCCATATAGATGCCTGAAAGAAATACTGGCCACAAGATGACTATGTGTATCTTTACTTTATTTGATACTTGGAAACATGACTGTGATATATGACTGATGGGCTTTATCTTTAGATTGACCTCTTAGGATAAATCAAAGTCAGAGGTGGAAAAATTATCCCCTTTAAAAGACAGTAGTATAGGGTTAAGATTATTTTCCAACAAAATAAGTATAATTAAAATTGTTTTAATCTGATAGATAGAGACGTGTTATTACTGTTGTCTGAAAAACTGGGGTGTGGGGGAAGTGGGAGGGGAGGGCACACATTTAAAATATAAATGTACTCAAGGCATTCATTACCCTCCATCCGACACACACACACACACACACACACACACAAACACACAAACAAACAAATCACGTCGGCAATGAGGAAAAGGGAAGGCAATTAATTATGTTTGAACTTCTCTCTGCTTCATTAGTTATGTTTTGTAAACTAGCTTGTTATCTTCCCCTGGCATGTAACTGAAGGTCTGTAGCTCGTGCCGAATTACACACCACTCGTGTCGCTCCACGTCATCTTCAGCCCGTTGTTTTGATTGGCTCAAGACAGACTAATTGCCGCCCGCACACAAATCAGGGATTATTTCCCCTTGCTGACCAAAAGCCACGTGACAAGAAGATTGTGGGGTCCCCACACACAAATGAAGGTGTAGCACTCGCCAGCCCGCCTCGGAGAAGATGAGGGAAAAAAATTAAGAGCATCATTGTCAGAGCAGGGAGAGAACTCAAACAATGACTAATAATCTCGTATTGATGGTTATCTTCTGCCGGTTGTTTGTGTAATGGAATCCCACCTTGTGGGGGTGACGTGGAGAAGAGAAAAAGCCACCCAGAGTGAGTGGGCTGAGGTGACGTGCTCAGCAACTAAGACGTATCTTTGTTTGACGTCTGTCGCACCAGTCGGCTCTGGGTAATTTTGAGCAGACGACAAGCCCCACTCACAGAGGAGATTCTTCCCGTCTTGTTGACTTCCTGCCTGTCCAGATTGGTTGATTTGTTTGTTTGTTTGTTTGTTTGTTTGTGCTGTTGTTGTTGTTGTTTTTTGGACAATCCATTTGGTTGATGTGATAACGTTACGGTTCTCAAATAAGAAAAAGTGTTGTTTTTTTTTTTTTTTAATTTTGTGAAGCGATGTACATATAAAATGGTTATTATAACGTGATATAACTTACGACTATAAACTAAAGTGATGTTACACCTGTAATAAAGTTGTTCATATTTTTAGCTAGGGTGAATTTTATTTTTTTTAATTCCTGGTCGTAACATCTTCTTATGTGTAATTTTAAGTAGATCTACAGTTTATGATAAACGATAAAAGTCTTTTTTAACAGAGTTTAATATTTTAACGGACTTTTTTTCAAGGCTTCCGGTTTTCTTTATGCATGGGTTAGAAGTCAAGTTTACCTGTAGAGGCAGTCAGGCGTACAAGTCATAAAACAACCGTAAAATCTAACACTGGTGCTCAACCGTAGCATCGGTGACGGGTGTTTGATATACGTCATGTATATCTCGCAAGTTTACTCTGGCTGTATACGTCTCATATATCACACACTTTATACGTCTTGTGTATCACACACTTTATACGTCTTGTGTATCACACACTTTATACGTCTTGTGTATCACACACTTTATACGTCTTGTGTATCACACACTTTATACGTCTTGTGTATCACACACTTTATACGTCTTGTGTATCACACACTTTACGTTTTCTGTAGTCTTTATAAGTCTTGTGTACCAAATAAGTTTAATGAAGCTTTTATACGAATCAACAATAAATGCCATCCATATACCCATATTTATTTTTAAATTTATTAAAAGACTTACGTATCCATTTATTCAATGACTATTCTTTGATCTGTTATTATTATGTATGTATCCATTAATATATGTGTCATTTGATCCGTTTAATCTATATGTCCAATCACCAGCATACTCATAAATATATGTATTAATATGTCAATCCATCCACTACTGAATCCCAATCATTTATGTATACATAAATTATGGCACCAATGTATCAATCCATCCCTGCACCAATGTATCCATCAATCCATGCACCAATGTATCCACCAATCCATGCACAAATTTATCCATCAATCCAAGCACCAAAGTATCCACCAATCCATGCACCAATGTATCCCCCAATCCATGCACCAACGTATCCACCAATCCATGCACCAGTGTATCCACCAATCCATGCACCAATTTATCCATCAATACATGCACCAATCTATCCATCAATACATGCACCAATCCACCAATCCATCCACCAATGCATCCACCAATCTATGCACCACTGTATCCATTAATCCATGCACCAGTGTATCCCCCAATCAATGCACCACTGTATCCACCAATTCATGTATCCATAGGTGGCTGGATCGCAACGACCGTGTGATAGGGACGAGCGGCAGGATCCACTACAACGCCTTCACCAACCGTCTCGTGTTCGAATCCCCGCAGGAAATCGACTCTGGAAACTACACTTTTATCGCCAACAATTCGGCGGCCGAGAAGAAACAAAATGTCTGGATCATCGTTTCCGGTGAGTGGCTGTTTCACCTTTCATTGTAGGTCGAGCTGGGACTTATTCTCTACCCACCCATACAGGCTTCGACCATAAGCAGGCAGGTCCAAATTGTACAGGTCATGTAGAGAGTAGCAGGTCAAATTGTACATGTCACAATAGACAAGCGTTGATCGGCCTCATTTTCCAGTCGAGAAAATGGTCGAGCTTTTCTTTGTCTTGACCGAATGAGAAGTTTTTGACTCTCAGACTCCTGACGCCATCGACATCCCTGATCAGCTGCGTCACATAACTGCAAACGCCAATCTCAAAAGTTTCAGATCCGAGTTTGTGACTTCCGGGTTTGTTAGTGGTCTGTTCTACCACTATTCAAGGCCGACCACTCAATTCGTCATTATACTGGCTTGCTTACACTAATTCAATCATTACGACGTAATGTAACATTCGAATCCTGCAGGGCCCTTATATAGAAATATGTAATATACGATGTGTTGTAGTGATAATGCAACATTAAGACTTTGCTTTTTAATCGTTGAACTAGTTTTTAATAACGTGGAATTTCACCCAATTTTTCAATAATCCCCGGCCGACATGTTTATATTTACACGTATTCGTTATCTGGTGCTGCTCTTTGTGGTGCTTGGGTAACGTTATAAGGGGTGGGGGGCGTTCAGAATTAATGTAAAATCAATTAGCTTAGACGAAAACAAATTAACAAGTCTCATTGCCTGATAACCCGTGTTGTGCACATGGCATCATTACCTCCTCTTTCCTTGCCATCGTACATAACTATTTCTACTTTGTTGAATTTAGAACTACATGTATACGGTTAGTTAAGTTAAATTAATTTGTAAAAAATATTTTAACGCTAAACTTCAAATCAGGTTAATTAATTTTAATAATTCATCCTAATTACTAATAAACGTCGAAACGAGGACGGCACTTAAAAGTGCAAGCAGCGATAAATTGGAGTCAATCGAAAATAGGTGAGCCATGTGATAAAGTAAATAGTTGCACAGATAAATGTAAGGGGAAATTAATTTGGCTCACATCTGGCTAAAATTATCTGGCACATCATTAAAGTCGTCTGCCAACCCCGATAACGCTGGCCTATCCTTCAACACTTAGACCCTGAACAAAACTTGGAACAGAGGCGGAATCTAGGAAACAAACTTTGTGTAGAGAGAGCCCAGTGATTTTTAAAGTAAAAATAGCAAATGGACTGTGTGATATTCAATATTCAACAATACATTAAAATTACCAAAAGGTTTTTGCAGCCCGTTTATAGATAACCAATAGCCTGTTCTTCTAATAACATGTAGCCCGTACTCCATACCTGTATAACCAATAGCCTGTTTTTAATAACCCATAGCCTGTGTCTTCACACTAGCCTAATTTTCCACCTGAAGAAAGATAAAACGGTGAGTCCCGAATTAAAGTTTGATCCAATCATATTCTCTTATCAAGAAAATCTCTGCAACTGGCGCCCAACAAATAAATCATTTGCTCCTCTTCCGGTTCTAAATTCTCCAGTGCGCGGGTTCCACAATGGGCGATAATTCTAATCAACCCCCGTGTGCAGTGCTCTCCCCTGAACAAAACTTTTTGTGACAGAGCAATTTTCTACATGTCTCTACTCTGGTCTAGGTGGGCGTGCTGGAACCTCGTTCAACAGGGGCCAAGTTAGAGTTTTATCATTAATATAAGATCTACATAAACTCTCATTCTAGTTTGAGCCTTGGCTCTAAGGCTTATCATTTACCTAATCTTCAACTCATGCTTTCTGTTGTTGTTTTTTTTTTGTTGACTTAATTGGGAAATATCTAAACATTTTACCGATATAAATTTCGCTTTGATTTGCTTTGTTAGTCTGGTCTAGAGAGTAACAAAACAACACATTTTACAACTGACCGCAAAATGTTACAACTGACCACACATCTATGGGGTGTTATATCCCACAATCGACGGCCTTCACCTCTTTGGACACACATCGCCACACACGTATTACCCCACACATATCCCCCCACACATAACGCCACACACGTATCACCCCACACATCATTTCACACATTGCCACACACATATCACCCCACACATATCACCCCACACATATCACCCCACACACGTATCACCCCACACATCATCCCACACATCGCCACACACATATCACCCCACACATATCACCCCACACATATCACCCCACACATATCACCCCACACATATCATCCACACATCACCCCACACATATCACCCCACACATAGCCACACACGTATCACCCCACACGTATCACCACACACCTATGACCCCCACACACCTACACACACCACGTACTCACCTGGCCAATGACTTACAGAACTGCACGCACTACACGTCATATCAGCCGCCAGCGAAAACAACGGACATTTCTGTCGGCACCCTCCGCGCCTTTGATGTTACCCTCCAGGGCTAGATACAGCCGAGTGGTTTCGCCCCCTGATAGGGTGCTGCCAACACCCGGGCCGCTGACGGGGGACACGTGATTCACAATTTAAAATGTCTACAGTGGAGATAGCGCCGGTGGGAGAAACACGAGGCGGCCGTGAGGGCCTCTAGTGGGGCCCCCCCTCGGCAGGGGGTCAGAACGTGGCCTTTGTTAAAACTTAGTGGCCCACTCGACGATTGACACCGCCCACGTGACGACAGCAAACAAGTGCTAGCACCTACACGTATCTGGCCAAAGTTATCACATTGTTCCGTGTTGATCGCTGCCTGAGTTTCACTTTTGTAATGGCCCGGTTCTATTTATAGTAACACGCACTAAGTATCAGTTTGTTTCGTTTTCAACGGGCCCGAGTTTTACTTTTGCAATGGCCTGCCTCTATTTATAGTAACATACCCTCATCAACTCATTGAGCCACTCTTTCAATACAACAGACGATACATTAGATAAGTCGCTTCTTCGCATAAAGCACAGGGAATGTGGTTTACGAATGTTGAATTAGAAATCATATCGTTTACATTTATATTCTAAAGTAACCGTCCTCAAATTGCAAAACAACGTTTTCTTTAAAGTGTAATGCTAGTAAAACAAAATCATTAAAATATTACAAAACATTTGTGATCGAATGGTAGAACGTTAGACGACTAGCCCGAATGTCCTGAGTTTAGTTCATAGGTTAGCGTTCATTTGGAGTTTCCTGAGTCCACCAAGCTTTTAAGTAGTACTGACCACACTTTTTTATCGATTGGACTTTTTTTTACCTGAAATGGTAAATTACTTTTTTTTTAAACGAAATAAGTATTGATACCCTTCAGTTGCTGAATCTTTCAATGGCCGCCAAGCCTATGTTTACACATGCCAGTGTTTAGCGAGTCCTTAGAATTTTACCAAGCGTAAAAAAAATCAATGAGATCTCAGATGACATTTTTTTTCCACATTACTTTAAATCGAACTCAGAACCTACACCGGTATTCTGTGCGCACGTTCAGTTCTGGTTACATTTAAAAGAGGGAGAGGGGGACGGACATTAAAAACGGCGAAATATTTTTTTAAAAAAATACAAATCTCAAATCTCTAATTTAACGTGAACAAAACGATCAATACGATCAGAACTATCACTTTCATTGACACAGCCGCCATTATGTAGCCACTGCAAACACCGGAAATGAGGAGAATGATGCCGAGGCTTCTGGTCCAAAGTACCGGAAACACGCCCTTTTTGGTTGGCCATTTGATTACCAGTGGAAAGTGGTCCAGATTGGATTAGCGGAATGGTGTACAATGTCTGTCGTCATGCGAGTCTACTTTCTGTTGTTACTGCTACATAAACACAATGGCAACATATATCAATACCTACCATATATGTCAAAGAGAAATATACTAGATATATAAATGTCGTTTGTATATATATATATATATATATATATATATATATATATATATATATATATATATATATATATATATATATTTATTATACATAACATGTAGACCTATAAATAAATGAAGAAGGAGGGACGGAGAATGTTAGCTCATAATAGCTTCCAGCATGGCAGAAATAGAAATACCACTTAAACCGTAGTCTACTGCCTACGGCTACAGGAAAATGTGGACGCCGCATGCGGTCCAAATGTTCTCGCTTGCTAAAGCTGCATCCAAACTTTTGGGGACATTTATCTAGTAAATCTGTTACCTAAACAGAACCAGCTACTGGAATCAGAAACATGTTGATAGCAGTGTGTTGGAATATTTGCGCTTTGTTTTTATATTTTTACTTTTTTTTTTCACGCGACCACGCAAGACAAAAGCTACTGAAAGTCTGACGACTGAGTGAATATTGTTTCGTCGTTTTCCTGATCCAATACTTAAACGATTATTTGCTATCGCGTTTCATTAGTCTTGTTTGCTTAGTGTCTGGAGACTGGTGGAACGGCACAATGATATGGCACTAATAGCCGCATGCCAAGCATTGATCTGTAGGTCTGTTGTTGGTCGATGGGATAGTTGGTCTTTTATTTCTTGTGCCTGATGGTCAATGGGATTGTTGGTTGTTTTTTTTTTTTTTTTTTTGTTGTTTTTTTTTGTAAATTGTTCATTTTTGCCTGTTGTTCATATGGATAGTTGGTCTTTAAAGCACATTGGTCTATTGTTGGTCAATTGAAGTGTTAGTCTTTTGGTACATGATTCTGTTGGCCTACTGTTTGTCTATTGGATCGTTGAGTTTTTATACATCCGTCTGTGGGTTAGTTAGTCAATTTTGATAGTTGGTCTTTTAATATATTGCTCCGTTGGTCAATTGAAATGTTGATCTTTTCGTCTTTTGGTCCATTCGTTTGTTTTTTTATTGGTCAGCTGACATGTTCTCCTGCTGGTCTGCTGTTTGAGGACCCAGAATCGTTTTCGCCCAGTCAACGCCCCAATAGCCTCACTGACACTGATGGTCATTTGTCGCGAGTATCGATTACTCTCCCTCGCCGATGCTGACACAGTCAATAAGGGCAGCACCATTTTATGAGAATCGACTCTTCGGAATCGTTATGAAGAAGATAGATTTCCCCTCTAGCACGAGCGTAAATGTCATCTTTGTTAGCGGGGTAATTTGTTTAGATAAAACACGAGACGTGCGTGCCGTCCAGTGACGCCGCTGGGCGGAAAGGTAGACAAGCAGACGGAAAGTGAAAGGCAACTCCAAGGCAACTTTCAGTAAGAAGGATTGGGCTTGTTTGTCGTATGGTGGTTTTTTGTGTGAAGGATTGGGCTTGTTGGTGGTATAGTGGTTTTTTGAGTGAAGGATTGGGCTTGTAGTTGGTCGTATAGTGGTTTTTTTTGTGTGTGTAGGATTGGGCTTGTTGGTGGTATAGTGGTTTTTTGTGTGAAGGATTGGGGCTTGTTGGTTGTATGGTGGCTTTTTGTGAGAAGGTTTGGGCTTGTTGATGGTTTTAGATTTAATTTTTTGCATGAAAGGTTGGGCTCGAATTTTAGAAACGTGCATAATTGGTTAAAATGATTTTTTAAAATTTCGAATTTGATTTATTTCTTCGAATTGGATTGAATTTAACTGAATTTCATGATTTTTTTTTAAATAACCAGACGAACGAATATCCCTTTTAGCTTTTGCAATTTAAATATAGTTCTAATGTACTTGTATATAGATGTAAAGTTCTAATAGCTTGTTATTTTAACAATCTCGAACAGAAAGGGAATATGTTGCATTAAAATTGTTGCCTGCTTGACCGTCTGAACTACGTGTGGACATGTTGACCAGCTACAAAGATCTGACTTAAAACGTCTAATATTAGACTGACAGTTTTATAATCAAGTGATTGACAACAGTCTACTATATTTCCTATTGTAGTTACAGTATAAAACCACCATCTTCTCTACATTATAGCACTATCGTGGCACTAAAGTTGTCAACTGGTTTTTTCTAGTTTATCTCATCAAACGCCTACGTTTTTCTTGTTAATCTCATCACATGCCTACGTTTTTCTAGTTTATCTCATCACATGCCTACGTTTTTCTTGTTAATCTCACCAAACGCCTACGTTTTTCTTGTTTATCTCATCAAACGCCTACGTTTTTCTTGTTAATCTCATCACATGCCTACGTTTTTCTAGTTTATCTCATCAAATGCCTACGTTTGCTTGTTTATCTCATCAAATGCCTACGTTTTTCTTGTTTATCTCACCAAATGCCTACGTTTTTCTTGTTTATCTCACCAAATGCCTACGTTTTTCTTGTTTATCTCACCAAATGCCTACGTTTTTCTTGTTTATCTCACCAAATGCCTACGTTTTTCTTGTTTATCTCACCAAATGCCTACGTTTTTCTTGTTTATCTCACCAAATGCCTACGTTTTTCTTGTTTATCTCACCAAATGTCTACGTTTTTCTTGTTTATCTCACCAAATGCCTACGTTTTTCTTGTTAATCTCATCAAATACCTACGTTTTTCTTGTTTGATCTCACCAAATGTCTACGTTTTTCTTGTTTGATCTCACCAAATGCCTACGTTTTTCTTGTTTGATCTCACCAAATGCCTACGTTTTCCCCCTTCCAGTTCCCCCCATCATCAGCCGCAACCCCCTGTCCGCCACAGTGGCGGAGGATGAGAAAATCTCCTTCAACTGTCAAGTGGTGGGGACCCCCTACCCCGTCACCAGCATCTTGTGGGCCAAGGACGGCGCCCTCCTGTCACTGGTGAGTACATCTGCGTGTGGTCCACCTACTTGAGTTGGTGTGTAGAGTGACGTGAGTTGGTGTGTGTAGAGTGACGTAATGAACAATATTGGTTGTGAAAAGCTGAGGTTTGAGTGACGTAACTAATGGTACTGGCTGTGAGTGACGTAACGAATGGTACTGGCTGTGAGTGACGTAACGAATGGTACTGGCTGTGAGTGACGTAACGAATGGTACTGGCTGTGAGTGACGTAACAAATGATGCTGGCTGTGAGTGACATAACAAATGATGCTGGCTGTGAGTGACGTAACGAACGATTGAGTGACGTAACGAAAGATGTTGATCACGTGTCGCAGGTCAACAAACGCTACCACGTCAACCCCCGGGAGGGCACCCTGAACATCACTGACGTCAAGCCCAGCGACGAGGGCAACTACGCATGCGTGGCCAACACCACTGGGCACGCCGTGCAAAGGTCATCCAACGCCTACCTAAAGGTCACCAGTAAGTACCATCAATTACTAGCAGAATTTGCGTTGTAACTGACAGTTCTAGAGCTGGTAGACCTCACTACATGACGGACGTCTGGCTGTAGTCACACTTTGAAATGACACTGACGTCTTTTTGGTACTGTCACATCAGGAGATGGCAGTGGTGGTAATGGTGATGTCACTGAGGTCTGCATCTGACTGGATAATGGATACACACACATGTGTGTGTGTGTATGTATATATATATATATATATATATATATATATATATATATATATATATATATATATATATATATATATATATATATAAGATCTAAATACAATGTGTTTTGTGATGTGCTTGTTACCATGCCAACCTACTCTCCACAGAAAAACTCAAGTTTTCTCCCCCACTGGACAGCGTCTACTACCTAGAACTCAACAAGCCGGCCATACTCCCGTGCAAGGCTGAGGCGATGACCGTCCCCCGGGTGTTCTGGACCCGCGGGGTGGACCCCAGCAAGAAACTGCCGGACCACATGACGGACGACAACGGCATGCTGTACGTGGACAAGGTCCAGCGGTCAGACGAGGGCAGGTACACGTGCGTGGCCTCCCAGAACAAGCAGACCAACATCAGTGTCACGGTCACGGTCAAGGTCGTTGGTGAGTACTTGATGTAATGACGGGGGCGTTGTATGATAAGTCACCACAGGTACAGGGTACTAGTCAGTCAGCCACAGGCTTATAAGTAGTACAACTGATGATTTATAACTCTGAGTTTAAGGGTCCATATTTATCACGCAAATTAAACAACGGTTTTGTTGATGTTTTTTTTTATTAATAAATTAATTATTGGAACTGTTTTTGTCTTATTCACGATTGATTTCGTCTACTAGAAAAGCCAGTGTTTACCATACGACCCCAAAATTTGACGACGGCATACGAGGGCCAGCCTATGATGCTGCACTGTGTGGCCGAGGGCGACCCCAAACCTAAGATCACGTGGGAGAAGGATAACAGAGTACTGTCACCTGCCGCGGCTGTTGCTGGAATTGCCGCCACCAACAAATATACTGTAAGATTTGTTTGTTTTTTCTTAAAACTTACTAATTTTAATCTTTTTTTTTAAACCGATACTGAATTATGCCAAGATTATCATTAAAGCTAAAATTATATTGCCTTATCCTTTGCATTAATAATTAATAACCTGTCTGTAAATTTATGGTCAAAGGGAAACTATCCAAATAATAATTTTTGTATCAGCAGTTATCGTTTTGAATTCTGTTTTTTTTTCTTCTTTTTTTTTCATTCGCGTATTTTACTTTGCGAATTTATAAACGTAAATTATCATGACTATTTAGCATTTGTTGCTGCCAGCTGTACAGTTTTACTTATAAAAGTTATTGTTTTGTTGATTCCCAGCTTTACCCCAATGGAACTTTGCTGTTAGATAAGGTATTGATGGAGGACAAGGGACGCTATGCATGCACGGCCAACAACTCCGCTGGTGTCATCCGAGCTGAGTTTAGTCTGAGGACTACACGTACGTTAAACCAAAAATACATTTGGTTGGTTCTAAATCACTCAACCAATGTATCCGTTTTTTTAATTCATTTTTCTTATTAAATTCTTTAAGCAGCTTTTTTATCAAAATTATTTTTTTATATGCCTACTAGATCTAAATATATTTTAATTTTAAAAAAAAAATTTTAAAATCTGGTCTGATTATTTTGTTTTGTTTGATACCTCTAGCGCCAGTGGAGGAGGACGAAGGTTTTGACATGGCCAAAACTGTGACCATCGCTGTATGTAGTGCTGGAGCCTATCTGGCACTGGTGATTGGGCTCACAGCCTACTGCAGTTACCATCTACTGATGCAGAGGAAAAACAGGAAACAGCTTTGTAAGAATACATTTTATTATAGGCTAGCACTTCAGGAAAATAAACCACAAATATGTTGCAATATGTTGCAAATGAACAGAGGGAATTAGCCTTTAACAAAAAAAGTATCATTTTTTTTTAATGCAAAAAAAAACATCATTAAGCAGTAGTTATTGATAATTATTTAATTCGTTTTAAATAACAATTTGTCTTATTTTTAATGTTGTCATCTACCAACAAAAAACACTATCAGTATTTTATTTTTTTAGTCAGAATTATAAAAATCTTACTTTGTGTTATATGTTTTAAATATGCAGTAAACACCAAGATTTTTAAGTTTGGATTATATGTTTTCAAATTAATTTACAGTAAACACCAAGCATTAAAGTTATACATTTTAAATTGACAGTAAACACCAAGCATTTAAGTTATACATTTTAAATTGACAGTAAACACCAAGCATTTAAGTTATACATTTTAAATTGACAGTAAACACCAAGCATTTAAGTTATAAATTTTAAATCTACAGTAAACACCAAAAATCTGAAGCTGGGCACTGGAGAGTTCCACCACCACAGAGAACAGCATGAGCTCCTGATGAAAGACAGGGACTCAGGGCTGCAGTTCCGCAGTGACAGTGACAACCGCTCCCATGTGTCAGGCATGAGCTCGCACCCATCCCACTCATCAGCCTCGGCCTCCGCTGCGGCCACCCACATCACAGCTTCAGCAGCTGCTCGTTGTCGCAGTGCCAGCCTCGACAAATTTCACTTTCCCAGGCAGGATTTGCAGACATTAGGAATTATTGGTTAGATACTTTTACAATATTTACTTGTTTTCTAGCCACTGGTGATTTCTTGCCATAACATATGCTCAAAAACTAAAGCTGTTTTAAAAGGCTGTCTTTTAATAAGGGTTCACTTGTTTTTGTTTTTTTTTGTTTGTTTTTTTTTTAATAAGGTTGTGTTTTGTTTTGTTTTTTCAAATAAAGATAATAAAATGTTATTTATAGCCTCTATTAAAATACCAAAAATGAAAAAGTATGGGAAAACATATTTTCACAACTGAAAAATTTTTTAAAACTACCATTATTGTTTCTCATAAATCTTTTCCTTTTGAAATTGATTCAGTTCAACTGTTTGATGTTCTCAGGTAAGGGTCAGTTTGGTGATGTTTTCTTGGCCAAGGCCCGGGCCATCCGTCCAATAGAACCAGAGACGTTGGTGGTGGTCAAATCCTTGCTGCTGAAAGGCGAGGCAAACAGCGTGGAGTTTCACAATGATATGGAGATGTATGGAAAACTGGAGCACCCCAATGTGGTTAGGCTGTTGGGTGTCTGTCGTGAGATGGAGCCGTACTTCATGATTACTGAGTACTGTGATTGGGTGAGTACTCCAACTTAGACATTGTGACATCTAATATGGCTAAATTTAATAAAAATCTATTGTCTATGCTATAAATATTTATTTATGCTAATTTGTTTTCAAATTAATAGTGAAAAAAAATGTGTAGAGGTTAACAATTTTAAATTTTAACCATCTAGGGAGATTTGAAACAATTTCTGCTGGCAACACGTGGTGATAATGGCCGCCGACCAATGCAAGCCAGAGTTCCTCCCCTTTCATCACTTCAGAAGCTGAAGATGTGTCAACAGGTTGCCATGGGGATGGAATACCTTGCTGGGTACAAATTTATTCACAGAGACCTGGCTGCAAGAAATGTCCTGCTGACTTCAAGATTGGATCTAAAGGTACAGTCGTTTATACATTCATACATTTTTCTATTTGATCTAAAGGTGAAATCATTTCTCAATGTATAAAGTAGCTGGAATTTTTAAAAAATTTCTAAAATTTACTAATCAAACTGATATGGCAAAACAAAAATATTTTTTAACTAAATATTACATTCCTCCTATATCTTTGAAAGAATTTTATTTTTATTTATTTTTGAATTTCAGGTCTGCAGTCTGTCCTTGAGCAGAGATGTGTACGTCAATGAATATTTCCTTCACCCGGCCAAACAAACACTGGTACCTCTTCGGTGGCTGCCCCCAGAGGCCATCCGCGACTCTGAATTCTCTTTCCACACCGACATCTGGTCGTACGGTATTTTCATGTGGGAGGTGTTCCACCTGTGTGACCTCCCATACCGTCTCCATAGCAACGACGACATCTACAAAGCAATCTGTGGCACCGGCACCACCACCAACACTATACCACGTTTAGACTTTGCAGAGCAGTGCCCTAGTCAGATGGTGGACATAGTCCGACAGTGTTGCATGATGCCCCAGTCCAGTCGACCAACGTTTTCAGATCTGGTGGTGACGTTGGGGCACATATTGACTAATGGTGACTACGTTTAACTTAAAAAAAAAAAAATGAAGCAACCTTCAACAGTGATAATGCCAAGTGTTAATGGAAAATTTTATGTCCACAAACTTACATGAGAAAATCTGTAATAACTGACTTAATGTGATCAAGCGCTAGGTTCATGCAGTTTTAAACTGAGGACAAACTTGTTCTTACCTGCCATATGAGGCCCTACTTTCTACCAAGACTCTTATGCCTGTAACACAATTCCATGACAAAAGATGTGTTTATAACTGAAGGAGAAACAGAAAGCAAAGCCCCAGAGCAGTGTCAACTTATCCTTGTGTATTATTTTTCTTCATGTAAGACATTACATGAAAAGGTATTTATTAGTTCTCAAATCAAGAGAATTGCTTCTAGATGTAGCTTTTATTATTACATAATTATGATATTATTTTTTCACCACTGAACAGAGACTCTGGAACAATTTATTCATGACTTGAGTTTCTGAACATTGGGTTGTTCAGTAGAGCTAACCATTGAGTTTCGACTGTTTTGTTATAATAATTTAACAGAAATGTTATTATGATTTGTATATTTTCTGTTGTAATTTAGCTTATTAATTACTGTGTGAAAGAATAAGGTGAATTTTTTTATGGTTGGGACTCAATTCTCTGATTGGCCTTCAAGTAAAATGATGAATGGGTTGTAAATAATTATTCATTAACATTATTTCATGTTTATTTCCATTTTTTTCTATATCTCATTTTGCCATTATTGTCAATGGTTAACTACACTGTTGGTTCATTTTTATTGATGTTTTATTTTTATTAAAGTTATTTGCGCTCATAGGTGTGTACAAAAAACCATTTTTCTCACCATGTATGTGCATGTTGTGAATAATGATCAATGAAATATTTTACAGTTGTTTCTCTAGAGTTGAATAATTGTGATCTTTCAACCTTTATAGCTGAGGCTATTTTTTTTTCTTTTTTCTCAAATCATTTCATGACGCTTGTTGTCTTTCTTCACAAACTTTTCTGCTTCATGCACTTCCATTCAATTAAAGACAAAAGTTGTAATGCGTGGAAGTAATTAAAACTATGAAAGTAGAGGTACTTCAAATTGTGAAGATAGACTGTAATTCAGAATGTGACCATGACAATGTAGTATTGTGATGTTTTTTGTGTTACCTTTCATCTAGAAATTGTTTCACTGCTCTGATTTAATGACAATCAAAAATTATAGTCTTGTATTTCATCTTTAGATATCTAGTTGCTTGTGACAAAATGCACAGGCATAGCCGAGGTCTATAGTTTGCTGCTAGAAAACTCAATAAAATATTAATTTTCTATTGTAGGATTAGTACATATTATAGTCATTTTTAAATATACATTCATTTTAAAATTTAATTTTTAAAACAAAGTGATGCTCATAGTTTTACTAGGAATTAGTTTTTAGGTAAAAAGTGCATGTTCATATAACTGAAAGATTGGTTTTGTTATGTTAAAAAAATAAGGTAGTTTTATTTAAACTATCAATTTTAAAACAAATCTAATTTAAATGAGGGTAGTTTTTTTTTAGTTTTTACATGGTTCATTTGTATTCTTTACAATATAGAGTATTATTTTAACTTGATAATTTACTAGCTGCAAAAGGTGCTTGAGAAGGAAATGGATTGTGTGATGAGGATGCTATTAAATTTATAAAGTACTATTCAGACTGACATAAAGATATGTTTGTTGTAACAGAATGCTTTGATATTTATAACAGTAGCTGTATGACTCAATGACTTATGTTGTAAATACACATGTATACCATATGTATGCTACACTTTTTAAAGTTTACATATTGATACACTCATCTCTTCATCCAGCGTCAATGATAAAGTAGACATTGTCAAAATAAGTGTATTAAATTTACAAGCATTTGTATTAAAAGAAAGTTTTCATTTTGTACGATTATTTGTGGCAGTGTGGATGTGAGAAAACTTTTGGGGGTTAATTTGATTATTTAAAAAACACAATACGCATTCACAAATTAGATTTTGACAACTCATTGCTGTCCACACAAAAAATCAGTCTACAATTTCATGGCGTAAAAAGGGTAAGTAGTACTGAAATGAAGTATCCTGTGGATGTAGGGAAGAGCTTCAACAAAATGTATACAACGGATCACATCAGTTTTTAGGTAATAAATATGGACTATAAAGATTCTTTGAACAAGCAATTTTATTCAAAAAGAATTATATATATGTATATCAACAACAAACTTAATAAGTAAATCTTTTACCAGTAATGAAAACATTACTCATGGCGCATAAAACACAAAAATTCAACACAAAAATTCAAATGCCATTGTATATATACACACAAGTGTAATAAACTTAAACTGACACCCTACAAATTATATGTTGCAACTACCAGGTACAAATCAGACATCTCATACAGCACATACTCTTGCATTGAATTTTGAACATGAGCAATTTACTCAGTGACAGGCTTCATCTATTTTAAAAATATGGAAGGCGGTGGTATGCTTTAATGTCCTTGTTAAAACTGCTCTAAAAGACTTTCACATGACAATCATGGAAGGATAAGGGTTAAATCATGTATTTAGGAGGGCGGGGGTTAATATGTGCGTAAGTAAATAGAACCTGACTAAAGAGACTAGCTAAAAAATAAAGAGTCAAATCAACTGATGCATCAGAATAAGATTTTGGCTTACATTTGTTCTATCTGCCCACTTTTCCAAGTTTAGTATCAGTTTTTGGATTGGCTGTGATTCCTTGTACAGCCACAATTGCTGAATTGATCTTTGTCTGCAAGTCTCTCAGATCTCGTAAGTGAAGGAGCCGTAAAATCTTTGCAGCATCGTTTATTATATAGTCTGCGAACATAGAAAATGTCTATTTACAAAAACTGATAAGTATATAATTTATAATATACACACACAAAAACTTTGGGTTTAAATTAAAAATTGTAAACATATTTTTTTTAAATAAAGGATGAAGGTTATGCTTTCAAAGGCAAAGGAATCATTTTAGACTGATCACATTGATTTTCTTAGCTTCATAATTCTAAGTTGCATATCTCATACCTCCTGCTTCAAATCCCAGCTCTGTTTTTTCCAGGGGTATATGCTCATCCTAGAGATAAAAAAAAATATTTCTGAAGTCCAAACAACAAGAAATAAAATGTTAAGTGTGGCTAAACGTCCTCATACCAACATAACACCAGAAACAAGCAGTACAGCATGTGAAGACCATGGTGGTCTACTCACACAAATATTTGTATTTTAGTGCATCACTGTCATAAAAAGTTCCCTCTCATACCAGCAAGTATATGGGGCAGATGAGGAAATGTTCATCTGTTATCACATCACCATGTAAAGGGACAGTTCTAAGCCCAGCTATCTTTACTTTGCCAAACTGGAACAAGGTACCCATTAGAGCTGGATAAACTCATGGATGCCCTACCATGTACTGGTGCTTATCTTTAACTTCTGTCAAAATTAAGCAAAATTCTATTATGGTACCATTTCACGGCTTTCAAAATAAAATAGCCTTTATGTTTAAATTTCACAGTACTTAAAAGTAGAAAAAGTGGATAACTGTAGTTAATCCATGGACAGCCTAGTGTTATTTAAAAACAATTTGTAATGCTTTATACAAAAAAGTATGTAAACTTACCTTTTCCTTATTTACTTTTTTAGAAGCTTCAATGGCTTCTGTTGAAAATTTTTCCTCTATGATAAGACAAATAGCCTAAAAAACAAAATACAAAAATCCTTCAGCACTTTATACAAAAATATAATGATTTACATTTCTAAGTTCCTGTAAGCTTGTTGAAATACAAGCTTGTATTGAAGCAAACATTTGTTCTTATTAATTCAGCATTAGAGCTAGAGGTGTTTGGTTATGTTTATACTGGTTAAGTTTACATTTTTATTGACTAGTTATTTTCACGATTTAAGAACATTAAGTTAAATAGCATAAGCACTGGTCAATGAAATTTTTGTCATTTGCTGGACTGTTTTTTCATTGGGTAGGCCTCATTATCCTCTGCATGTGTAAGTTAGTTTAATCTGCACTTTTATGTTTAAAAATGATACCAATAAATAAAGTCCTGGAAAAATTGAAAAAAAAAAATCCCTATCACCTCTATTATGAATGTGTTAGTAACAATCTGCAACACAAAGGATTAAATGTAACTAGTTTTACACGTGTCAGGATAATGATGAATTCCAGAAAAATGTGCTAAATCTCTATGACAAAATTTATGGTAAATACCAAAGAAGGTCTCCTACCTCTAATTTACCCTAGCAATAAACCAAATGTGTGACTATGTATCTAAACAACTACCTTGAGCTGTTCCAAGTGATCCTGATGGGGAGGTACTTGAAGAAGCATTGCCAATGATGTTACACCTGCCTTAAACTCAGCACTATCAACTGCAGGTATCAAACATTTAAATGTTAAGTTAAATCAGTAATTAGGGATGTGTTGGTGCTGACTGTTTAGTTAAGGAAGGATATCATCAATCAAACAGAGACTGAGATAATGAAGTGTTAATATTGTTACAGTCTCACAACAATTACTTACAGTCTAAGCTGTCTAGAGGATTAGAAGATTCACCCTGCAGCTGATTTTTTCGTTGTTGGTATTTTTCAGGTGTAACATTTTTATATTTTTCCACTAAAACAAAAAAGTAATTGTTTTGTTAATAAGTAATATGGCTCCATAGTTTAGTAGAACATTGGGGATTGTGCATTGGAAATTCTCTCTACACACAGCTGATGTACAGGATGTTACCATTACAACTTGGAATTAGTAGTGACATATGAGCTTCCAAAAGCAAACCAATGTTGGTAATACTATTGGCTAAATGGCTGCATTCTTGTTTCATTTAAGAGTTTTCTCTCCTAGATGAGTGGCTATCCCCAGCTAACGAGATTCATCTGCCCTCAGTACACAAAACTTGGGACTTTTGGGTTAGCACCCCCTCCCTTGTCAAATGTTAAGTATATTACACATATAACTATTTATAAGTCAAATTCCCAAGAGATTATTTAATCAATAATTTGATCCATATTTTAATCTGTACAGGTCACTTAGTAACTACATCATTATATAAGACCACATTACATCAACTGTTTCCATCTAGGTTCCATCATCCACTCTTCTTAATCAAGCATTCTATTCCATACCCTTAACCTAAATGATTTATGTAAGAAAAAACTTACATCCATCCCCATACTCCAGTCTGGCAGCATAGCCTAACAACCAGTCTAACAAAACAGGTTTGTTTGTTAAATCATAAGGACAATTCAGAGACTTTAAATACT
Source organism: Physella acuta (assembly GCF_028476545.2). Lineage (NCBI taxonomy): Eukaryota > Metazoa > Mollusca > Gastropoda > Physidae > Physella > Physella acuta. The sequence continues at coordinate 344,474 of NW_026732481.1, forward strand.
GAAAATAAATTGTAAGATGTAAAATCATAACAATAACAGCGAAAAAATTATAAAAAACTATTCATACAAATTAATAAAATAATAGTCCACTTAACAAAAAAATATTGCTCATCTTTTGCGAAAAGCAAAAGTAATTAATTGCAATATACATCAAAAATTTATTTAATTATTGTTTACCAACTTTTACCTCAATAAATTTTATTTTTTTGTTAGAAACAGAAAGGTAAAACAAAAATTATAATTGTTTACCGCTTCAAAAGCTTTATTCCATTCTTCACCTTGTCCTCTCAAGGGGGCTCGGTCTTCAATTTTTAAGTGTCTTATTTTCTGATCTTCAAGCCATAAAAGTATGGAGTGAAATTTGGATTCATCTACAACAATAAGGGTTAACAAAATTATTTTTAAAATTTAGGCTACATATTTTATAAACTAGAAAAATGACACACATTAAAATGAAAGTAAAATAAGGACAATAAATAATCAATATTATAAGTGAGGTAGTTTCAAAGAAAATAACTACATCTTGCTGTGGATTTGGTAAATGAAAATTCATTTGAAATCATAATTAATAATAATAAGTGACTATGCGGATCGCCGAGTATTATTTGAATTCCCTAGGGCACATTCTAAAATTTTGAGATTCGCCATCATCTGATTAAAAAAACTCAATATTTTGTTTGCTAGCACATCTGGTGTGGTAGAGTAAACAGTGCAGTACTTAAGTCCATAGCCCTGGAGCTCCGAGTTTGAACCCGGGGTTAGGACGATTGGTGCCTTTTGACAATTATTTTTTTCATATTGAAAACATCAATTGTGAATTTTTTATTTTTTTTGTACTTTTATAAAATTTCCAAACTTAGTCACTTGTGTGATTGCTTGCTTACGTTTACTAGCCTGTGGGTGAAAATTTCAACCACGGTCAGGAGATCACTGTGAGTTCAACAGGCATATAGTCATACGTCAGAATGAACCCAAATTCTATTTGAGATCGTCTGTGTCTTCACTTCTCACATAGGCTTATACTTATAGACTTAGATCTAGATCTACTACCACGCATGCTAGATAGCGGTAAAAACAATTTAATAAAGAACAGTTTGATCTAGATCTAGCTAGATCTAGGACTATCATCTGATCTACTAGATCTAGATTCTATTATATTCTATTTTTTTAACCTGCGCCTACCTTAGGTATTGAATAAAACACTTAAACTTTATGTGACCATTGAGATGCTAAGAAGACAAAAAAATATCCTGATATCTATTTTTAGATCCCGTGCTACCTAGAGAGAAGATTTAACAGACCGCAGAGCGATCCACGCAAATGCTGCCTTACTAATAATACTAAATAACTAGGCCTAATAATATTAATTAATAATTAGGCCTAATAATAGGTCTAGAGTGAGTCTAGACTAAAAAACTCTAGACCTAGAGTGAGTTTTAAACCTTATAATTATAAAATAATATTGAGCCCATCACTACACTTATTCAGTGAACTGCTGGAAAACTAAACTAAAACATTTTTTATTTTAGGTTCCAATTTCTGATTTAAAGTTAATATTTTTTTTTTAATTTAAATATTTAATACTAATACTTGTAATAGTAATAGATCTACTAGATCTTAGATTTAGATCTAGACATAGTCTACATTTTTTTGGTGCACCGGCAAACAGTAACAGTTAACACTACTCACACACAAATCCATCAGTCTTCAGTGGCATCAGCAAGCCAAGAAGATCTGTTACGCGAATCGAAATGAATTCGAATCAGTTACCTCTTTGATTGAATTCTTACTCTGTAACTTACAGTCGGTTAATTAATAATTATTAGGCTAATTATTATAAATTCTTAGAAAAAGAACAAACCATTCAAATCAAAAGTGTCTGGATCTGGAAAGTCAAGAGCCAACAATTTCCTTTTAAACATTATAAATTACGACTTGTAATAAATGTACAAGTACGAGACAGGGACTAACAAAAACGACTATAAAAACAGAGTTATCTTTCTTCTTTAACGTGTAGGCTAATAGAACAAATCAACGTACACATCCGAGACACTTCTTCAATAAAGACCAGAGCAAGTGTAGATTCTAGTTTACAGAATCTAGTCTAGACCTAGGCGAGATTTTAATAAATAGAATAGACGAAATATACATAGATTTAGCACTTTCAAAATTCAAAGACATCGTTACATTACATTATATATAGACATAGACCCCCCCCCCCCATAGTAGGCCATAGCCTATCCTATATTTTATTATATATTTAACATAACTATTCCTTGGTCTACTTTTTAGATGTGGTTTTTTTGGAAGGTGTAGTGTAGCTCAAGTTCAAGTAGCTGTAATGAAAAATACCATTCTAGCAAGCAGTGCGGGGACAGGGTGACAACTGGCTCTAAAAAATAATAATAGACTTTGAACTTGCCTATGGCCTATTATGGCCTATGCCATGCAGTTTCTTTTTTTTTTTTTTTGTTTAGCATAATAAATAAGCCAAGAGTTAACTGTGTTAGTGTTAAGCATATTGTAATAATTATAATATTAATACTTTACTTAACTACTTTACTTTACTAGTAGTACTGACTATAAGTTATTAGTTAGCTATAGAATATAGATAATTATATCAATATGCCTACTTTATTACTTATAATACTTACCAACATAGCCTAAAACGTTTTTAATTAAAATAATTGTAAAATAAGTTTAATAGGCCTATACTGTGGCTATACTATACTATATATTCTTCTTAGGCTTATATATTAATTTTTAATAATAACTTCACAAATATTTTAAATCAACATAATGATTTTATTTTTCAGAACATAGGCTTGCAATATATTTATAAACTATTGTTATGTAGGCCTAATAATAATTTTTTTAATTTTCAGATTTATAAACTACAAACAAAATTTCCAGTTGAACTCAAATGTTTGTTTGTAAATGGCATCCTTAGCAGAGCTTCTTAAAATGTGGCTTTTAGCATTGTTCTATGGTGTGCTAGTTGTTTTTCGGACCTTAATAAGCTGTTTTACCAAGGGCTTCAGAAAGGTACTTTCATCAAAACACAGAGAAAGGCCATCATGCATAGATGATCCAAGTCTGGGAACCCATGGCTTCTTAAACTTAAAGGAGGTAAAGGTTGTCTCTATTTTAAGGGTCATCAATAAATAGCCCTCCTTCCCCCCCCCCCCCTACACACACAAACTGATGTCCCACACCATTCAAAACTGTGGTTTTTATTTCTTAAAACATCAATTTTTCTCTAGAATTTCTCGGGCAGATGAGGCTCGTTAGCTGGGGACAGCCACTCTTCTAGGAGAGACAACTCCAAAATCAAACAACTGCTGCCTTATAGTTTGTTCTTGGTTGGACAAAGGCTATGGAAGCAAATCCAAAAAGAAAAGCTGGCTAAAATCGGAGTCAATGGCCTCAAGGGCGCATAACCAGTTGACATGTAATCCTTAATTTTGATGGAAGCATGGTCGAGTCGGCAAAGCTTATTGTTGATAAATTTGAAAAAAGTCTCGAGTTCAAACCCTCTGGCAGATAAGGCTCGATCCCTCCCAACACTAAAAATTAAGAACGAAGAAGAAGAAGAAAGTCTAGAATATTTACTGGACTCGGTCAACATTGAGTACATTAATCAATTTCTATAACAATTTGCAAAAAAAGAAGTTCTTTAAAAATGCAAATTAACAGCTGAAACTGAAATTCAGTCTTTAACATTACTTTTTTAATTGCAAAAATCAGCAACACACTTTCTGAATCTAACTCACCCTTATCATGCATGGTCAACAAAGTTTTTAATTTAATTCTAGAAATATTAATGTTGCTGCCATTTACAAGGTGATACAGAACTTATCTTTTAAATTTTTTCTTTTAGCATCAGTTCTTGCGTATAATTATATAGGTTTAAAGATAATAAAAAAGGCATAGTTCTATTTTTAAATGATTTAAACTTATCCAATGACTCCTTTTTTTAATGGTAGCTTTTTTGTTTTGTTTTTTGCCTCCGGAGACAATTGATGCCCCCCAGCTAATGAACTTCTCATGCCCAGGTGTCCTAACTAATGACATTTTGGGTTAGCAATGGTGCACTCTCCCATATGACCATGCCTTCCTCTAACTTATTACAAAAGTCAATAGTCATTTCCAACTTCATTGTGTAATTATTATATAAAAACTAAATACCCATTTTTAAAGTATATATGCAATTTAAATTTACCTTGAAACAATCCACAGGGTATTAGAATACATTATGTAGCCAGTGGACCAGAAGATAAGCCCCTTATGCTGTTTGTGCATGGATTTCCTGAGTTTTGGTATTCCTGGAGACATCAGATCAGAGAATTTCAAAAAGATTACAGGTGTTGTTCAGGATAAAGATTAGGTTTAATATAGTGTTACTACAGTTCGTTTACCTGTCATGAGTTAAATGGTCTCTGTGTTCACTTATTAGACATTTGTGTATCTATTAATAATATAATTTTTTGCATGCATAGAGTAGTGGCTATAGACCAGAGAGGCTACAGTGAGTCCAGTAAACCTTCAGGACTAGACAACTACACTGTAGAAAAGTTGATGTCAGATCTAGCACAATGCATTCAGGGGCTAGGTGAGCTTTGTGCTTCAATTTAAACAATCTTCTGGTAACTTAGGGCTATGGTATTTTTATATCAGTAACTGACCATATGTATCATTCTAATATTACTTTCTAGCCTTAACCCAAACACTAATAAATATTACTATAATAGAACCTACTAACAACACCACTATTTTTTTAATTTTTTGGACAAATTGACAGTTTTTTAAAAAATCTTCTATAGAGATAATTTATTATAGTAGACCTAGTCAGTATGTTAAACTGCCTTAAAAAAATAAGTTCCTTCATTATGTTAGGTTACAAAAAATGCATTTTGGTTGGACATGATTGGGGTGGAATTGTAACTTGGGCATTTGGAAGGAAATATCAGGACATGGTGGAAAAACTGATTGTCATGAATTGCCCACCCATACCAGTATTCCAGACTATATTAAAGACATGTAATGAGCAGTTCAAGAAATCATGGTATTATTTTAATGTAACGTACCTTATCCTTAATTACTGACTCATGCATATATTTTCATTTTATTTTTGTTTCCTTTGTACATTATCTAAATAATAATAAAAAATATATGCACTTGAGAAACAATGTTAAGAGTAATATGTTTGCCATCACATCCTACAGGTACATGTATTTTTTCCAACTTCCTTTGCTGCCAGAATTTACTCTCAGCACAAATGACTATGCAATATTTAATACAATACCAGTAGTTTCAAAGTCATCAAAATCTGAGTCACCACTGCAAGATGGACAAGAAAATGAACATCTCGCAGCTTACAAATATACCTTTTCACAGCCAGGTACTGTTTTCTTGACTAAGTAAAAGTTATTTCAATATTTTTTTAATCTGAAACATCCAAGCCTTAACATCTATAATAATAGTTTCGCTGTCTGTCTATCTATCTATGTATCTGACAAGAACGCTCTAGAGAAAACACAAGCAAATTAAAAACATGCACAGTAATTCGAAAAACGAAGTATGACGTCGTCACATTTAGCATAGAGTAGAAAATAATCTCAAGCCGGAGAGTGCACACAGTAATATGACGTCATTGATTCTCGAGTAAACATTGAATAAAAAGGCAATTTTGTCTAATCTAAATGGTTTGCGTGAAGAGTTTCTTGCATACAATTCTTCGGGTAGGGGCGAAGCCCCATCCCCGCGTAAGAACGTCTGAGCCCCCCCCCCCCCCATCCCTAACTCAAAAGAAATTTCTTCATCGATACTCTATAATAAAATTACCGCCTAATTAATGTGTCTAATCTAAAAAGTGGTTTTCTTGCAATTTCTTTAATGCAATTCTTCGGGTAGTGGCTAAGCGCGACACCAGTGTTTCTTTCAGACTTTTTCCTCCCCGGAGAGGGGTGGGGGTACTTGAAATTTTCGGGGGCGGGGTTAGAATTTTCGGGGAGGGGGCGGACACTGGAAAAAGTATATAATTATATTTCGTTGAATGGGACTGTAGACATGTTTTTTGGGGGGTGGGGGGGTGGGGTGGGGTGGTTTTAGTTTAGAGAAAAGAGACAGCACTATCAGCCTAGCGCCCGTTGTATCCTTCCTCAACGGGCCATTTTTCTCGTCCCAAATACTTTTCTAGGTTCTCTTTTTATCCTCAGGATATCCTTTGATGTATATATCATACAATGATATTTTTATTATTTATATTTACAGGAGCTTTGACACCACCTCTCAATTACTACAGAGCTTGGTTCAGAGCCAAGCCTTCTTTTCAGCATGACTTGGAATACACCATGCCCGCTCTTCTTATATGGGGAACAAAAGACAAGGCCTTAGACATTGCACTGCCTAACTACGTGGAAAAAAATGCGCCTAAAATTGAGGTACAAAAAATTGAAGATGCTGATCACTTTGTGCAGAATGATGCAGCTGCTGCTGTCAATCAGATCATGAGAGATTGGCTGAAAAAGATGTAGTCTGTTATTATATATATGCATATTATGCTGCCATTTATAAATGTAAATCTTTTTCACCAGTACTAAAGAAATTATCATTCTTATTCCTTATTATCATTCAGCAAAATGTGGTAATATTTTGTAACGCAACATTTCTTGGATTAATTTTGTTGCCTGGTGGCATATATTGATCATACTGTTCTACCTGTGTAAAAATATGCACAGTACTTGAATTTAGTTTTTCCATTTGATCAACATCCGATCAAGAATTTTCTCTTAAATATTCAAAAGCAAGAAAGGTAAATTTATGTTAATTACTATTTCATCTGTATCAGATTATCAGCTTTTAAAAAAAAAACTTGTGATAGATTTTTGTTAACTACCTTTTTGGTCAGTAATAAAATGTGTTTAGCTTTATTGTTTAAGCTTTTCATTCACTGGAATATTTGTCATTCCTTCTTCATTTACTTAGTTTTTATTTTTAACTACTGATTATTTTTATCTCCAACCAGCTTGAGTGGTTTTCCAAAGAATTTTGTCCAATTTAATTTTACTCTTTATATCTGTAAATTGTTTCTTAATCAGTTTTAAATTGAATGTCTTTTATATAAAAACATGGGACTGTAATTGCAAACAGTGCAAGCCTGTAGAACTACATCCAGTATGCCTATTTGGCAAAACCAAAAGCAGCTGGACATTGTGCTGATCACACAAACCCTTCATACGCGTATACCTTAAATAATAAATTCTACATTATCTACCTTATTGTTTGAGATTTAAATTGCACCCCTTTACAATATGCTGATGTTTAATTTCAGCTTTTTGGTTTCTAATTTTGCTTTGTTTGTACTTTGTAGCTCAGCTGTTATTTAACTACAAATCTTGATCAGAAAATAAATATTAACACTGACAATAATTTTTTTTTATGTTCAGTAAATTAAATCTGTGTAAGATTTTTCAGCATTCAAGGAACAATGTTAAAAAAACTCAATTTAGTAATGATATTTTAATTTCAAATTCTAATAACAACAACATTCATAAGAGTAAAAAAAAAAAATTTTAAAAAGAGTAAAAAAATGTATTGGACACATTTTTTAAGTGTGTGTCCATGAATAATAAAAACTTTAAATTTAAACAACGAATCTTGTAGCACAGTGTGCTTGTACCAAGTAACAATAATTAATAACTTAAAAAATCACAAAAATAAATTTACTATTTGAATTTCAAAGTAAAACTAATTTATTTGCTATTACAGTAAAAAATATATCCAATTCTTACAAGCTCTGGAAGAATGAAATGAAGTAAAAAATTTAAAAATACAGAAACGAAATATGAAGTCACATTGGAGCATATAGTAGAGAATAATCTCAAGCCGGAGAGTGCATACAGTAATATGATGTCATTGATTCTCGAGTAAACATTGAATTAAAAAGCCAATTTTGTCTAATCTTAAAAGTGGTTTGCGTGAAGAGTTTCTTTCATACAATTCTTTGGGTAGGGGCGAAGCCCATCCCTCGCGCTTTAACGTAGCCCCCCCCCCCCCCCCACCCAACTCAAAAGAAATGTCGTCATCGATACTCTATAATAAAATTACAGCCTAATTCATGTGTCTAATCTAAAAAGTGGTTTGCGTGAAGAGTTTCTTTCATGCAATTCTTCGGGTAGTGGCTAAGCGCGACACTAGTGTTTCTTTCAGACTTTTTTCTCCCTGGAGGGAGGAACTTTTTCTAATCGATAAAAAGTGTTTAGCGTGCACAGTTTTTTTCATCCATCTCTTCCGGTAGGGGCGAAGCCCCGCCTAGGTTCTTCCTTTAGTTTGTATGATCTACAAATGCGACCAGTGTTTCTTTCAGACTTTTTCCTCCCTGGAGAGGGGTGGGGGTACTTAAAATTTTTGGGGGCGGGGGTAGAATTTTCGGGGAGGGGGCGGACACTGGAAAAAGTATATAATTATATTTCGTGGAATGGGACGGTAGACATGTTTTGGGGTGTGTGTGTGGGGGGGGGGGGGGGGGGGGGTTGGTTTTAGTTTAGAGAAAATAGAGAGCACTATCAACCTAGCGCGCCCGTTGTATCCTTCCTCAACTGGCCATTTTGCTGAGTTTACATATAAGTACCAACATGACACTGACAGATGTTACAAATCTGTTGGAAGTATTTTTAAAAAAAGATTCATGCCACCTAAAATGTGGCCATTACCAGTGCATATGCTTGAAAATACTAAAAGGTGTGTATAAGCTGCAGTATTAATTGTTTTTTAATTTTGTAAAAAAGATACATATTTACTAGTATCAAGGGGTCGGCATGGTCGAGTCGGTAAAGCTCATGGTTGCTAAACCGTAAAGTCTCGAGTTCGAACCCTCGGGTTTATACATGTGATACATGTGTTTATACATGCAAAAAGTAAACAAATATCTTACCTAACAAACCTGTATACCAGTACCATAATCAAGAATGTGTATTTTTTATAACATACTATAGTTTAAAATCTCACAAAGTAAAAAAAAACATGAGTGTTAGAATCAAGTGTAAGAAAATATTCATTAAAATATGAATTAGTTACTTAGGTATCTAAGGCTGGGCAAAAAGAAGCAAAAAATAGTGTATATTAAAAATATTACATCTTGCTAACATTCCACCTTGTGCTTTGATTTTAAATGACTTTGTAAAGATGCTTTATAATTAAAACCCTGACCACACACTTCACAACAGAAAAGCTTAAGAGGGCTGTGAAGTCGCATATGTGTTTTTAAGTTATGTTTAAAAGAGAAATTTTTACCGCAGGTGTGACAATCATAAAACTTTCTATTTGTATGTATTGTTGATATATGATAAGTTAGGTACGTCTCACAGCTGTACTTTTTTGAGCATTTAGGGCATACAAATATTTTACCACTAGACTTATCTTCATGGATCCTCATATGCTGAACCAAACCAGCCTTGTTTTTTAACTTTTTTTGACAAATTGAGCAAGGGAATTCAAGACCTGGCTCTACGTGAATGTCACTAATATGTTGATCTACTCTGTATACCATTGCTCCACATTTGGGGCATTGTTGGCGAATCCTGGTTTGATGCATGCGTTCATGTTCTTGAAGTTTATCTGCTGAAGTAAACCACATTTCACACTGGCTGCACTTATGCATTTGTTCAGAATGTTCACTTTTGTAATGTGATTTAAGGAGGCTAATAAACTTTAAATCAACATTACAAAAATGGCAAACAGTCATATGTGTCTTTAGGTGTTTTTGAAAATCCTTCCTGTTCTTAAACACCTCTTGACATTTTTTACATTGAACATTGCATTTTGGTGTTGTTATATGCCGCTCACAATGCTTCCTGAGTATGTGGAGATTGAAGCAAGAAAAAGGACACAGGCAACAGGTGTAAGGATTTTCCTGTGTGTGCATTTGCATGACATGCTGGCGTAAAGCAAATGTTGAGACTTTTAAGGAGCACACAGGACAAGACATATATTGGCCTGATGGTATCCTGCGATTTTTTCCACTGTCTTTATTCCTTTTGCTTTCAACATTTGAATCTACAGGAAAATCTTTATCTGGTATATTCAGCTTGATTTTGTGAACCTCCAAGTCATGACAAATCTTTGAGGCTTGAGAGGGAAGCACAGCATCACAGATCTGACATGACAGATTTAAGCTGGGTGTGTCTTTATGTGCTCTAAGGCTTTCCTCTGAACCAAACATCTTTTTGCAATATTTACATTGAACACTATCTTCTTTTGTCAAGTCTTTTGATAAAATGTTTTCAGCCATTTTATTTGTAGTTGGCCTATATCTCTTTTTGTATTTTATTTCTGGGATGGAAAGTCCTTGAAGATGATATTTGCAGTGTTTCAAGTAATCTGCGTTTGTTTTTAATGTATCACCACATGAGCAACATTTATAAGATAGTTCATCAAAATGTAACTTGACATGACATTCAAACCCTTTACGCATAACAACTTGAGAACAAATAGGACATGTTAGCCTTTTGTTATACGCAAATCTACATGGTTTCTCCAGCTGAAACTGAGGAAACTGAGTTCTCAGGTAAGAAAAATCATATGACTTAAATTGATGAACAAACAAATCACCTTGACTAGGAAAAACCAGATCACAACATGAACACTTTGATCGACATGCAAGGTTTCTTTTATGTATACTTTGATCCATTTTTCTGCGAAATTTTTTTTTACACAACTTGCAATAAAATCTAGCCGGTGGCTTTTTCTTTAATTTTTTAGATACTCGCAAAGCTTTAGGATTTTCTGTTTGATTTTGTACCTGCTCATTTGATATAACTTCAACAGCTTTGTCACATATTTTGGGGATGTGTTGATTAGGTGCAAAAATACTTTGCTCTTCATCATCCACAAATTCTATCTCCATGTCAAGGGGTAGGCTCATAGTGTCATCTAGTGAATTATTCTCCTGTGTGGTTAGGTTTTCTTGAGATTTGTATTGTAATACAGCATCATCCAAAGATGTGTTGGAACTAAAAGAACAAAGTTCTTTTATATTTCCAGGCTCTGTATCCATATCATTATCTTGAAAGTATACTTTATTATTGAACTTCGATTCACTACTCTCCAGTAGAATTAGAACCTGTTGATCAATCTTTTCTGGAGTTATTGATTGAATTGAATCATCAGAAGAAGAAGCAGAGATAAAGCTATTAGTGCAACAACTCTCTTGTTTCACCTGCACAGGTTCTGTCTGCTTATCACTATCTTGAAGGTATATACCATCATTGGTTAGGTTAATCTTTTGTTGAAAACTCTGAATAGTCTGACTTGGATACGTTGGATTTGTTAAAGAAAACTGACCATTTTCCTTGTAACTTTGTGTTGAGCTAGTGTGTACTGTATTCGTTTTTTTCAAACAATCGTCTAAAACAAAATTTATTTTTACTGAGCGAAGAAAGGAAAATTCAAGGAATTCTTTATTATCTAAATATAACAGTACAGATCCTTTAACATTAGAAACTTCAACAGTTTGCAAAGTTTTGTTGAGATGGATGTACTCCATTTTTTTATGATCACAAGAAGACTTACAACTGAAATTGAAAAACAACATATGCTTTGTAATAACACTACCATCATTAAAAAATAACATATGATAGTTTAGAAATCAGCAGATAACTATATTAAATCAACTCAAAAAGTCAGTTTCTAAGGATAGGCAGTTATTTTAAATAGCTTAATTGTGGTATGATATTGAACCAGAATCACAAGTCAAAACCCACTACATTTGATGACAAAACCAAACAAAACCCACTAAATTTGATGACTAAACCAAACAAAACCCACTACATTTGATGACTAAACCAAACAAAACCCACTACATTTTATGACTAAACCTAACAAAACCCAGTGACTACATTTGATGACTAAACCAAACAAAACCCACTACATTTAATGACTAAACCAAACAAAACCCACTCACTACATTTGATTCTAGATCTAGGTCCACATTAGGTTGTTCAGTGAAAAGGAACACTGAAAATAGTGAAAAAGCGGCTATAAAACTCAAACTGGTGGCCACTGGTGGGGCTCGATACCTCCCAACTCCACGCCAAAACAAAATGAAAAAGGTAAATTCACAGGTTGGCTAAAAACTTAAAAAGTAAAAGAACCTTCAGAGTTGCTTCAGGCATCTCTTCCCGAACGAAATGGAATTTATATAGAAAATACATAATAGATCTAGATCTATATAGATCTAGAGCAGGGGTTCCCAACCCTGTGCCTGCGGGCGCCAGGGCGCCCACTGAACGATTCGTATATGCCCGCCTCTCACTATTCGACAGAGACATAATTTTTTTTATAAACATTATTTTAAAATATGATTTATTTTTATTTATTTGTTACAGTTTTAATTTTTTTTTTGACTGCCTAGGTTTATTTAATATGTTCGATACTTGTCCCAACTTGTCTAGCGGCAAGCCAGACTGCACTATTTACTTTTGGAATACAGTGGATAGAGAAAACTTCCCATTGTTAAAAAAAGCGGCATATAAAATTGAATCATTTTTCGGTTCGACATATTTATGCGAATCATTGTTTTCAAACATGAACTTAATAAAATCAAGATATAGATCTCGACTCAACGATGAGCATCTTTATGATTGTCTGCTAACAGGATTATCGTCATACGCTCCTAATTACGAAGCTCTGGCCAATAAAATGCAATGCCAAAGATCACATTGACTTTATTATATTTTTTAATTTAATGTTTTCTTTGTATTTATGTGTTTTGTTTACTTTCTTTACGTTTTGTAAATACATTTCTCTGTGTCCTGTCTGTGTGTATGCAGTTTGAAAAAATATGCCAAATAATTTTATCATTTTGAAACATTTTTGTTTATTATTTATTGATACATTATGACTATAAGAAAATAAGAAAATAAATTATGGGAAAATGACAAGTTAATGAAGTTATGGAAGGAGTTTGTCGATTTAAATTATTTAAAATAGGTGGTGCCCGCCACCCTACCGATATTTTAGCATGTGCTCTAGAGTAAAAAAAAGGTTGGGAACCCCTGATCTAATAGTAATACTATATAGACTAGATCTAGAATCTATATATTATATATTAATATATTATAATATAATTATATAATATATATTATATAGACCTCGAAAATTTCAAGTGCCCCCCACCCCCCCTCGGAGAAAAAAAGTTTGGAAAAAACACAGTCACTGAGAACCACCGCCTAAGTAAAAGTTAGAGTCTAGAGTAGATCTAAATTTAAATCGTGTGCGGTATTATCATAATTAATATCAAGACAGATGTCGTTATAAAAACTTGATTGCGTGCTTTTTTTATGAGTTCAATGTCACTTAAAAATTAACCTAGAAATCTAGAAAACTGTTGTTGTTTTTATTTTTTAATGTTCTAAAGTAAAGGTTTATAACTCCGCAAAATTCGAAACAAAATAAAGCGAGAGTGAGCTCCCCTTAACGTTCTCATATTTATTCGAGTCTAATTAAAAGTTTTATCTAATTATTAATTAAATCTGCAAATCGCCTCATTACTCAACGGGCACCGCCGAGAAAAGTCACTCTAGATCTAGATCTATGTTCCATTATTAATTTTTTTTTACTTTCTCGTATATACGAAGTATAGAGAAAGTATTGTAATCGTGCAAAAAAATCTCTTGAAATTTTAACAATTTTCACCGTATTACACCTCTGTCCTTCAACACATCTGAAGTATAGAGGACTTATTTTAATCGGGCACAAATTATCAATCCAGATTTATCAAAATTAAGAGGTTTTATGCGTAATCCATTCTGAAAAACTGGGCTTTGCAATCCTGTCCGTATGTCTGTGTGTGTGTGTAATCACGATTACTTGAGTACCGTTACAGCTAGGTTGATGAAATTTCATATAGACCTATAAGTATTTTATCAAAATCGTAGATCCTGATCAACTTTTGAGCGATTTCCGATAACCGGAAGTGGTACTTTTTCTACTTTGAATTTTTCAAAAGCCTATAACTTGAGTACTATTTCAGATAGATAAATGAAATTTCACATGTGAGTAAAAGATCTAATTTTCTACCTTCTGTTAAATTTTGAGTAATTTCCGTTGACCGAAAGTAGTAATTTACGCTACTTCCGATTTCTCAAAAAACTTATGTAAATTTTTAAAGTACTAATAATATTGCGCAATATTATGCACTTTTTTATTTGGCGTTCACTTGGTGTGCAATTCTTTTGTCTACGAGATTTTATTCTATTTTTAAAACTTTAAGTATTTAAAATGGATAAAAAATCATGTCTATAGCCCGAGTTCCAATCCCCTGTTGTTTTATTCGAAGAATATTCGAGAAAGTTTAGGGGAGATCACTCCCGGTTTATTTTAGAATCATATTCGATGTTATTAAAATAAATGTGGTTGAAAAATGTGACTCTTTGGTTTTTATCGGACTTTATTCAAGATTTGGCGTAGTTGGCTGCGGCAGAAAAAGTCTACCCCCCCCCCCCCCCCAGAGGCGTAGTGGGGGGGGTACATATATCCACGGGCGCCGACCTTAGGGGGCGCCTAAATGGGTTGGAAAGACAAACTGAAATAAACGTGGTTGAAAAACGTGACTCTTTGCTTTTTATCGGACTTTATTCAAGATTTGACGTAGTTGGCTGCGGCAGAGAAAGTCTACTGCCCCCCCCCCCCCCCAGAGGCGTAGTGGGGGGTACATATATCCACGGGCGCGCCGACCTTAGGGGGCGCCAAAATGGTTTGGAAAGACAAACTGAAAGTTTGAGGGGGGTGCAAATTGAAAGTTTTCCCCTGGGCCCGGGAAAGGTCGCTACGCCTCTGCAACAGTGTCCACCCACCACCACCTCGAAAATGTTAGTTCTCCACCCCCCTAACCCTAACCCACCCCCCCCCCCACCCCCCCCCCGAGAAAAAAATCTGAAAGTGGTATTGACGACTTAACAAAGACATTGTGCTGTTTAATATGATGTTCACAATCACATACAAAGACAAGATAGCAAATTCCGACTCAAGACAGACGTTAAGGATGCCAACTTGCACCCTACAGCCCCTCTTAAAAAGAAACCTTCCCATGAGTATCTGTAACAGCTCCCTTAAGTTTCATAATGATGCAACATTGCAGAATGACCCACTGACACACACACTTTATATCACGGGTTCCCAACCTGGGGGTCGCGACCCCCAAGGGGGTCGCGAAGGGCTTTCTGGGGGGTCGCCAACTGGTATACTAAACCTAAGCAATGAGAAACAAAACTTAAATATTTAGAAGAATATCTTAAATTTGGCTTTACTAACATCACTAGAAATGGAATAGAGAAGAAACAATGCATACTGTGCAAAATTGTTCTCAGTCAGGAAATCTTCAAAACTAAAATCTCATTTTGCGACGAGTCATTAGGAATATACCAAAAACGATATGAAGTACTTTAGTCGGCGTGAAGCTAGTCGCAAACATTAGAGAGTTAATCGAACACGATGTTTTCACCAAGGAAACACAACATCATATAAAGTCGCGATAGAAATTGCCAAGGAAAAAAAAAACATTTAAAAAATCACCAAACCATGCATGTTGAAGATGGTGAAAATAATTCTTAGGGATTCCAGTGCAGTAAAGGTGCAACAAATATCTCTGTTTTATAATACTATTCAGCGGCGTATAGCAGATATGTCCGTAAATGTAAAAGAACACATTTTGAATTAAATCAAGCTTTCACTATTGTTTGCTTTTCAAGTTGATGAATCAACAGACGTGAGTTCGTGTTCGCAGTGCTTTTTCTCTGTAAAATATATTCATTCAGATCATAGCAAAGAAGAGTTGCTATTTGGTAAAATAGCATGGAGAAAATAAATACGTTTTTTGAAACTGGATGATTAAAATGGGTTTAAACGGCTGTGGGGTATGTACGGATGGTGCGCAATCGATGTTTAGGTCAAAATCGGGCTTTCAGAAAACAATAAAAGATTTAGCTTCCTAACCAAGGGTTATTTTCTGCATTCTTCACCGGGACGTCCTCGCCAGCAAAACTCTTCCGACTCTTCCGGAGCCCATAAAGAACTGCGCAAAGACATTAATAAAGATCACGAGGTTTTTCTTTTCTACACTGGCAGTCAAACGAAATGTATTAAATCGTGTTTTTGAATTGAAAGACAAAATCAAATTGTTCTTGTAAGTGCAAAAGATATAAGACCTTTTGATATACTTTAACGACAAAGAATGGTTGGAGGGAGCAGAGTTTCTGCCATGTTTCACTCCAACCCCCCTCCCAGAAGAAAGTCTACCGCCCCCCCCCCCCCCCCGAAAAAAATGGAATTTATGTAGGAAATATATATATACTTTTAACAGAAAATTTTTGTCCGCCCCTTCACCAAAAATTTCAGGTGCCCCCCCCCCCCCCGGAGAAAGAAAATCTAGAAGAAACACTGGGAGAGAGTGTCATACATAAGCTTAACCTGAAGCTTCTGGGAAAATGAACCAATAGAAAATAATATTTTAGTGCTTATTAATTTCCTTCCTAATTACGACTTTTTAATTCTATGGGGGTCGCGGGTCACTTTCTTTTTATAAAAGGGGGTCGCCACTCGAAAAAGGTTGGGAACCACTGCTTTATATATATATATATATATATATATATATATATATATATATATATATATATATATAAACCCCTAATACAACATTACAGCAACCACTTACTTCCTGCTGTTGTTCAATTTGTTATTTTTTTATCAGTGGTAAAAATTCACAATTATTTTTAACCATTTCATTAACATTCAGGCATTTGAAGTCATGATTAAACACAAATGAGACAGAGCACCTTTTTTTTAATTAATGTTTCATTTATTGCACAACACATTTTTAAAGTAAATTGATCTTATATAGGCATACAGTAGAAAAGAATTATATTAAAACTAAAAAAAAAAACTAGCTAAAACATCTAAATTATTTTATTATGTTACCTTAAGTTCAAAAAGTTATTTTTATCATTTATTTAAAAAGTACTAATTATGCCAGATCTGTCATTTCACAGAACAAAAGTGAGGTGTATCAATTAATTTAATTAGCCTAAACAGCATTAAAATCATTTGTCAAATTGATCCTCTTGTATTAGAACAGAAGCATATTGATTTTTACCATCTTTATTTACAACTATTTTCAATGTTACTAAAAACATTGAAATGTGATTTTCCCAAAGATTCTTTATATTAATTATATAATCATTAACGAACTTTAAAAATCAGCACATAATATCAAGAGAACAAAATGTAACATGACTAGATTATAATAGATATTAAAGATATACATATTTTTTTAGTGAATGCATTTCACTAACACTCAAACTTGTGCTTTGACTTCAAATGACTCTGTAAAGATGCTTTATAATTGAATCCTTGTCCACACACCTCACAGCTGAAAAGTTTTTGGGCTGAGTGAATTCGCATATGTATTTGCAAGTTATATTTCTCAGTGCACTGTTTACCACATATATGGCATTCATAAAGCTTCCTATCTAAGTGTATCTTTATATGATCAGTCAGATAATCCCGACATCTAAATGTTTTTGAGCATTTGGGGCAAGAAAATGTTTCACCACTACTAACAGCTTCATGTCGCCGCATATGGCTGTTAAAAACTAACTGGTTTGTAAACTTTTTTGGACAAAGTGAACATGGGAATTCGGTGCCTGGCTCTGGGTGACTGGCACGCATGTGTAAAGATAAACGATACACCATAGCTCCACATTTGGGGCATTGGTTGCGGACGCTAAATCTATGGTGACGTTGGTGCTCTTTAAGTTTATTCTCTGCAGGAAATCTTTTATCACACTGATTGCACTTTAACATTTGTTCATAATGATCAGTATTATAATGTGATTTAAGAAGATTGCTATGTTTAAAATCCACATTGCAGAAATGGCATATAGTCTTGTGTATGACAACATGCTTATGAAATTCACTTTTGCTATCAAATACCACAGGACAGTTTGAGCATCGAAAAATGCCACTTTTTTGTTTTCCTATATGCTCATCACAGTGTTTTTTATAGATCTTCTGAGTGGAACAGGGAAACTGACAAAGACAACAGGTGAAAGGACTTTCCTTTGTATGCATTCTCATAATATGCTGAGGTAAAACAACTCTGGTAACTTTCAGTGAACACACTGGACAAGACACATATTGTCTCGATTTTGTCCTCTTCCTTGTGTCATCGCCTATACTTCTTTCACGATTAACTTTTGCATTTACAAGACAATCTTTCTCTGATACATTCATGGGAACTTTGTGCACTTCAAAGTCATGAATAATCATCCAAGCTCGAGAGGGAAGCACAACATCACAGATCTGACATGAAAGATTTAAGCTGGGTGTTTCTTTATGTGCTCTAAGACTTTCCTGAGAACAAAAAGTCATTTTGCAATAACAACACTGATAGGTTTTTTCATCTTTGACCTGCTTGTTATTATCATCATCAAGTAGTTGGTCTTCAACATTTGATACACAATCAGAACCCATTGGATCATTGCTATCAGAGTCCTTTTCTTTCACTGTACCAGATATAAATTGTACAAAATTGTTTTCTATATTGTTTTTCAATTTTACAGAATCATCAACCTCATATTCTTCTATCCCTTTTTCCTTACAGTCTTCTTCAGAATCTTCTTTCCCTGTATGCAAGTTAGTCTTTTTTATTTTGGGTTCTGTTTTGGGGACTACACTCATTATTCTTTTAATTCTTGACATTTTAGACAACTTTCTTTTTATGTGCATCATTTCTGAGTGAGAAACACCTGTAAGATGATCTTTGCAATGTTTTAAATAATTAACAGCTGTTTTTAATGTATCTCCACATAAACAACATTTATAAGATGGTTCATCAAAATGTGAGTTGATGTGGTATTGAAACTGACGAAACACAATAATGCTTTCACAAATAGGGCATATCATCTTATTTTTATCTGCTGGTGCATTCACAATTTTCCCCAGTTTGATTTCAGGAAACTGTGCTTGTAGGTAAGAAATATTATATGACTTGTATTGATGAATAAACAAATCACCTCTGCAAGGAAAATCCAGCCCACACCGCAAGCATTTAACTTGACATGTAAGATTCCTTTGATGTTCCCTTTCTTCCTTTGTTCCTGGGAACCATTTTTTACACAGTTTGCAGTGTCGTCCGGCTAATGGATTTTTTTTAACATGTTCATCATACAACTGCAAAGAACTAGAATTTACTGTTTGTTTCAGTGACTGCTTCTTTGAAGTAAATTTGGTAGTTTTGCCATGTCTTTTAGGAATATGTTGATTAAGCTCTTTATGAATTACTGATTGAAATGAGATATCGGAGGAAGAAGCTGAGGTGGAAACAAAACTGCTCTCTTGTTTCACATGCACAGGTTCCGTCACCTCATCATTATGATCTTGATAAATTACATTGTCATTGGATAAATTATTTTTGTGTTGAAAACTTGGTATGGTCAGACATGGGTAATCTGAATTAGTTGTGGAAAACTGGTAGCTTTCATAGCAATTTTCCACTGAGCTACATATTGCGGCAGAGTCAAATCCATGTCCATGTTGTTGTTGTAAGTTATTTTCAACAGAAAACTGTACTTTTACAGAGTGAAGAAAAGTAAATTTAATAAATTCATTGTTATCTAAATACAATAGTACAGATCCTTTAACATTAGAGGCTTCGAGAGTTTGCAATTTTTCATTGAAATGAAGGTTTTCCATTATTGATGTTTTATTATATCTAGATTCTTGATAACATGATGAAGATAACGCACACAAAATAAAAACAAATCCATTTAGTCGAGATGTTCGTTTTTCGAATAATTTCGACTCTGATTTTTTGTCAACCAAACATAAAAACTAAAAAGAAGCTGTATGCAAAGCGAAACAATACACTGATTTAAAATTAATTTTTTTATCATAATATTTGCATTGAATTACTGTAGTGTATAACTATAGACTGTGTAGGGCTATATACTATATAATATTTCCTTATAAATCACGTTATATATAGATCTAGGTCTAGGCTTTTAGCACAAATACTTTTACAATGCCCTCTCTCAGAGAAAAATAATAGTCTACGTTTTAGTTTACGGACATATAGAAATATTTCCACTATGGAAATGCTATTAAAGATAAGATTTTCACTATTTAATTTTTAAAGGGAAGGGAAAAACAACGGACCATATTTTTTTACTTTGCCAAATTTAGATCTAGAATTTAGATATGTATTTCTAGAGAGAAAGATTGCACAAAAATGCGCTGAGATATGGGGGAAATCCGATTCTGTATACTGTCGCAGTGCGAATAAGCACGTCCGTTGGAGCACTGCGGCTTGTAAGCTATTTGTATGAAGATACAATTTAAAAAAAAAACAATATATCTACTTCAAATTTATAGCAATCTAGGGTAAAAATAGACCTTAAAACTCAACTGGTTTTGTAGCGTTAGTAAAATTAAGAATTGTGTTTTTAGTATTGCAACCTTTATTTACTTTTTAGCAGTAGTTGTGTGATCTAAATATTCATTCGCTGTGTCGTGACTATTGTCGATTCTATGCTGTCTTATTCAACATAGGCCTACGTATTTGCTACATCAGAGTGTCTTTCTTTTAGCCCATCATAGCTTAGATAAATTTTGATTTTGCAAAAATTCGGTTTATCGTATTTATGACATGTGTTGGCCGACAGGATAAATAGGCCTACTACATCTAATATGTCTACAGTATTGCATGGAGTTGTTTCTCCAGGCTGTATGTCTACTGCTGTACGTAGTGTAAGAACCAGGGTTAGTGAACATAGGAGTAAAGAAAACAAGTTAATAAAAAGTCTAGTGACAATTTAAGCGCAATTTCCTTATGTTATTAACGAGATTGAAAAAAAAATTAATTATCAAAACCAAATAGAAAAAATATTTATTAACGAGATTTTAAGAAATATGCGGACGTGTAGGGGGTAATAGAAAATATCAACGGAAATAGTTTTATTTTAACGAGTAGGCCTACACAATGTTCAGTTTAAAATATCATCTTAGGCCTACACGATGCTCAGTTTAAATGTTCTTAATTAATTTTTTGTGACCGAACGAAATGATATTTTTGAAAACTTTCTTCGGCAATATTGGTCTAAATTATGACAGGGATCGATTGGTAAATGTTTCAAGTCGCTAAGTGGTCTGGTTGCCGAGATATGGAGCAAAAACTGCATTTGTTCGAGGTTTTTTGGCTTTTCCGGGAAATCCAGGAAGGAATTCCGGGAATTTTTTTGACGAGTTAATAATCGCAATCCCAGTATGGAAATTGCGCTAAAAAAAGACTATGCCTATCACGTGCTCGAGACTTACTCGAGGATATGAATATTTTTTTTAGTTTCACCATGAAAAATCTATTTCCTAACAGGTTCACCATGAAAAATCTATTTCCTAACAGGTTCGCCACGATGAATCTATTTTCTAGAAGCTCCGGCAACAGCCCGAAGGTCAACTTTGAGTCGGACATCAACTATCCCCCCTTCAAGTTCCACAACCTACGGAAACAGTCCGACACCCAGGCTGGCAACTACCCGGCATGGTGTAATGTTGAACATCTCTTTCCTTCATATTTCTTTGACCTTAATAGCATAACTTAAGACCTGAGATCATTGAATTACCCAAAAGAAATGCGGTTATATCTGTGTATTACTCATCTCTCTCTCTTTCACACACACACATTATATATATATATATATATATATATATATATATATATATATATATATATATATATATATATATGCGCCAGAGGCGTAGCGACCCTTCCCGGCGCCCGAGGACAAACTTTTCGATTTGCACCCCCCCCCCCCTCTCGAGACTTCGATTCGCACCCCCCACCCCTCAAACTTTCGATTTGCACCCCCCTCAACCTTTCAATTTATTTTTCCAACCCATTTTGGCGCCCCCTAAGGTCGGCGCCCGGGGACATATGTGGTCACCGCCCCCCTCCCCCTCGCTACGCTACTGATATGCGCACGCACACACATTTTGAAATGAAAATATTTTAGCCATGCCACAATAGCATGGCTAAAATATTTTCATTTCAAAAGTACTCCCGAACCACCGCTTCACTTCCTACTAACGCCGCAACTGGTTAAGGATTGGTACGAAGTAGGCCTATATTCGATATCTTGGTAAAAGCTAAGGAGGAGGGAGGGGATGTAGAACCCAAAGTTTAAGGTTAGCGTTAAAAGTAAATTAATAAGACACATATGGCAGATGAAGTAGAGTTCATCCGATTCAATGACCTCAGCAATGAGGTCGGCACTATGCCTAGTCGCCGTTGCTTCCCACATACTCTAAGGCGACTGCGCGTTTAGTTATTCTTCATCGACTAGACGCTGTCTTCACGCGTTTTTTCAGACCATCAGCGAGTCCCGGAAGATCAGAAGACACAGTTCTCACCCAAGCGGGAGCCTTCCAAGTTTCGCAGCCCGTCCGCTCCAAGTACGCCAAAACTGAAGAAAGTGAGTACTCTATAAGGGGGGGGGGGTTGCCGTACACGGGAGTGATCCAAGTTTCGCAGCCCTTCAGTTGCAAGTACGCCAAAACTGAAGAAAGTGAGTACTCTATTGGGGGGGGGAGGGGGTGCCGTACACGGGAGTGATACAAGTTTCGCAGCCCGTCCGTTGCAAGTACGCCAAAACTGAGACACAAGGACATCCTGACTCACTCAGACTTGCTTACTCACTGTTAATTTAAATGTCATCACAAACGTTGTTTACTAATCTTATGCTGATGTCGTATGACAAAAAAAAACTATTACTTCACCTCACAAAACAAATAGGCCTTTACTGTATATTGTCATTAAGGATTTACAATGAATCACTCATCTAATGAGTATTAGCGGATTAAACTTATTCCAGTGGAGTAGTCAACTAATAATATTATCGTGCATGGGCGCTACTTTGAAGGAGGATTAATTTACGTAATAGTAGCTATTGCAAATCTCGAACTGAGATCCGTCCACAAATAACTAAGATTCCCTAGGTGGAGAGGGATTCAGCTGTTTGTGATAATGTTTGGGGGGAAGGGGGGGGGGCATTTAAAAAAAATCTTAGTTTCAGCAATCATTACGCAATTTAAATATTTGTTTTTACTGTAAATTGTAATTAAAATTTATCAGTATGGCTGATACATCAATCAGTGTTTCTTCCAGACTTTTTTCTCGGGGGGGGGGGGGGGGGGGCACTTGAAATTTTCGGGGGGGGGGGGGGGCGGACACTGTTAAAAGTATATATTTTCTATATAAATTATATAAATTTCATTTTGTTCGGGGGGGGGGGGCGGTAAAAAATTTTACCTGGAAGAAACTCTGACATCAATATTAGCGAGAAATCGCTGTGACCACTATAGGCGTGTCTAACTTAATGTGACCCTGTATGACGATAGGTAGGTAAAAATCGTTCAAAAAGCTTATTTTATTTTTTGACTATTCTCTCTATACCTCATCCAGCTATCCACGAGTGTACACTCTCTATCCCATCCAGCTATCCACGATTGTTCTCTCTACCCATCCAGCTATCCACGATTGTTCTCTCTCTACCCATCCAGCTATCCACGATTGTTCTCTCTACCCATCCAGCTATCCACGATTGTTCTCTCTCTACCCATCCAGCTATCCACGATTGTTCTCTCTCTACCCATCCAGCTATCCACGATTGTTCTCTCTACCCCATCCAGCTATCCACGATTGTTCTCTCTCTACCCATCCAGCTATCCACGATTGTTCTCTCTACCCATCCAGCTATCCACGATTGTTCTCTCTCTATCCCATCCAGCTATCCACGATTGTTCTCTCTCTACCCATCCAGCTATCCACGATTGTTCTCTCTACCCCATCCATCTATCCACGATTGTTCTCTCTACCCCATCCAGCTATCCACGATTGTTCTCTCTACCCCATCCAGCTATCCACGATTGTTCTCTCTCTACCCATCCAGCTATCCACGATTGTTCTCTCTACCCCATCCAGCTATCCACGATTGTTCTCTCTCTACCCATCCAGCTATCCACGATTGTTCTCTCTACCCATCCAGCTATCCACGATTGTACTCTCTATCCCATCCAGCTATCCGTAGTTGACCGCTCCGGCTTTGTAGACCTGCTTCAGAGAAAGCTGTCTAGGGCGATCATGAGGTCTAGACAGAACACGGCAACTATCTTCGACATGAACAACATCCCCCAGATGACCCAGATGAGAAACTTTATGCTCATAGTCTGCACCAGTTGTTTTTTCTCGGCACCTATGGTCTACATGCCTTTGGGATCAATACAGGTATGACTTAGTGCACCTATGGTCTACATGCCAATGGAATCAATACAGGTATGTCTTGGTGCACCTATGGTCTACATGCCTTTGGGATCAATACAGGTATGACTTAGTTCACCTATGGTCTACATGCCTTTGGGATCAATAGAGGTATGATTTGGTGCACCTATGGTCTACCTGTCTTTGGGATCAATACAGGTATGATTTGGTGCACCTATGGTCTACATGCCTTTGGGATCAATACAGGTATGATTTGGTGCACCTATGGTCTACCTGCCTATGGGATCAATACAGGTATGACTTGGTGCACCTATGGTCTACCTGTCTTTGGGATCAATATAGGTATGATTTGGTGCACCTATGGTCTACCTGTCTTTGGGATCAATATAGGCATGATTTGGTGCACCTATGGTCTACCTGTCTTTGGGATCAATATAGGTATGATTTGGTGCACTTATGGTCTACCTGTCTTTGTGATCAATATAGGCATGATTTGGTGCACCTATGGTCTACCTGTCTTTGGGATCAATACAGGTATGATTTGGTGCACCTGTTTCTTACCGGCATCTATGGTTTACGTGTCAATGGTATCACTACCGATGTGACACGCACCTGGCCTAGTACAGATGCAGTTTTTGTGATAGAAGTTGGGGTAGTTAATGTGTTGTATCCTTTGAGTACCGGTATTTTATAAATTTTATATAAAGGTTTCAATCCAAACTTCAAGTTCCATGTTTTGTTCTGTTGTCGTGTAGTAGGTTCATTTTGTCTATATTTAAATAACTTGTTTAATTTGCATTTTTCCCTATATTTCAGTCCGAATTTAATCAGAACTGTTTTCTTTTTACAAATATAAAACTGATTCACCTAAAACAGGCGAACGATTCTGTTGGAGATAATGAAAAAATATCGTAAGATTTACGTTGGCTTACATTTAATTTGAATTGAAATTAATTTTTGAAAGCCTCCTGATTCAGTAAAGGAGATAAAACGTTTATAATTATTTTTTTATTTAATGTTTTTGGTGCTTTTCCGCAAATTTACCAGAATGTTTCTCCTAAGAACCCATCGTATGATTAAAAAGGGATAAGGGTACAGAATCTTATTTAGTCTATCCATTGTACGATGTTGCGGGTTCTAACAATCTAATAAAAGAAGAAAAAAACGTAACAACTAAAACCAAAATTCAAAGATTTTAAAAAAATGTAAGCTAAACCACCCACATGAGCCATCTAAAAACCAGCCATCGTCACATAACAATAACATTATTAGAACTAATTGAACTGTTAATTTGATAAAAGACAAATCATTAAACTTTGTTATAAAATAACTTGGCGCTACTCTGCGATGACAAGGCAATAAGTGTGAGAGCGCGATTCATTCAGACACAAGCCGTAAGGCTTACGGTGGATCAAAACCTTTTAAATCTCAACTTCCAAGTTACACTGTCAATGTCACACTCCCTCCTTGTCTTTATTGCCACCATTAACTGCCCCACACATCAAATTTAACACTTCTCTCTCACTCGCTCACTACACACCCGCTGTCACTCGACCAGTAGCTTCCCTTGTTAACCTCGTTCACTCCATAAAACAACATAAACATACACATCAACAAACCTAGCCAGACTCGACATAGTCTAAAGATACAACAGCTAGGGTATACACCCACCCACACACACTAACGCAGAATTTAAAGTACTTTGTTCCACATACATACCTTTCAATATATTTCACATCACCTCAACAAAGTGTGTCTTACCTGAGCAGGACATTGCTGCCTCATCAGTTACCCACCGGACATCGGCCAACATTAATTAGCCCTGAACAATTAATTCATACACATCTGTTAAAATCCCCTTGGGTCATTTTAAGACAGAGATAGATAATGGATAATTTACGGAAAGGACAGGGGTAGGAATGGAATGGGCCGCCAGAAAACCGGGAAAAAATCCCGATAGACCACCAGGATCGGTACTTTAATGGACCTACTAGATGTTTTCAAAAACATGTCTTTTTTTAATTAAACCTTCTGATTAGTCGTTTTGTTATTATAGCATATTGCAATTTGTAAAACGACCATAGATTTTGTAGGCATCGGCCCCCAGACTTGGATAAAAAAAAAAGTTCTATGAAAATTTAAGTCGGATAGGGGCCGGTTTTAAATTTACTTTTATTCATGTCCCGTGTCGCTTGGGCACATCTAGTCAACCCCTGGATATGGATAGGAATTAGGGATTAGTGATAGGATAAGGGATGAAGTTTGAATGGGGGCAGGAATTAGTGATAGGTATAGAATAATGGATAGAGTTAGGGATAAGGATAGGGAATGGATAGGGATATGTGTTACATGCCTACTGTAATGATAAATCCCTAGAAGTGTAACGTGTACCCCTCGTATATTTCAGGTTTGACCCAGCCAACACAGTGTGGGGATCCCGGTTTTACTGCGACTTTACGACCTTTGTTCCCGTCGCCGTGGCCATCTCTTCAGTCATGGTCGGCTGGTCCACCTTCACTATATGGCCAGCTATGATGTCCCTGAAGTGAGTATCCGATCGGTGCACGGTCTTCGCTGGTGGCGGATTAAGGTTGGGGGCTGATAGAACAGTAGCATGGGGCCCATGTTTATAAGTATAATTTATCTATGGGATGAAAGTGGAAGTATACATAACCGTTGGACTAATATACATTATTTTGAGAATGATGTCTTTGTAGATTATCTGAATTGAGAATGGCAGTTTTATATAATTGATCTGAACTAGTACAGTAATATCTAAATATGTCAGAGTTTCCACCACTTATAACAAAAATGTCACAAATATTTCACCACATATTTGATTCTTTAATTTCATGATATGCGGGTAATTATGTTTGACTTCTATCCCGTGATGTATTTATTTCAGCAAGGGCGGAACACTAATGGCTCTTTACTTATCGATCTCTGTTGTGTCTCTCTGTGTGGTGTCGGTGTCCAGCATCATGCTTAAAGAGGGCTACAAAAACACTTGCGATTTACTGGAGGCGCAGGATGAATTTAAAGGGTAATAACTCGTAGTTTGAATATCATCGTTTTCTTAAACTTAAAGTCTAGTAAAATTAGGATCTAAGTAGTACGTTATTAATATGTTTTTTAAAACAAGATGGTTTTTAAAGCTATTCAATGTACAATATATTTTTAAACATTGGAGCAAAGAAAACATCATCTGAGTTCTCTGTACTGCTTAAGTTACGGCCGACAATCCACAACTCTACAGAGTTCTCTGTCCTGTTGGAGTTATGGCCAACAACTCATCTGATCCAGCTGTTTCTATGTCAGACCTATTTCGTTGCCCGTTGTTTTTGTGACGTATTTTCCGCTTACCTTGAGTGTTTCATTTCAATCATGCCTAATATCTTTAATGGCTACTAAGTTGCAATGCCTTGGCCGTCGAGTTGGTCCATCTAGGTCCACCAAATTCCGTTCCTACGATTTATGTCAGGTGTCTTCATCGGCATCATCCAGTCTAAGTCAAGAATGAAAAGTAATGACGACAACAAACATGCATGCCATACACAGATTCACACCCGTTTTTTTCCCCCTTTGTTAAGTTTGATATCGGTATCACGCAAGTCTTTCTTATAGCCACAATCAACATGATTGTTTCCCCTTACCCACAGGTACTCATGTAAACACTTGAACAACAAGGACATCAAGCTTCCAGAGTCCCAGCATGAGCACAACTTCGCCCAAAATATCAACAAAGCGATGTCATTGGCGCTGGTTGGTTGTTTTAATTTGAATTTTACGTTTGTTATTAAAAAACAACATAGTTCACAAGTATGTCACGCAGTACATTAATACCTTCTGAACAAAAGGAAGTTCTGTAAACTTAGTGATCGTTCCCTCTCAGCTTTTGGATACCGGTGCATGTTAAAATAAAATGGCAATCCATTTCTAACAAACAAGTAGTATACTCAACACTAATTAAAAAGAATTTTTACTTTAAAGAATCGGTTAATTATCAACCGTTATATTAGTAAAAGTGATATATTAATATCTAATTAGTTGAATTTTCCCCAAACTTTGGAAGTACATTCTGGAAAATCTTCAAATAAAATCGTTAAAACAGGAGCAGTCACTTGCAAGAAGTCAAGCATAAAAATAAATATTGAGTGATTTCCCTTTGCATATCTTTTTACAATAGATGGGTGGATGGTGCTTGATTGGATTTTCTGCTTCTCAAGTTTTTATTTGCATCTACACCTGTGTCATTATCTGGTTCTATTACCATTACGTTCCTAACCTTGAAGAATCTATTGACTTGGGCTCGGATCTTAGTTCAACATAAACTAATATGGTAGGTTCAACAACAAAATCATCTTTTAATTTAATGCAGTAAAATAAATAATAAATAAATCTCACTTCATGAAAATTTCAACATTTGTTATTTTAAAGATGTAGGCAAATGTGAAGACAATTAATCTAATATTAGCTTGACAAAAACCATTTCTCTAATGTATGTGTTATTTTATTAGTAATGTATTGAAAT
This sequence comes from Physella acuta, assembly GCF_028476545.2. Lineage (NCBI taxonomy): Eukaryota > Metazoa > Mollusca > Gastropoda > Physidae > Physella > Physella acuta. Next base: position 373,333 of record NW_026732481.1, read on the forward strand.
CTACTCCGCCCCCCCCCCCCCCCCCCCCTATTTTTCAGTGACTGCAAGAAATGCCACTTACTATCGCTCAAAAGGCTATACATTAATACAGATCAAGTGTTATTGTTGACTGTTTGAATTTAATTTAGTGTTAGATTTAAGAAATAGTAATTTTAAATGTTTATGTTTTCTAAACATTACTTCTTTTTCTTATTTGCAAATTCTAAAATATTCAAAACAACTAATGATTTCTTTTTTTGTGTCATGTTTGAAAGCAATTGCTCTAAGTGGGTGGAAAATTAACAACAAAATTCCATAAAAACACGTGAAAAGAGAAAGTGAAATCAATTTGAACAAAAGCTTATTAAAAAAGTACCCTTTTTCTCAATTTAGCATCAGCATGTACAAAATTCTGAACAATACTAAAGTATGTCATTCTAGATTATATGAAGACATGGTTTATAAACTGAACGCTCACTGTGTTCATTCATCTTTAAAATATAGTATAAATTTCATATATTTAAAATTTACTAATCAATATCAAAGGTAGTGAAAAAGATGAAAATATTTAACAGACATGCAGTATTTTTTCTGATTGTTTTTTTTCCCTCTTTGCAATGATGGAATTCTAAAGATAATGTTACAAGTTTTAAAAGTCTGCTTTATCACAGAATTCATTTTGGTTTCACAACACTACAGTCAACTATGTACAAGTTACTCCATTTACTTCAGACATCCCAACAGACAACTATGTACATGTATATTTACATTCCATCATTTGACAGAGATGTGGAAACTGAGTGAATTAATTTAACCCATAACAAAGGCAAGGCAGCCTCACATTCTGTATCACTGGCCTGTAAAACACCTGATCATGACACCAATTGAAAGACTAGAACTAATCCTGACATGATGGAGACACACAAACATGGTCCTATGGTTGTGATTATACTGTGCTGAGTTGTTTGAACTCTTTTAGCCACCTGAAGGGGGTGTCACATGACAAATGATATTTTTATGGACACAAAGTATGACATGTAAAAAACTTCAACTTAAGTTTTCCACTCTGTCTCCACCTGTGATTCAATGATGTGAGAAGATTACTCTTTTTCAAGTCACTTCTGCAAGAGAAACAGAGCAGAGTTAAAAGCTACAAAAATTATTAAATAAAACTATTAATATCTGTAGACATTACTTAGCATGTTTTTACAAAAAGTATGTACACCTAAAAATACTGTATAGATCCAGTAAACATTTACCCTAAAGTTTTAAAGAGAAAGATGCTCCACAAGAACAACCATGGTCTGCTTTAGGGTTATCTATAATTCTAAAGGCCGACCGAATCATCTCCTGATAGAAGTCAACTGTTGAGCCTTTCACCAATTCCAGAGAGTCTTTGTCAATAACAACTTTGGCTCCATCTTTCTCAAAAACCCTGCACACAAAATCATACAGAGATATAAACACTAAACAAAGTTAAGTTGTAGGCCTACATTTGTTTAATATTTTTTCAAGTACTAGTGTACCCATCATGCACTGCTGCAATCTCAGAAGAAAAGAAGTCGTAGAAACTGGTTAGGACAATTGTCAATTGTTAGCAATGATGTATATTTGGACAATGTCCCAGCTTTGCTTCTGCCCACACATACTGCTATTGTTATAATAACAAATGGATATTGCAATGAGAAAAACCCAGACCAGCATATGTTAATCACCCTTTGCACGGCCCATGTTGACCGCCCAGGTGTCTGGAAATCTGGTTCAATTTAATTAACTATTATAATATTCCAAGGAATCTATAGTATATGGCACTCTTTAAGGACATGGGCGGGTGTACTTTTCGTCATAAATCCACTAAATCATCGATTTCCCACTTTTACGTGATCTATACAGAAAAACCATCGTTGAATCTAAAAATGACATTGTTATGACCCTAAAAACAGTATTTATTTATAAAAAACCGGGTTCAAAGTAGTGTGTACAGGGTCATTTGTTATTTTTTTGGTAAAAATAGCCATTTTTCGACCTAGAAAAGTACTATTAGGCTTCACGGAAACCTAATGTGTTTCATATCAATGGAAAGGCCGTGATCTCCTTTCTTTATTTGTTCTAAAATTAAAGGACCAATCAAAATACTTATTTTAATGTGATTATTTTTCTACGTCATAAAGTTGTTTATTTTATTCAGTCGGGTTTTTCCGGTATGCAAATTTTTGACCTCAATTTTTTCATTGGCGTTCGACGGCGGAAGCTAGTTAGCGATTGGTCGTTTTGCTTCGCAAGTAAACATTCCCTTAGTTTCAGCGCGTTGCTAAGTTTGATCTAGTTTTGTATCTCTAAGCTTCTGTGAAATACTTACATTATTTTAACTTATAATTATTTCAATTAAATATACTATTAACAGTTTAGATTAGTTTGTGTGAATTATCATAAGCAGTGAGACGATTTAATTTGTTTCTCTTTCGATAATGGGTAGAACAAAACACTCGCTAAAAATAGATACACACAAACATCTAACTAATTTACTAAAGCAAGGGCACGTCCGAATGCAACTGATTGCAGCTACCTCTACTCAATCTAGCACTATTCAGACAAGCACTGGTGCAGATGTAATATGCACATTTACTAAGAAACTGCGACAATGTAAGACACAGTTTTTACAGACAGAAGAAAGCACTGTTACATCTAGTACTGGTAGTGCTAATTGTAAACCACAGCCATGCAGAATTATTGTCGAATGTGATTTGCTTCTTGATGTTATCAATACATTTCCTCGCCCACTGTGATGTAGTGGCTACTATTAATGAAAACAGTGTAAAGGGTTTGCTTCAAGCATGGTGTGGCAGTAATAAAAATGTTGTAAACCGTAAGTATACAACTGCAAAAGAATCCAGAACAAGGCCATTCACAATAAACAAAGACATCGTCTTATCATAATTGGCTTTAGCAGTGGCGTAGGCAGGGGGGGGGGGGGGGTTGGGGGGGGGGGTCATAACCCCCCCCCCATAGACCCCTCGGTATATATAATCGAAAGTTTGAGGGGGGGGGGGGCAAATCGAAAGTTTGAGGGGGGGTGCAAATGGAAAGTTTGTCCCCGGGTAAAAATTGGAACCCCCCCCCCCTTGAGACGATCCTGGCTACGCCACTGGGCTTTACACATGCGACCATGCAAAATATACTGCTGTTTCTGCGATAGCATAATTCAATTTTGGGCCCAGGCATGTTATGGCATTGCTGTCAAAAGAAGGAAACCATAGTCGAAGACTCAATGAAGGACGCCAAAAAAGACGCGTTGACAACAGCTTTTCTACAGCTCTAGGTAAAACAAAGAGCGCCAGAAAAAAAGAAAACTAACAGCTGAACAAGCTCAGAAGGAATATATTCAGCAGCACCATACTTCAGGCTATGAATGTGGTCGATTTTAGTGACATACAGCTGTAAATTTTCATTTTTTGCAACTTTTTGTTGGTTTTTTGCGTTTTTCTCAATTTGATGTTTTTTTGTACAATTGTTGAAATAACTTTGTTAATAATTATCAGAACTGAACTAAATTTGCTCCAGTTACTCTGTATATATGTTCAAATAAAACGTATTGAACACTTTTGGAATTTTTGTAAAGATTTTTTTTTTATTGTTTAAATAGTGAAAAAATTGGACGAAATAATGACATTTTTACAGTGATGTATCAAAAAAAAAAGTAAAAAAAAAACTATCCTCTTTTTTTAAAATGTAATCAATAAGAAGTCTTAAACACATGTGTCTGCAGATTATATTAAGTTTTCATAAAATTTGTACAAACCATTTTTGAGTTATTTCCATTTAAAAATCGTCAATAAAATCCAATATGGCCGCCGTCACCATGGCAACGGAGGATTTAAAAAATTAAAAAAAATATTTTTATGCTTAACTCTTTGAGTTATAACTATTAGCCAAGTATTACATCTTTAGACTTGGAAATAAAGAAGTTGGTACTCATCACCCGCCCATGCCCTTAAAACGAATGTATGGTAAGCAACATAGTGCAGAGCACCCAATCAACAGACACCAGAGCTAAGATAGCTGCTGGGGAACTGGAAATCACACCCTACATGGGCACCATCCCTCCCAAAGTTAATTTTTTTTTTCTTCGTAGAAACCTTCCTAGGAATATTCTCAACAATTTCCCAAAGTTTCATGCCGATGGGATGAAAGGTGTAGTAATGCACAGACACACATTCTTACATTTATATATATATATATATATTTTAATTATTCAACTATGATAGTACTCATGTAATGACCTAACGCTACAACTCCTTTGTTTTAAAACAAAGTAGATTTGTAAATTTGAGCTTCAAGATATAAAAGTAAAAGGATTTTATGACTAGCACAATGCACAGAGAACTTCTCCTGATCAAATATTGGATACTCATTGAAGCTGATTAGGCTCAGCAATATCCAAAGAAATCCAAAACATAACAAATAGTTGACCCCCAAATAACATGTATTGTCATCATACAATGTGACACAATCCAATTTTTAAAGAATTACAAAATTAATGTTAGCAACTCATGTCAGGAATTTAAATAAATTTTATATAATTATAATAATTATTAATTTAAAATAAAAGAAATGAAAGCAAAAGTTTAAAAAAATTATTTTTTAGTTTTAGCACAATTAGATAAGCTAACCTGTCATCTTCAGCAACATTTGAATCCAGCTCAAATTTATACTGAAACCCAGAACACCCTCCTCCTTCAACTAGGACTCTAAGGTGGTTCACGCCATCTGTTATTTCTTTTAATCTCTGTCAAATACATAAAAAATAGTAATACTGGTCCCAAAAACCTGTTAAAAATGGTTTACGTTTCTAGACACCAATGTACTATTCTGTTATGATCAGCACATACTCCCTAACTGAAATTTTAAAAATAGGTTTTTTGTACTGATGTGGAAGCCACTAGTAAAATGCTTTAAGTCTCTATGTATAGCATTGTATATAGAAGTGATTTGCGATTAGGAGATCAGACACATTAAAAGACTATGAGTAGCCATAATTACTACTGTATCATCAGAAGTACTACATTTCCTAAGCATGTTTGGTTGATTAATTACATGTATACATCTGAATTAATTTTTGAAGTGAATAAATGCTGCTTGTAGGTGTAGCAATTTGCTATTCAACTCAATAAGTGTTTGGCTTTTGTGAAGAGGATTAAAATAAATTATCATTTTGTTTGTACTATAGGCCCCTATATCCAAAAATTTAAGTTATTAAGATTTAATAAGCTACTTATTGTGGAGACATATCTATTGTAATGGGATGGAATTAGTTAGTGTAGTCTGGGTTAAAAATTTATGTATAAAATGTATCCATCAAGTTAGAAATTTCAGGTTATTTTATAAATTTTATTACCTTCACACAACTATCACTTAGTTTGAGTTCTTCTGCTGTTTCACTGTTGAGGTTTACTGTAGATGGTTTTGTAGAGGCGTATAATCTGGTCACTGATGCTTTACACAATAATCTATCCTTTAATGACTTTGTAAAAAATTCACAACTTGACCTGTTGATAAATATTAAACTGAAAGTAATTTGCTATATGATAATTACTTTAACAATAGATCTGAGTAAGGTAGTATAGATTATTCTAGCATCTAGATCTTGACCTAGTTGTAGAAGTAGTAGTACCTATAACTATAGAAGTTTAATATAGAATTTACATTAGAGCCAAGATATAGTTATAGTAGATATTATAGAGGGTACGCATGCATATATCTGTGTAATAATAACAGTGTCTGATTATGCTGCAATAATGAAAGCTTCTTTTAAAAGGGGTGTGATTAATGGTAGTATAAATATAACTGACTTAGACCAGAGACCAGGCATACAGCTTTGACAGCATATCAGAATCTAACTGTCTGGCTGCCCAGACAGGCTACACCCTAGCCGCTAGCCCTATGACCTACTATAATAACTATAGTATAACTATGGTAACTGATCAATGCGGCACGAATCCCTACATTATTTTATGCTACTACTGTGACTACTAGTAGATCTATAACTAGATCTATGTTAACTTATTAACTAGGCCTAAACACTAGATTCGGTAATCTATCGTTTTGGGTACGTAAAATCGCCAGCGGCTAGTAATGTACGAAAAAGTTACCTCATTGTCAAGGCTTTAATAGAAGTATATTTTGATATCTTTGTGTCAAATATTATAGATAAATGAATAAATAACCTAAATCAATAGCTAAATATATCAATATAGGCAAGAAATTAACTTTTAACAGCAGTGTTTGCGAGCAGGATTTCCTATATAAACAGCAGCCATTTGTAAAATAGAGTTGCCTTCCCCTGATCTCGCGCTATAAGTTAACAAAGAAAGAACTTAAACAAGATGGCTACTATAGTAAATGAGCACAGTTGCATCTGTTGGAAACATCGCTAGTATTCATTTATTATTGAAAAGTTTTAATTCAATTGTTTGAAAACAGGTACACAAATGAAACAAGGAAACATTTTTGTATTTTTCAAAACACAAATCCTCCTCAAAATGTGAAATAATTATGAAAATTTAAGGAGTCACCTGTTTTTCACATTACTAGTCGCGGGCGATTTTACATACCCAAAACGATAGATTACCCTAGATTCTAGATTTACTTCTATTCTAGTCATACTACTTACTACTTACTTAGTACTTACTTACTTAGTCACTAACAAGAACTACTCACTGACTTAGTCATTAGTGACTTACTCAGTATTCAGTAAGTCACTGACTAGCAGTCACTAACTAACTAGATTCTCTACTACTACTAGTCTAGATCTAGATCTAGTCTAGAATAGTCTAGAGTCTAGAGTACAGAACAGTTGACTCGGCTTGAGACTTGAGGTGAGTTGAACTTGAGTGACTAGTGACTTGAGATTATATTTTTTAGGCCTAGATTCTATCTAGATCTATATTTATTATATTCACTATTATATTGGGATGTTAAAACTTAATTTTCAGTATGTTTAAAAATTGTGTATTATTTGTGTTTTTAATATCATTTATTGAATTTAATTGGCTAACCTTCTGATGACGAAATTTGTTGCTTTTCGTAGAACAGTCACCATTTTTATTTTTCTCACAAAAATAAGTATCAGCACTTTGTACTGGCGTAGAAAGTACTCGAAAATCGAGTAGACATGGATATATCTACATTCTACATAGTACATAATCGACATAGGCCTAATGTATGTCGCATTGTAACATTATTATTTTTTTCACTTTTTTTTCTCCTGCTGATAATAATAATTGCAAGAACAATTTGATAGTACATAGTCATATATTCTTTGTTTTAGCAAAATAAAGTGGAACAATTTATTCCTGTTTTATGATCTTCGTGTTAGTAGTTCAGATCTCGACAGTATTTCGGTTTGGGGGGGGGGGGAGTTATCTTATAATTATTAGGTTAAAAAATATAGAAAAAAAAGATGATATATGAACTGTTTTTATAGTCATTGCGGTATATTATTCATAAAGGAATGGGTGGATCAGAATTTCCATATTTTTGTTTTGGCTGTTCCTTTATTAGACTTCATGAATTATCAATTATTAACAGAGGTAGGGCAGTATTTCTTTAAGGCATCTCTCAAAGGGCGGGGAGCCAGTGTTTCTTCCAGGCACCTCTTCGGGGGGGGGGGGGGGGGCTCTAGAAAATATATACTTTTAACAATGTCCGCCACCCCCCCCCCCCCCCCCCGCCAGAAGAGAGTCTAACCCCCCCCCCCCCCTCCCCCGAACGAAATTGAATTTATATAGAAAATATATACTTTTAACAATGTCCGACCGACCCCCCCCCCCCAGCACCCCCTGGACCCCCCCCCCCCACCCCGGAGAAAAAAGTCTGGAAGAAACACTGCGTGAAGCGTATCTCGGCAGTAGCGTAGCTAGGGGCTAGGAGGGGCGACCTATGGGACGCCAAGAGGGTTAGGAAGAAAAATTAAAAACCAAATTTTAAGCTAAAATTTTGAATTACACACAGTCAACGTTTAAAATTTAAAACGGCTATAATATCTTTGCTGTAGTTGTGTTATCCCTTGATTGTGCGGTGACCGGTTAAAAAAACGCTCACCAGCTTTTCCCGAGGAGGGGGGGGGGGGTGAAAAAATGCAATTCACCTTTAACAAAGTACGCACTTAATTAAAGCTGTCAACAAATAGCATATGCTTCCACGGCCATTATATCAATACCATACCTAACATTTTAAAATTACTCACTCCATGCATTCTTCAGCGCCTTATAGTGGGGGTGTCAAAGCAAAGATATGGCGCCTTTTAACACAATGTCAGTCCACATCTGCAATTTTTATATGCTTTTGACATCATCCTTGCTGGACATGACCGTCACGTACAGATCCCCGCTGTACTGAAAGTTACTCTCTATAGCTGATAACACTTATAATCTTTGCAGGGTGTTTTTTTTTACATTGTCTCCGAGCCGGCGTAGGGGGGGGGGAGCATTTAAGATTTCAAGGAGGTACGGACGAAGACAACGGTTAATGTATATATTTTCTATAAACTTTTTTTTCTTTCTAATTAGTCCGGCGTGCTCTGGAGGATGTCTGAAAGAAACACTGGTTAAATAAGAGGCCTATTTTCTATGGTCCTTGGGTCTCTAAGGTCAGTGCCAGGCTGGTGACATAGGTTATCAGTTTACTTAGCATGCCCCCCCCCCCATCTTCTCTTTTATATGTCCTTTCTAGCAGGAAGTTGAAAGGTCACTTACAGAGGCGACACCTTTTCCTCTGCTTAAATAAGTCTTTAATGGCTTACATTTTTTTAAAGTTCGTCTTATTCATAGTAATGTAAATATGGTGGCGAAATTTGGTCTGCTCTAAAGATGTATTACAATTTACAGCTACGACACTTTGCGCGGATATGCGTCATCCTGCCTCTACAAAGCCAACCCATAAACTACGATAAATTCATCAGCCGGCTGCTTCACTGACTAAAACGAGCGTGCATGTTAGCATGTTTTTTTTTTTTAAATGCGTTCTGAAGTGGGTATTTGAGCACTACCTCTGTTTAGTAGGCGTTAGAGTTGGTGGCCGCAACGGTTTGGACGAAACGGGGATTAACTAAATATAAATAATGGTGACATAGGGAGGGGCCACAGTTGTTGATAAATTAGTTTACTTACACAAAACTACACACCCATGACAGCCTAAATTATTTTAGATCTGCTGACACTCTAGGATTGCTACTGTAAGCTTATTTTTACAACAACTTAAAAAAGAACATTTGCCGCACATGGTGGTTTTTTACTTCTTTTTTTTTAAAAAAAAAACGGATTTTATCTATACATAATATGCAAGATAAGGAATTGCAACTTTATTTTTCTTTCGATTAATATGAGTATCCAGTACTCAAATATGAAGTCACACTCATATGGAACAAAATTCAACAAGCCGAAAATTCAAAATTGTTGCAGAGGATGGGGAAGGGCACGCTTTGTTACCGCACCCTGTGACACCCGTCCTAGTGACGCCAATGTATACAAAAAAAAAGCAAATTTTAACGTTCCTGGTACATCGTTTGAGGTTATATAGCGTCCTTAAATATATCCAGATTTTGATAGGCTCTACTAGAGCTATTAGTCTGCGACAGTCTAAGTCAGAATAGACGTCATAAAAACGATAAAATGTTGGTTTCAGATAAGGCAATGTACCGGCCGTCCTCCAAATGTCATTCTGTATTCAGTTTTTTTTTCCACCATGGACCACATCCTTGAAGATTCAGCCACTTAACCGTGTGCACGCAGAAAACAGCGTTGGCTTGAAGTACTTTGGGTCAGTACTTACTGGCAACTAACACAGAACACTTTCAAAATAAACATCTACATAAAGTACTGCAGTTGCGATACAATCCTGTTTAGTTAATCCACTTAGTAAGTATTACAGAGCAAGACACAGACAGAAAACCAGTAACACATAAATATATTATGACCGGACAAAAACTAGGGGAATTCCAAAAGTTATTTTTACCTCTTTTCTCGATAATTACGGCTTATTAAACATTTAAAGAACTGTCGGTATAATAGTAGCGCAAAATGTAAATTACATTTTGAATCGGTGTAAAGTATACATAAGTATATATATCGTAACGCATCGTGTTTAGTTGGGTTGGGCTATATCGGGCTGTGTCCATCTTTGTCCAGTTATGCTGTTTGGTTATTGAGCTAAAAGGTTGCGTTTTTTAAATTGGGTTTTTAGTTTTCTTTAGAGGTACACGTTGTTGTGTAGTTTTATGTTGTGCTTGGTTATGTTTGAAGTCGCGGTAGAGCAGACATGAAATTGTCACGTGGTTAGGATCAAACTGTTTACATGGGTCTGACATCATTGACCAAATACATCCATAAATGACGTCACGCTTTTTTGGGACGATTTTTACCTCCCCCCTTCCCCCCACGTCCTCACAAAAAGCCAGACTCCTACCCTACCTAAAATGACATCACACCTCAGCCTACACCCCCCCCCCCTCAAAATTGCTGTTGAATTTTTATTAAAACTTCCATATTTTTCCAAAATCTTGTGTGAACTCTGTCAACAAAGTATTTTGATCAACGCATAATTAATAACGGCTAAAACTCGTTTTCTAACATTGCTTTTTATAATGCAAAAAAGTGACGTCACACCATCTGACCCCCCCTCCCCCTTACCACACACCGTCACAAAATAACGGACCCCCCCCCCCTCCCCTCTACGAGTGTGACGTCATTTATGGACGACCCCCAATCCCAGACAAGGATTATCAACATCTAAACCCGTCTGTATCTAACCCATGATCATGCAGACCAGTGTTTCTTCCAGACTTTTTTCTCCGGGGGGGCACTTGAAATCTTCGGGGGGGGGGGAGGGGGTTCGGGGGGGGGGGGCGTACACTGTCAAAAGTATATATTTTCTATATAAATTATATAAATTTCATTTCGTTCGGGGGGGGGGGGGCGGTAAAAATTCCCCCCCCCCCCCCCCCCCGAAGAGATGCCTGGAAGAAACTCTGATGCAGACCTTTTAGGATCTCCCCGCGGTCACCAATATTTGACGGTTCATATCGTATGCAGCGGGGGCGGCGTGGTCGAGTCGGTAAAGCTCATGGTTGCTAAACCGAAAAGTCTCGAGATGAAGTTTAGGTCACATATTTCTGTGTCGTCCATTATATGCCATGTCGCCTTAACTTTCCCTAACCTAAGTCAGGTACCCATCAGCGTTGCTTTCCCTAAGTCAGGTACCCATCAGTGTTGCTTTCCCTAACCTAAGTCAGGTACCCATCAGTGTTGCTTTCCCTAAGTCAGGTACCCATCAGTGTTGCTTTCCCTAACCTAAGGCAGGTACCCATCAGTGTTGGGTGAACTCGGTGAGTGTCTCGATCCCGGGATCTCAACTCGAGACGTTAGGGTTAACAGGCGCGTGCTGTTCTGTCCGACCACGCTATCCCATTTGTTCCTCTCATGACCAGCCACAAACACATTTGAAAAATACAACAAAACAGGTCATTTCACCGCGTCCTGTGATAGCAACAGTTGATAATCATAGAAAAGTAGAAAACTGAATACCCTATAAAGCGAGACCCACCAGCGGGACGGTTCTTTAAATATGTATGCATTTTCCCCCTTTAGTACTTTCTTTTCTTTATTTTGCGAGTATCGATAGGAGATTTGCACACGGTGTTTCTTCCAGACTTTTTTCTCCGGGGGGGGGGGGGGCACTTGAAATTTGGGGGGGGGGGCGGTAGACTTTCTTCGGGGTGGGCGGACACTGTTAAAAGTATATATTTTCTATATAAATTATATAAATTTCATTTTGTTCGGGGGGCGGTAGAATTTTTTCTGGGGGGGGGGGGGCTTTGCCCCGCCCCCCCCCCCCCCCCCCCCCCCCGAAGAGATGCCTGGAAGAAACTCTGTTTGCACAGTGTTTCGTTTAGGCCCCACTCCCGGCTCCCGAGCAGGGGAGGGAGGAATCTATGATGAAAATACATACTTTGATCAGCGGCGTCGCCCCCACCCCCCACCCCGGAAGTTTCAAGAGTCCCTCCCCTGAACCAAAATTGCAAAATTTCTGAAAGGAACCCTGGATCTGCATTCGGCAGCAAATATCCTTGCTACGCCACTGGTGATAATCACCCATAATGTTAGTCAAAGAAACTGATCATCTCTGGCTCGTCTATGTTACACTCTGAAACTGAAATAGCAGGGTCAGTTAATATGCAAAATATGCTTAAGAGCGTGTTACCTTAAAAGGAAAACTCCTTTAAGGTGTGTTAAAAATACGAATAACATTGTTTGTGCAATTTGTTTATTGTTTACATAAATATTTTAAGTATAATATATCTTTAAAGATTTACTATGTTTTTAAATGTTTAAAAAAAAGCAACTAAAAAGGTGAATCGTAAGAAAACAATTTTTATGAAAAAAAAATAACATCAGGAATTAACAGTTGAATATTTGTTTGCAGTTATCCACTAAAAAGGGAATTAAATGTAAAGCAGTCTATATGAGAAAAATGTTTATTTATTTTGTGGTTATTTTATTACAGTGGCTTCAACTAAATTTAATGTGGCCGTTAATAATAATAATAAATCTTTTTATTTAACAAGATAGTTTTAGTTGCCGTTTATAAATATAGTAAGGTAAACCGAAGGATGGGAGAAGACAGACACTGTTCGATTATGTCAAAACAGGAGGAGGGATTTACCACCCCTCACTCGGGTCTCAACGCGAAGCCGAGTGATCCGGGCTCGAGGGCTCTTGGGTCGAAGGTATGGCACTGAACAGTGCGCATGCGCAACATCTATCTGCATTTTCCTGACGGCTGTGCTAAATGCTAAATTCGTATTACAACTTCCGTGATATTTTTTTGCTGTGATATTCTAAGTTTATTTGGATTAAATTTATATCGCCAGCCTCTAAATGATTCCTCGCACGGCGGGCTTCGGATAACTGTTCCCCGATCGTCTGCAAAGACCGGTGATCGGGCCTGAGTGCTGAAGAAGACCAAAAATGGTCTTCTTCAACGGTTCTGTGAAAATTAAGATCTGCGAGGCAGTGGATCTGAAGCCCACTGACTTCTCGTTGCGGCTGCAGATGGGCTCAACGAAAGAGAAGGCCTCGCAGATGATCGAACCGTACGTCAACATCGACGTAGACGAGGTGTACGTAGCCAAGACCACCACCAAGCCCAAAAGTGTCAAGCCGCAGTGGGTTTGGAACGAGGATTTTACCTCGGAGGTTCACAACGGGCAGAACGTGAATCTAACTGTATTTCACGACGCCGCGATCCCCCCGGACGAGTTTGTGGCCAACTGTACCATTCCTTTCGACGATGTTAAAGGAAAATCTGATTTCTGGGTAATTACGTACTGATACTTGTAAATTGTTGTATGGTTTGCCGTCTTCGATCGGTACTGTCGCGAAACCCAGAATGGTAGCCATTTTTTTCTCTCTCGGCTCGCCTCGGAATCGGGGCGCCTCATCCGGACATTTCCCGAGTTCATGTTCTTTTTAGCATTGAAAATTATTATTAGAATTTTTTGTTTATTGCGGACCATTCTGCTTTGAATTTTAAATTAAAAACTATTTGGCTTTGTTTTAAATCTAATTCCTCATGTGTTTCATCTGGTGTACGTTTTTTAAAGAGTTAATTCTTGATAATTGTGTCTGGTTTTTTAGATCGATTTGGAACCAAATGGAAAACTCCACATTGTTATCGAGCTTTGCGGCTCGGCAACTGAAGGTAAGACTATTTTAACATTTTTCACCCCAATTTAAACGTCTTTCCTCAATTTTCGCCATCCTTGTAAGATCCAGAAGTACGTAATTTGCGTGTCTGCTTATCTGTCCGTGTTGTTGGTCTTTGTTTTCGTTTTCCATTATATAACCGGAGACATTATCGCTCTCGGGAATGCTCGGAACTCAATGCCAGAATGACGTCGTCAGTGAGTTGTTCCTGTAGTAGCGCTCGTCCAAGTTTATGCTAATGAGCAACCAAATCGTAATGTCAGTTTCGGTTTTCATGTAGGCCCAATGCTTTATGACCCAATGTAGTTATGCCTGGTTTTCCTCAATTCAGCCACCCCATTTGGCACCACTTCCATCCAATTATTTAAAAAAGTAAATAGACTAGGCCCTACATTTAATGATTTTAAAGAATTTGGCCTTGAAATGAATATCTATTATCTAATATCTAGATATTAGTCTAGTAGATATCTACTAGTCTAGATCTAGACTAGATCTCTCTCTCACTCTCTAGCTTCTAGATCTAGATTCTAGATCTAATCTAGATCTAGATATTCTAAATCTACAATAAGATCTAGATCTAGATCTAGTTTCTAGTCTGGATTCCAGATCAAGATATCTTCAACAACTAGAGTAGACTTCTGCAAGACTGAAATATTTAGAATCTAGCTCTAGACTCTAGTCAATTTTTACAAATCTATTTAGTAGTTAGCCTACTTGACTAACAGTAGATATTAAGAAAATGAAATAAAAAAATAGCCTTAGGGCCTAATTAGTTAAAAATTACTTAAAATTAGGAATGTGCCTATAAAGCCCTATATATAACAAGGCCCATAACAACTAGATTTACAAGACATAAATCAATTGACAATTTTAAATTATATTTAACACAAAAATAGACATCACATAATCCTAGGCCTCATGAATTATGCATTTGTGTATTATACTTCAGACTTAAGGCAAAGGCCTAATTAATTGAAATAGGCCTATCTAATCCCTTATTTATTGTTTGGCCTACAATCCCTCTTGAAACTGTTGTATTGGATAAAACTGTTTCAGGGCACCATTGTCACACAATGGCAGTATAATTGAATTTTCAAAGTTAACAGTTGTTAGACATCTAAATAAATAATAATAGACCTAGCTAATGCCAACATTAACCCTTTCCAAACTAATTTACTTCTGTAGCCCTAACACTAAACTTCATATTACAGTACTACTTACACAACCTGAAACATCTTTTATTCATACAAGTTGTCTCCCATTGGTACCAGGCAAGGCTTTTAATGATTCTAGAACACAATGAAATGATGTTCCACCACCATTTTTGGAATTTATTCTTCTTCATTTTTAACTGTACTAGTGGAAAAGATTTCCCCAACATAAGTATTAGTGTAAACATGTTATGTGCCATAGGATGACTGCGACTTCAGCCTGCCTTTCTTTCTGGATTTGCTTCCATACCCTTTTTTCCACCCGGACAATCAGCAAGGTAGCAGTTGTTTGATTTTTCTCTCCTAGATTCTAGATGGGTTGTTGTCCCTAGTTAACAAGTCTCACCTGCGGGGTCTGAACTTGTTACTGTTGGGGTCAGCAATCATAAGGTCTCTTGCTCTAAATATGAACTATGGTTTAACATACTTGTAAAATATTTTAAATCAAAGTAATGTATTAAATACGAAATAGTATTTTTAGTAATTTGATTTTCTCAAAAAGTACTGGTGGCATCAATACCTTTCAAAATTCTAATAACTTAAATTAGCCTTAGTTTACACTGTGCTGGCATATGACTATGTTTAGACTAGAACTGTGTCTTTGAAATTGGATATGTTTAAAGTGTATCCTTAAACTCTTAATAGCAGTGGATTTAATTACCTAGGCCTAGTGATTATAATATGGAGTAATGGTATTATCAGTGTCTAACAATAGAATCTTCCAAAAATAAGTGTGTTAGGTTTTTAAGACAACCCAGTACAACTATTGTAATCAGGCCAGGGTAAAAAATTAGGGTAAGGGCAATGGTATGACTTGGTTTTGTGTTAAGGATATAGTTACAGGTTAATGTTGACATTATCAAGTTTATTAGTATTTCGTTCACTTTTCAGACATTGTTAGACACTGGTGTAACACATGCTCTGCTTATATTAGATTTAAAAATAAATTTATTTGACCTGAGTATTGTTATCAACAACCTTATTCCCCCTTTAATTGGGACATTCCATTGTCAAGCACTTGCATGTGAAATACTCCCCTGAACCTTTGTGTGTTAAGTTGTAATGAACTCTGAACTAGTGTTACTAGGGCTCACAAATGCTAACTCTATTTGTAACTACCCCACCATTTAATAGTACAGACTATTGTTGTAAATGTAGACTAAGAACTAACATTTAAAAAAAAACTAAAGTAAACACTGGGTTAAGCATATTGAGTCATCTGTAGTCATCTGTGCATACTCATTAAACAACTAATTATTCAATTGGCCTTTGGGGGTCAGATGGGGTGGGAAGATAGATAGGCTATATTGGTTGTTAGGGTTATAGAGGTTTTTAATAAATATGATAAATAAATTTTGCCTTTTATATGCTCACAGGAGGAGGGCTAAATTAAAAAAAAAAACCTGTGTAATAAATTGTTTTTGAAATAGTTTGTCAGGTATATGGAATAAATAACAAAAGTACACACTTTAATTTCATAAAATTTTAAATAAATTATCAGTTGTAAGGAAGTTAAAAGCAACCATTGTATATAATTTATATTATTATGATTGACTTACTTGACTTAGTCCTCTTTGCTCCTTATGGAGCATAGGGCCTCCACCATTTATTATGATTGCTGATGTTTAAAACAAGGTGAATAGTAGGATGTTTCTCAAATTACTTTTTTTAAATTAAAAAATGATGTTGTGGCTTTCCTATCAAATTAAAATTTTCCTTAATATATATTAATTGTTTTTACAGTTTTGTTTGCTAATTTACCAATGATTATATGTGTGGAGGAATAAGAAAAAACACTTTACTGACATAAGAATATTAGTAAAAAAGTTAATTTTAATTACATAGCCTATTATATTTCTAGATTAAATATCTAAAAAATTAAGTATATGGGCCATGCTTCAAAATTTAAGAACTTAAACTAGGCTCATTGAACTTAAATTTTAACACAAAAAAATGTTTTTTTACACATGCAGCATAAGATCTTTTAAAAGATTACAACTTATCAACAGGCGTCACATTGACTTACCTGAAATATACTAAACACCACTATTTACCCTATTTTTTAGGTTCAGGCAAAACAGTTATTTTAGTAGTCATTGAGATAATCTCATAATTAATTACTTAAATTATCACTGGAAGTTTCTTTACCCCACCAAACAAGAACATCTGGAAAATATGGTTTACCTTTCCTTCTCCCCTCCCCAATCACTCTATTGATTACTTACAATAACAACGTGAGACTTTTTTTATTGCAATTTTTTTTTAATGGATGCTTCAATCGTTATACAATTGAATTTAATGAAAGTTCTTATAAGTACAACATAGAATTCTCTTTACACTTCCTCTAAATACATTAAATATTTTTATACAAAATTAGTCTTTCCATTGCAAATCATTACAAATTTCTAGTGATTTCTAAGTTTGTGTTGTACTACATCTTTAAACCCAATTGGACCAAGTGTGGAGGTAGTGGGACTTGATATGTAAAATATTATAACTTTAAGCATGGGCTAAACCTCAAGATCTGCCCATAATTTTATATATAGATCTATATATACATTATTAAAAGAACATTTTAATCCAATGTCATACACATTTCAAAGAGAATTCTTAACTTAACATAGGCCTACATTTCCTCTACAATATGTTTTCTTCTTACTCTTGGGTAGGAGTAGGTGCCAAGCCCCACCTAGCAATCCATATATATTTAAGTTCTTACTGATGAGAATTAAGATTTTTTTATTTAGACTATATATTGGAATGTGATTTTTAATAGCTATATTGTGTTTGTGAAGATTTCACAAGGTAGCTTTTAGTTCTTTTTCTGTTTAAAAAAAACATTTGTAAAACATAATTTATAATTTGCAATAAACTTCTTTTGTTGGCAGCCGCAGAATCGACCCCAAAAGAGAAAGTGTTCAAAGAAAAAGAAGGCATGCTCAACCGACGACGTGGTGCCATGCGAAGGCGTGTGCACCAAGTCAATGGACACAAGTTTATGGCCATGTTTTTTAGGCAACCGACATTCTGCTCACTATGTCGAGACTTTATATGGTAAGGCCATTTTATCACCATCCTGATTTTGGTATTTGTAAACATAGTGTGTTCCATAACAGATGATTTTCACCTTCATTTTAAAACTTTGTTATAAAATGTTGTTTGCTTTTTAAGATTTTATTTTAATCTAGTTGAATATGGTTTTGCTGTGCATTACAGTTCTATCAAAATAAGTTTATTTAAAACTTTTCTATTAATAAATTAAAAACTTTGTGTTTCAGGGGTCTTGGGAAACAAGGATATCAGTGTCAAGGTTTGTGAAAGCTATTACAAAATATAAAGTACAATAGTGCATTGAGTTATCTTCACTCTAATTTTTTATCCTTCTAGAGATAGTCACTATTATTTTTATAGATTTAAAAAAGATAAATTTATTTTTGCAGTATGTACTTGTGTAGTCCATAAAAGATGTCACCAGCACATAGTCACAAAATGTCCAGGATCACGTGATGTCTCTAATGATGAGGTTAGTAACTAGCATTGAATTTTATGCTTTTTTTTTTTTAACTTTAAGTCAGAACTTAATGATTAAAGAGGTACAATTAATCTTGAAAAAATTATAAGGGAACTGCTCTGCTAACAGCAACATGAATTTCTTACAAGATGAACATATTGTACACTTTTTGTAATTTGCTGCACTGTTTGTTACAACAAGAATTAAAATTTAAGTATTAAACATTATATTTCTTTAAACAGAATTTGTACACTGAGTTTTATTTGCATGAGTAAAAAAAAGTAAGAATGAAATAATTGGGGGAAAAAATTCATGTTTTTAAAGAAAGTGTTTTTCTTTTATCCAGGTGACAGGAACAAGGTTCAATATAAATGTCCCACACAGATTCAATGTACACAACTACAGAAGACCAACATTTTGTGACCACTGTGGCTCTCTACTATACGGGTTGCTCAAACAAGGATTACAATGTGATGGTCAGTCGCTGTTAAAATATTACTCTGTGTACATAAATACCACACTTGATGATATTATTTTATCTTTGTATATTAAAAAAAATTATCAATTTAAAAAAAATATTTTCTTTTAGTATGTAAAATGAACATCCACAAACGATGTCAAAAAAATGTGGCGAATAACTGTGGAACAAACACAAGGGACATGGCTCAAATCTTATCTGAGATGGGCATTTCAGGCGACAAGCTCAGACCTAAACCCACCAAAAAGCCAGTAAGGAAGCTTTTTTTTTTTTAAACTGTTTAACTAACCAAAGACCTTTTTTTTAAATATAAAGGTTAATTCTACTAGAATTTAGGACAACCAGGTTGATCATTTTAAAAATGCTATACATTTCAACATTAAATAGTTCTAACATTATAATTCACTTTCAATTAATTATTGCAATCTTTGTTTGTTTCAGACATCAATAAGTGAGTCCCCAAATAAAAATAGCCCAATGCATGAGAGATCTTTTTCGTCCCCCATACCTGTGATACAAGGTGAGTGAGTGATGGAGTGAATGCATGACGCCCACCTGCAAGACATTCAGTGCAGTACCGCTTGCTTCTGTTGTAATCTCATCACTTGTATAAGTGGACTTGTGCATTCGCTTTCTAATGCTATTAATTTGTAATAAGTTAACACTCCAGTGGAAGCAAGCATCTTTCTAGAAGCTTTTCTAATAAAACGGTGTATAGTCACTTCAGTCTGCATTTTCTTTCATTACTAATAAGTGTTTTATTTTGTGTGTTCAAGTACATAATAGGCTTTTGAATTGTTAACTGCTAAATAAATTTTATTTTGTTTAATCTTGGCTATAGTGAGCTTTTATGGGATATTTGCCATATCAAAATAATCTTTTTTTTTTTAATTTGTAGTTTTTTCAACCAATTTTGCTACTAAAGTAAAAAAAAAGAGTAATGCACTTATAATTTGCTTTGACAGTAAAGTTTTAGTTTTTCAATAATGGCATTTCAAAAGGCTCTGTATAAGTCAGTGTCACCTAAATTCTTGCCCATCACTAGTCATTTTTAAGAAGGCAAAGTTTAATAAAAAATCTTTTACATTAATAAGAAAACAGAATACACATAATTTTTTTTTAAAAACATAATAAAGCTTAAAGTGATACATTTGCTTTTATATATAATTTTTTTGCTTAACATTTATATTGTTTACATAACTTGAAAATGTTAATATCTTCATATTAACTTAATAACAAACAATACTAAACCAATTTTGGAATCTTCTGATTAGAAACTTTTGTAATGTTTGAAGCACCATTGTTTCTTTGTTTCACCACATTGTATTTATTGTGAGGTCACTTATTAATGTTGAGGAAGCCATTTGCTGTTTTGTATTATTGCATGTTTCTCAGTATAAATATGGCATTTTGAGCCAGCTGGAAAACACAATAGTGATGGCTAGAAAAATAAGTTTTGTTGTGAAGTCCAAATTTCCTATCTTTTACTTTAAAGATTTGACAGAAGTTGCGTACCTTATTACTTGCTGCCTTATAGGAAGTTAAGTTTCTTTGCTATTTCTTTGTCATGGAATATCTTCATTTGGTTCAGAATTTCTGACAAAAACTTTTGTGGGAGATTCAACAGATTTGTTGTTGTGGGTTTTGTAAGTTTCCAAATGTATTTGCCCACGTAATATCCCTGGAAGTTGCCAGTTGCAGATAAAGGGAGTTTTAGCAAACTGGCAGCTAAAGCTGTTATCCTCATTGGTATGTACTGTACTAATTACTATTTGAAGATGTAGGTCTACTGACATTCATTTAATACTATTTTGAAACAGCAACACCTAAGTAAATTTATTTTTAAACTATGTGGTCACCATGTCGTGGTTGAATGTATGAAAGTTGTGCTTCCCCATTTGTCTGTAATTTATAATTTATGTCACTTAGAAGTTAATGCAATTCAATTTTAGTATATTTTTTTAAATGGATAAACTTATAAAAAGTGTAATTTAAACTTACAATTACATTAAGCACTAAATTAAATAGTTGAAGATCAAATTTAATAAATGAGAAATCTTAATAGTAACTTTAATTGAAATTTTTATTTACATACATATTTTTATTTTGTAATTTGTTTTTTGTAGAAAAATATATTAGCAACTGCATATTGCTAATAGTTTGTGTAACAGTTTTAAAGTATAGATAATCAAGTATATAACATCAATGACAACAGTTAAAATTTAAATGAATATTTTTCAGATCCAGATGACCCTAATTCCTCTGATGTTGGTGGTTTTGACACAAGTAATGATCACTTAGGGTCTAGAACTCGCAGTCCTTCTGGGGACAGGTCGCGATCTCATCATAGCCGAATCAGCTTAAATGATTTCAATTTTATCAAAGTTTTAGGAAAGGGCAGTTTTGGAAAGGTTTGAACAAATCTTCTATAAGCATAACATGGTTATCTAAAGAGACTTTGCTATCATGCTTAAATTAAAAAATATACTTAAAATTTTTGCTTTTAATTTACTTTAAAATTGTAGGTGATGCTGGCAGAAAAGAAAGGTACAGATGAAGTTTATGCCATCAAAGTTTTGAAAAAAGATGTCATCATTCAAGATGATGATGTTGAATGTACCATGACTGAGAAGCGGATACTAGCATTATCAGCTAAACACCCTTTTCTCACAGCGTTACACTCATCATTTCAAACTAAAGTATGTTTTAACCATGTACCTCAACTTGTTGGAAAAATATCTTTTAAAATAAATTCATTTAAAAAACTAGGTATCGATAATAATCCCTGAATGGTTATCAGTTTTCACATTTAGACATAGTTTTTCCAAATAACACACTGTATAGTTTCATTTTAATTCTTCTTAAATGTTCTATTATTTCCTTAAATTTCAGGAGCGATTATTTTTTGTCATGGAATATGTCAATGGAGGTGATCTTATGTTTCAAATTCAAAGAGCCAGAAAATTTGATGAACCTAGAGCAAGATTTTATGCTGCAGAGGTCACATTGGCATTAATGTTTCTACATAGGCATGGTATTATATACAGGTGTGTGACAGTTTTCTTTCATTGTGATATTTTTAGATTTTGAATTTAAGCACAGTGATTTATTTTAGGATTGGTTAACTTCTATGTAACTTTCTAGCTAAAAATTATTCCTTTGGATTTTCATTGGTGTACTAAAATGATAATTTTGCTGTTATAAATTGTATTTAAGATCATATAATTTTGCTGTTATAAATTGTATTTAAGATCATAAGCTGTGTTTGAAAGTGTGTGTAAGATTTGAATTTCTGTTAAATTTAGATTAAAATCAGAAGTAGACATATTCAGATTGACTTCTTAATGTGGTATGTACTTTTATATCTTGATAATTGTAACTACTTTTTATTTTTCAGAGATCTTAAATTAGATAACATATTATTAGATGCAGAAGGTCATTGTAAAATAGCTGACTTTGGTATGTGCAAGGAGGGGATGACTGAAGGCAAACTGACACAAACATTTTGTGGTACACCTGATTATATAGCACCAGAGGTAACCAAAAGAGTAATTTAATGAATGGGTGGTTAGGTCCAGTTAATTGATTTTAAATATTTATGAAGAAATAATTATTTCAAAATAAAAATGTATTACATTTTGAAAATGTTTAAAAAAATTGTTTGTTCATCAGATTCTTCAAGAGCTAGAATATGATGCTAGTGTAGATTGGTGGGCTCTAGGTGTGCTTATGTATGAAATGATGGCTGGACAACCACCTTTTGAGGCTGACAATGAAGATGATCTGTTTGAATCTATCCTCCATGATGATGTCCTATACCCTGTCTGGCTCAGCAAGGAGGCCGTTTCTATACTCAAAGGGGTGTGTACTTTACTTACTTGTTATAGCAATCAAAACTTTTTTTTTTGTACTCACTCAAAGGGGTGTTTACTTTACTTACTTATTATAGCAATCAAAACTTTTTTTTAACTCACTCAAAGGAGTGGGCACTTCATTATATCCATTCACACAAATGGGGTGGGTTCTTTATTCGATATACTCAAAACAGGCTGTTTGGTAATAACTTTAATCATACACACACAAATTCAAGAAAGATCATTCGGTCTGTTAAGTACTTACACTAATGATCTCATTAATTAAATTGTTTTTTAAAATTGGTTGTGTTCACAAAATTTGTATGTAGAATTTGAGTTTTCACTGTTTATTAACTTAATTTTTATATTCAGTGATAGAAATATGCATATTTTTTGTCTTTACTTTTTAGTACACTAATTGAATGTACCTATTATTTATGTAAAGGTGCAACATTATTATTACTTTATTTGCAATCTTTAATTTACATTTTTTTTTGTGTACATGAAATTTCCACCTGGAAGAAACAATATCTTTGGTTTAAATTGGGGGGGGGGGGATTCCGATATATGTCTAGATTCATTTTGTTTGTGTGAGATGAAGATACTGTTCCTTACATCAAGCACCACCTTTGTGCTTCAATAAGTTGACCATTTGAATTTATATTTTAAAAATACTTAAATGTGACCCAATTTAGATTAATAACTATGGAACTGCTGTGTTTGTTAAAAAAAGCTTTATTTTCTTTTTTCCTAATTGTTAAACAAAGAATTTTTGATGATTAGTAAATGGGTAAGTCAATTGGTTTTATAGTTAAAAATATATTTATTTTCTTTTTTCAATTTCCATTAGTTCATGACAAAGAACCCTGCCAAGCGACTAGGCTGTGTTACTACTCAAGGATGTGAAAAAGCCATCCTTCTTCATCCATTTTTCCATGAAAAAATAGACTGGGAAGCATTAGAACAACGTAAAGTGAAGCCACCTTTCAAGCCAAAAATTGTAAGTTGTTCTTTTAAAAATTTTAACTTCATTTTCTGATTCATGAATGTCATAAGCTAAATATTTAAAAATTTCCATTTACATTTTACACATAATTTTCTTTTGTTTGTTAGAAAAACAAGACAGATGCCAACAACTTTGATAGAGATTTTACTTCAGAAGATCCTGTGCTCACACCTGTTGACCCAGCAGTGATCAAAACTATCAACCAGGAGGAATTTCGCGGTTTTTCATTTATTAATCCAGAATACGGCAAGTTGGAAATGGAGGCCAGTGGTCAGACCCACTGACCAAGCTAGAGAGGCTGTTCCAGCCATGCTCAGTTTTTGGACCATACTTGCTTGTGGCTGTGTTTTTATTATTATTTTTAACAAAAAAAAAATTCAATTTGTGGATGGTTTTCTTGTGTTTTCTGTGAATTCACAATGTGGTATGATTCAGTGATGAGTAACCTCCCTTGAAATGACAAGATCAGAACTTCTTAAATTTCCTTTCTGGATCCATTTGTTGAATTTCACTGTTCTTAGGTCCACACTTGGTATAGTTTTGTTGCATTTAATGGATTGTCATCAATTGTTCTCGCACTGTCTCTCATTCTGTCTGCCATCTTGTTTTTCATTCACTTTCAAAGTAGACAACAGGAAGAACAAATATTTCTTCCCTCACAAAAAAAGTGATATTCATTTTAGTTTCATTGTTCTGGCATATCTATGTGTATCTGATGTTGTTTGGGATTGATGTCATTTGCACTAAGCATTTGTTTGAATGAAATTTGTTCTGTATAAACATTAAACTGCACATTTTTGCTAATGTTTATAGAACTTATATGAATCAACAATCAAATTCTTAATAGTATGATATAAGTTTAATACTTTTATGTCATAATTTTTAACTCCATGACTTTAAATGATTTTAATATATGTGGATATATAGCCATTAAGTGAGGGTGGAATCTCCTAGTCAGGTCTTAAATGTTGTTTAACTTACAATTATCATGTTCATAATTTAATGTTTTTATTTTAAATTTCAGGCATTGGCTTAAGAAATTTAAAACATCTGTGAGAAATGAACACTCAAATGACAAATCATAAATGTCTAAGTTAATCAATTTTTATGTTGCCAAATTGAATTTCAACCATTTTATCCAAGTTCTATTTTTAAAGCAATTTGTGTTCAATGAATATAATCTATTGTTAGCATAACTTGCTTTAAAAAGTTAAATCCCTCCCTGTTTAGCAAATAAAAGAATAGAATTTTATTTTCTGAAATGAAATTTTCCTCAGAAATTTTATATAAAATTCTTACAAATCTGTTAGATTTTTATATTAGTGTGGTCTTCAGATTTAATAAAGCTTTAACAGTTTTTTTTTCCTTGCATTAAGGGGTATGCAAAAGTTAGTGCATATTCTTTTATTGAAATTTAATATTGTTCTTATTTAGCAAATAAGTGTAGGGAATTATGTTTTAACCAACCTTTGGTTAATGTGATTTACTTATACAGCAAACTTTAAAATAGTTTTGGGCACCAAACTGTTAATATATTTATATATATATAAGTGTTGCTATGTGTGCGTGTGTGTTATAATGGTATTTGTTTTCTGTTGTTATTTTATTAATTTAGAGATCTTAAAATAATTTATCAAATAAGTATTAGATGGGTAGAATATTACGTTCAGTTTGCTTTTTAATTTTGGAAGGGCTTACCTAATAGTAGTAGCCTGATATTAGGAAACCTGTTTATTTGTATGCATTTTCTCTCTTATAATAGTTGCATTAAGAGTATTACAAAATAAAGTTTTAAAATTTTGTTAGGAAAATACCATACAGAGATTCTCTTAACCTATGAAGTGTGGATCCAGGTTTGTACACCCCAAAGACAATTTGTCTTATTCTTTGTTGTACATTTATATTCAAGAGCATCACTTACTACACAAAAAATCTCACAAAGTTGAAAATAGAATTTCTTCTCAAAATAAGGCTTACAGTATCTGAGTGTTTTAAAATTATAATTGTGAGGATTTTAAGTTTGGTAGAAACAATAACATTTTTTAAACATGTATTCATCTACTTGATGAATTCTTTTCACTCAGCTGTTATTAATTTTTGTTATATTTGTAGTGTGTATTTTGCACAGTTGCTTTTATATTTATATCTTTCATAATGTTGTTTGCCATTATTTCATCTGGTTTATCTTTTCACTTTTATATTTATCTCCTATCTTCATGCTGTAGTTCCATCTTTGCATATAAAGCTGCATAATTTCTGTATTGGCCGTTTGCCAAAAAAATTTCCAGACATTTCTTCAGAATTTTTTTGGGGTGCTATTTCAAAAAATGAAAATTTTCCAGGTGTGTGCTTGTGCTTAAGACAGTTTTTTAACATGTGGTACTAAAATTCAAAATCTTAAATGAAGTCTAGTAAGTATGCTCAGACAATCATCTTATGTAAAAAAAAAATTCTAAACAAAAATTATACACTTCACTTAAAATTGCTACTATTCTCAGAAGAAATAAAAGTATTGTAATCCAAGCCCAATTAATACAATTTTGTATCTCTGTTTTAATTTCCACCTTTAATTTCTAAGGGTAATATGGATATTTTCTGTTACTTTTTAAATTATTAGAATGAAACAGTAAGTCCTAATCACTCCTTACTTAAGAGTATTAAAAATCAGTTGATAACAAAGTACTGATAACTATGTTGGAAAATAAATAAAAAATTTGTACACTGCAAAATACAATTTAAAAACGAATGTAAAATAATCCATCAAATAAATTCTGTTGGTGAAATTTTCATGCTGAACTGTCAAAATGTGGCTTAGGGAGAAAATGTATACAAATTATACTGGCTATGATTTTATAATTTTATGTATGTCATAAGCATGAAACTAGTGAACATTTTTTTTTAAAACAAATTTTATTACTGACTTTTTGCACTTGATATGGATATCCGTTATTTATGAGTTTTCTTCATTGTAAACATTGTCTAATGTGAAAAATATTTAATGAATTGTAAAAATGGTAACACAAGCAACAAATCCATTGTAACTTTCATCGGTTTTAATGTATAGCTGTTATTATTTGTTGCTTTTTGGTCAATCATGTTATTGCATGAAACTTAAACCAGTCTTAGCAGTATTTAGCAACAGGATGAGAAAAATCAGGTGACTGAATACATTATTTTAGAGAAAATTATTAGGAAAATTAAATAAGAAATAGTGGTAAGAGGATTGTGGTTACAAGAATAAACAAGCTAACATTTCACATAAATAATTGGCCTCTTGTTATCAGGTCTATCAGAGGTAATGAGCTGTGTTCATATGTCAATTGTGCAATACACATCTGTTCATATGGTTATAATTTCATGTTCAATTTTTGTCTTTAGTTCGGTTTTCAGGCAGAAGGCCTGTTTACTATTTAGTTTTTAAAAGCTTCAAGTAGCAAACCAGTTATTTTGCCAAAAAAAATCAACTGGTTTTGACTCTCATACTGTGCAGCTTCTAGTTCAAATGGAATGGGTTGCATCTGACAAGTTACCAAAATTAATTAGCTTATCATTTACCATAATGTATGAAAACCATAAACATCTACTTAGAAGTTGCTTACATTGTGAAACTGACTGTGATATATATTTTTTTTTTATTTTTTACTATCTTTTTTTCAAATCAAGAACATGTATAATTAAGTATCTGATCAATGGCTTCTGGAAAAGGTTTTTTTGTAATGAATTAGAAATAGTGTATCTAATTAGGTAGAACATTTTATTAGTATTGATATATTTTTAAAAAAAATTTCTTTTGATTTAAATATTTTTTTACCTGTCCCTTTTTTTCTTCAAAAACACACCAAAATATTATTTTTTCACAATTTGTTAGATTTTAAAAAATTAAATTATTACTTAAAATTTTACCAGTTAAGAAATTCCTTTAAGTAGGCAATAAATGCCCAATGTACCATATTCTTCTAGTCAATCATTGCCTTGTTCTAATTAGTATAGACTTCAGAAGTGTTTATAATAGTTTGTGCCATAACATTAACCTTTCAGGGAAAGTAACATTTCTGTTGCTAAAATGATTAAAGTTATTTCCAAAATAGAATACTCTTTCATTCTAACTTTTGTGTATTCAAATAGAGGCTTTCAATTTTTTGGACATAGATCTACTCAAAATAACAAAGGATTAAATCTTTATTAGCATTGTTAAGTAAATAAAATTGAGCAAAATCAAACCAGTTTTTACATTTGTAACTATAATATCAGTGACTAGTGTTGTTCATTCAAAAAGCTTCACTATTTAGGCGGGGGATAAACCATGTAATTTATTACAATATCCAATATGAGGCTTGATTCTGTATGAAATTATCTTACAATTGGACATGTTTAGAAATTGAATTATCATGAGACTTTTGAGTTTTGTAAGCATTATGCACTTAACAAACTAAATAAAGGATGTCTTGTATGAATGTCATTTATCATTTAACCTTCCATTTTTGCATACATATGGAGTAAAAGATAATCATTACTTACCTAAAATATTTTTTTAAAATTCAATTAGACATAATGTGTCATACAGATTAAAAAATTTAGTTAAGCTGCTAATTAAACATGAAATTATCAACTAAAGGTGATGCTAATTGAATTTTTGGAAAAAGTAATCTGTAAGTATGAGGCTTTTCATTGCCAATATTCTATATTAGAATTTTGCAATGATTACTAATGTAATTTTATTATAAGAAGTAACATGTGTAAAAGAGATACAGATCTGATATGGAGTCTCTATAGATATAGATTCAATTATATTATAAAATTCAGTTAAAATACAGATAATTTAAGTTGTGTTAGCTGTCTTTTGATGGTATTATGTGGTTTTAGTTATAGAACTATGTAAAGTTACAATCTTTAAATTTAAATGGCTTTAAAAGGTTCATAAATGAAAAATGTATCAACAAATGCACTGCACCTTCATAGACTTGCTAATATGTTTGTAGTTGTAAATAATTTAATTTATCCATTTTCTCTAAAGATAATTTGTACAACTGTCACCCACTTCAGTTGAGATGACAGTAAAAAAAAACTTTGATAATTTTTTAAAAACACCTTTGTTTGACTTTTTAAAACCTAAATGTATGTTATCTCTTTCTACAAGCCTACAAGCATACATGTAGTGTTTCCCACTAGAAATAATTTCTTTTTACCTAAAATAAACTAAAATTTTGTTAATTGTTATAATGTTTCTGTGTATGCCTGAATAAATCATTCTTATGGGCTTATTAAATTAATGTTGTCGTTATTGTAAAATAGGATTTTAAAAATACACATTTAGATAGAAACAATATCAACTTGTTTAAATTAACAAGGGAAGAGTTTTAGAATGAATGGAGTTGTCTTGAGATTCTTGCCTGCGATATTGTACCTTGATCAAAATGTTTCTGATTTTGTCTTTGATTGTTTTGGGCACATCCTATCATTAGAATAACCTGTTTACCATTCCCTTCAAATGTTGTAGAATTGAGATTTCTGATAATGCCATGCTCTCTCTGTCATTTCTCTTTAATCATGTGGATAAGATACGCACAAGGCTTAGTATGATCAAAGCTTTTATCAACTATTCTTACTCATCACTTTGTTCACTCTTTCTGAAACTGATAGTTATACCATAATGCTTCTTCTCTTTATGCCCCATACATAAAGACAGTTTTATTCCACGTTATTATATTCAACTCTTGTCAGCTTACCTCCCTTTATGTTGATGTTTTGATGTGTACAACAAATATTGACTACAATTAAATAACTTACAAGCTTCCGTGAAAGCATGTTTCATGGCTAGACATTTATCAAGAGCTTAACTTATTAACATATTTCAATGCACTAGGCAAATTGTTGTGTAATATATGAGGTTGAGTAAGACTTGTGAAGATGAAGTTAACATTTAACAATGTTCTCTTTGCAAAACTATTTTAAGATGTCAAGGGATAGTGTCATTTTACAAGGTGCTGCACTAGATATTATTTAGCCTCTACATCTTTATTTTTAAGGCAACAAACTATAAACTATTTTATTAAAGAGGTCGAACTAGATCTGGCAACTGTAATATAGGCTTCAGACTTAATTCTGTGTCATTACACCCAATAGTCAATTATAATTGTGTTTATGGTTTAATATTGTGACACTAGTCAAGATTTTATCCAAAATAGCAGATATAGCTTAATTTTTAATCCCTGTGAGCTCATAATTTCAAAAGGATGTCATTTACTCAGTAGGTTAGATGTCTACATATTGATTGCGCTTTATAAGGTTTATCGTATCATCATTAGATAGCACATTGTTATATCTTAAATCAAGTTAAATGATACTAATTTATCCTGGAAGAAATAGTTTTCTAATATTCTCTATGATTATATAATTAAAATACACTTTTCTTCAGTTCAAAGAGTGACTAGGATTTTTTTTTTAAAGAGTGACTAGATTAATAGATTTTTGCAATGAGATGAATCAGATCACTGAACTAAGACAAGCTACTAGCAGTTTTTTCTCTAGTATTTTTTTTTACCCGAGCCACATTGCCATTTGGAAAAGTGTGTCTGTCAATTTATTTGCTATTTTTTAGGTGTTGAGATCAATCTCCACATAACCATTGGAAAAACTACTAAGATAAGGAAAAACAAAATTAAATGTGTTATCATTATTGTTGTCGTTGGAAAGGTTAACATTGAATTTACATTAAAAATAAATTAATGAAAAACATCAATTTCCAAACACCTGAAAAACATCAAGCTCAAATGCACTGCTCGTTGCTTCCGTGAACTGTTTTGACATCTGCACTTGCCCAGTTTATTTCTCGTCAGTGTTTTTTTTTTTAATTTTCAACTTCCGTTTTTGTGTTGTTTTTTTTTCTTTATTATTCATCTCAGTCTGACTTTGTTGTCAGTATCTGAATTAGTGATCATTGAACAAGTGTAGTGCTATTCAAAAATTCTTTTTTTTTAAAAATCTTTTTTGACCTAGTCAAATAACTTGACCAGTCATATTACATTTTTTATTATCAGATTTAATCATGTTTCAGAATAGATAGCATTTCATTTCAAAGCTTTTATCATACCTCTTGTGTACAAGCTCTGTTAAATCCCTTTTTAAAAAAAAATAGATATTTTTTTTACCACAAAGTGAAGACAAAATGGTTTACTTTGTTAATGACTGTAAACTAATGCTAAAATACAATATTACTAATAAAACTTATAAAAATCTAATATAAAGAACTGCAGATCTATTTCTTATTTACAGTTCTCTAATTATTATTGTAGAAATATTGTGTAGTACAATTTTTTTAAAGATCAATAGATATAGAGGGTTTAGAGTGTTACATAAATCTTCTAGATTTTATATAATGATAATCATACTTACTTTTTTTTAAAATATTGTTTGAAAATCCTACAGTTGTGTTTAATGCTAAGTGATGTTTTTAAAAAAAATCAAATTAACATTAGTGGAGAAGAGTGACTGCAATTTTCTTATGTCTTGCTCTAATTGTGGTTACCGTATTTTTGTTTGTTTTATCTTTTTCAAGTTGTATTGTTCTTCTAGATCGAATTAAGTCAATAGTTTTTAATGGGTGTAAAGATATTATCAGTAATTATTCATCAAATATGCATACAATTTGAATTCAGTAGAACTTATAATTTTGGGCCAATTTTGTAGATTTGTATACTACTTTAATTTTCTCTGTAGGAAATATTTAGAGCACTATACATGACATTCAGGTTCATTTCCCAAATATTAGGTATTTTGATTTTTAATTTAGTTTAGTTTTATTAATAATAATAATAATAGCATAATACATAAGGCAGTCCCCAGTCATATACTCTATTAAATATTTCCTTGACATAAAACAGAGGTAAAGTGCAATATAAATTATTACAAAAAGCGCTTTTTTTTTGTAAATAAAAATATGCCAAAAAGCTTATAATTTTGCTCAAACAATACCAGTTCACAGAAGTAGCTTAAAAAGTACACAATACGAAAAAAATAGCAATGTAATAAGTGAAACCACAATTTGATAGCTTGCGGAAACCACATTTTAAAAAAAAAAGTTTTTTAGGATCTCATATATAAACTATAAGCCTTTCATGGTCTGGAAGTGGTAGCTTTGTATTGTAAAAAGTTGCGTTTGCTAGTTCCTTCATCTTGGTCCAGTGATTCTCATCTCTGAGGTTTTGAAAAATGTAATGTTTGTTTAATTTTTTTTATATATATATACCAAGGATCATATGAGCCTACAGAAAATTAAAATACTATTAGAATTTGGTTTGTTTATCAATCATTTTGATACAGAAGCATTTTATTTATACTGTTACTTTTTCCCTTCTAAGATAGTGAGGTGCAGACTGCACTTTTTATTTGCGTCCTATCAACTATCCCTGTAAGAGAACTGGTGAGAGAACAGATTGTTCTCGTTATGTATTCAATACAAACGGATGTAAGAGAAGTTGTTGATGTATTTACCTCATGATAACATTGTAGCTCACCTTAACTGGTATGAATGGTCTCAATCTAAATCAACACGTTGGTGTATAACACATCAAATTGGACTTATCCATTGGTACTCTAAAATATATTTGCCAAGACTTAAGAATTTTTTTTTTTTTAATTTAGTTCCTATGACACATAACAGCAATATTGTTTGTTCTTTGTGTTGCCAGGCTGTGTAATGTCATGTGTTTGACTTTCTTGAAATGCTAGAGCAATTTATCAGTATTTATATGTGTAGTTTCATTAATAAACAATACTTGTTAATTTATCCTCATGGTTTGTTAATTTTGTTAACTCTTATCTTCGAACACTCTCATCTGATATGATTGAATTATGTAGCGTATTCATCAAACGTTATATATACTTCAGCGTCAATGAAAATAAATATTTATGTCATTGAAGTAAACACCTTCATAGATGATACTCTCCAATAAAAATATTAGGGTGCTAGTTCAAGTTCCTATTCCGGTTAAGATTGAAGATTGGTTTAGGTTAAGAAAAAAAAAGAAACATCAGCCTATACCCATTGTATTTTTTCTTAACCGGGTAAATTATCTTGTATATAAAATTGTACAAACAAGATGGTAGTGTTGAGTATACAACATTGATGTGAAGGTGCAGCACTACAGAAAGAAGACATCTGATGGTCTACCTAATAAATAAACACTATACCTCTGCAATATTCTAATGTACTGATATGTGTTCTCACTGAAAGCACTAGTATCACAGAAAATTAATATCTTACACCATGTTTTTCACATAATATAACCCTCATTGGGTACTACTAGGAGTTTTTTAATTTTCTCTCTGCCATATTTTATAGGTATATAAAAAATTAGTGTTCTTGTTTCTCAATTTTGTTTATTTCATTTAAATATACTAATAAAAACTGACAGCAAATCAAAGATTTTTTTCAAATAAATGGGGTTAATACTTAATGTTAAAACTATGTTCTTATTTACATTCAAAGCAAAGGTTTTGACTTTCAGACACGCAAAGACTTACACAACATACAAGATTCCCACATTTAAAACAAAATTTTATACTGATCCATTTATTGCATCAACATTGATCAAACACAGAAATATAACATATAATACCTTTGCTATATTTATCATATATATATATACAACTATTTAATAAGTAAAAAACATCTTTTCAGACAAAACAGTCCATGGAGGAGATAAAGTACATTTCCTAAGTTTTTCTGACATTGCACATGAAAGGATATTGTAGTTGGCACTTTGCCCAGCCACTCTTACGTCCCCTGACTTGAGACCCAGCTATGTTTGATTTCTTTCATTTAAATATTCATGAATTTGAATTTATCAACAACTTATTAAAATTAAATTTCTTTAATTACAATCAATGTTCCCCCAGATGTTACATATCTCACACAATCTTAAAACTTATAACAGTACATTAATAAGATTTTAAAATCCGTATTAACAATATAAAATTTTTTAAAGAAATTCCAACATGAGTTTTAGTGATAAAAATATTTGAACGATAGAGATTTATGCCATAAGTATCAAAGTTTGGAAAAGACTGGAGCCGTTTTTTGTAATGCAGCTGCAATAGCTATTGAGACATCTTCTGACTGAACCATAGCAGAATTCCAGATATTCTGTGAAGAAAAATATTTCAAGGCATCAAGGTTTAACTGACGAAAGTTATGTTTATGCAACATAAAATTTACTGCCCGCATTACCCACGTGAATGTAAGGCTGCATCTTTACTTCTACACATTATACACATCATGTTAAATTAGGTACTAAAACAGCCTTCCTTAGTATTCTAGAATGACCCACATGTAAACTTATACAAAATTTTTATCTAGTCCACAGTATTTATAACAGCTCAAAAGCTTTAACTGCCTCCCCCACTAGTGGATAGAGGAATGCCAGATATGGTGGGTACCCATGAAATAAAATAGCAAGGATGGATATATTTTATATATGTATGTATGTATATATATGTATATATATATATATATATATATATATATATATATATATATATATATATATATATATATATATATATATATATATATATATATATATATATATATATATATATATATATATATATATATATATATATATATATATATATATATATACATGGGAAAAGACAACACATAAGTCTGAGTGGAAGAAGGTGACGAAGCAGAACAAAGTCCACCATGGGTTACAGAGCCACAGGGATGGATGACTGGCTATTAAAGTATCAAAGTATCCTCACCATATAATTCAATCCTTGATACACTCCATGATCCCTTGAGTACACTATGTTGACCTTTGACCCCTGAACCCCAATAGGACTTTTAGATGCTATTACTTTGGCAAGCTCAACAGCGGCTTTTATCAATGTATCTTTATCTGGAAGGATTCGGCTGTAAAAAAAATTAGATAATTTTTTTACTCTGAACCCGTCTGTTTAATATTAGTAGGATGTAGTAAGACAAATTACTTACACAAGTCATATGCAATTACAATCAATCTATCACAAGTATGACATGATTTTACCTGACAAAACCCATAGATTTTGCCTCATCAGCAAGAAACTTTCTGCCTGTGTACGCCAGCTCTCTGAACAGGCTGTCGTTTCCAATAACTTTTGGCATCCTTTGAAGAGTTCCTACATCAGCAGCCAGACCAATATCAATTTCCTGGAAATAAAATGAACAGTAAATTGAATTAAATTGATTTACTAATTAGCAAGTTTTTATACTGAATGACATTATATGCTATTAAAGAGTTATCAATAACAATTTCTTGTTGGCATCCTAAAGTATAGTTGCATTTGCTATGTTTAAAAAAAAAATTACCCATGATTTATTTCATTTCTGAACGTAAATTTCCAGCAAAAATTTCTAATCTATATTATTCGGGTTTCAACATTTGTTATATAAAATTAATCAAACGTTGCCAATATTAATTACAATTAGCAAGCCACAATTCTTTTAGTTGCCTAAATAACTACAAATCTGAAATAAGAAACTATTTGAATTTCTAGTATCTATCAAATATATTACTCTTAATCAGACTAAAATTGTACATTCTTGCACAACATTAGTTATTCAGATACATTAAAACTTAAAATTCACCTTAATCTGAAACCATGCATCTTGTGTGCAGTAACGTATGTCACAAGCAGATGTCATGTCCACACCTCCACCAATACATGCATTGTGCACGGCAGCAATCACTGGTTTGGGGCACTGTAATCAGACAGCCTATTCATAATTTTATATTTATATAACATATTAAGTCCATAATTATTTACAAAAAACAGTACATCAAAGTTTCACAGAATCCTCTTCCCTCCAAGCTCTTTTTGTAAAATGATCATACAGCTGTTGAAGTAGCTATGTAGGGGTGGGGGGTGGGAGTCTTAGTTAATGAACAAGTTAAATATGATCAGAATATTTTTTTAATTGTTTAAGTAAACACAAGTTCAAGTTTTAAATTAGCATTTATGATTGTTGCTAGATAAACAAGGGGAATGTTGTTGTGAACACACTGATACACAACTGTAAGAGAAGTCAAGCACATCATTTAATAGATAAACACAAACCAGCAAACAAGATTTAATGTAACAAAGGCTCATTAACATAGTAATAAATCTTTCATCAACTATCTACACTATACACAAGCTCAGTGAGAATCAGCCTATTCTAACTAGTCTACAGCAAGGACATACAACCATAGAATACAATGGCATGCTAATATTCTACACAGAAACTAACATACACTAACCTGATAGAAAAGGAAATACTGGAAGGAAGCACTGACTAATATTTTTAATTGCACTTCTAAACCCGTACAAAACTAAATGAGACGCTGATCACATGATGGACAAGAACTCACAGGAAGAGAAGAGCAACGCTATCACAGGTTAACAAGTACAACAACATTGACCATCACACCTACACTACAAATGTTATCATCCACACCTCCACTACAAATGTTATCATTCACACCTACACTATAAATGTTATCATCCACACCTACACTATAAATGTTATCATTCACACCTCCACTACAAATGTTATCATTCACACCTCCACTACAAATGTTATCATCCACACCTACACTATAAATGTTATCATTCACACCTCCACTACAAATGTTATCATTCACACCTCCACTACAAATGTTATCATCCACACCTACACTACAAATGTTATCATCCACACCTACACTATAAATGTTATCATTCACACCTCCACTACAAATGTTATCATTCACACCACTACAAATGTTATCATCCACACCTACACTATAAATGTTATCATTCACACCTCCACTACAAATGTTATCATTCACACCACTACAAATGTTATCATTCACTTTCACACCTCCACTACAAATGTTATCACTCACACTTACAATACAAATGTTATCATTCACACCTCCACCACAAATGTTATCACTCACACCTCCACTACAAATGTTATCATTCACACCTCCACCACAAATGTTATCACTCACACCTCCACTACAAATGTTATCACTCACACCTCCACTACAAATGTTATCATTCACACCTCCACTACAAATGTTATCACTCACACCTCCACTACAAATGTTATCACTCACACTTACAATACAAATGTTATCATTCACACCTCCACCACAAATGTTATCCCTCACACCTCCACTACAAATGTTATCACTCACACCTCCACTACAAATGTTATCACTCACACCTCCACTACAAATGTTATCACTCACACTTACAATACAAATGTTATCATTCACACCTCCACCACAAATGTTATCACTCACACCTTCACTACAAATGTTTTAAAGGGAATGATACCTTTTCTATAGCATTAAATGAATCCTGTATTCTTGGAAGGGATTGAAAAACAGCAAAAGCTTTCCTCCCAGGATCATTTAATGCCATTACATTTGTAAAAATTTCATTTTCCTTTAGGTCTAAACCTGAAAAAAATAGGGCCTAGTTATTTATATGTTCAGAAGAAACTAACAATAGAGTTATTTAGGTAAGAATCATCGTAAAGTCACTTAAAATAGTGGTTTCTATTTTTTTTACTGTGCCTCTCATTAAAATCCTAAAGGTCTTAGTGCCTTCACATACCCCAAACTTGTGTAACATTGTTATATGTTGTCTCCCTTAATTAAATTTAATCTAAAAACTGGAAGTTATTTTAAAACATCGAATATAAAAGGGATGTGAGAATGTGCAGCGCTGGCCAAACTCCAGTGTTTGTTTAATCAGGTTTGATCAGACTAGATTTGTGTAGGATCATTTATTAAATTTAGATACTACTGTATTTTACTGTTTGTTTATCATTGTTATATGATATAACAGGATATATGCTAGTTAGAACAGAATCTATGATTCTAAGTTACTTCGTGTAGTGCAGATAGTGTATTGTATTCTACAATAATATAGTGGATACATCGCAAACATTTTAAATTAAGTATCCTGAGACAATTATTACCATTATGGTAAGAAATTAATTACATGATTGTTAAATTTTTTGCACCTCCTTCAACAATTGCCTGAGCTTCTAGTTTGAAATTAGTTTTTCTATAACAAAACAAGTTTTCTAATAATATTTTTAAAATTAGCAGTTCATTAAAATTGGCTATCAATGTAGTTTTAATATTTAAAAAAAAATAAAACCAAGTCTGAACTCACCTGCTGTGAACATCCTTCCAGCACCAGATAAAACGACAACTCGGCAATCCTTGTCTACAGCCAGTTGGTTAAAACACTCAGTGATTTCTCTGTGTGGAAATAAAGAAGGTTAATTATTAATTTGATAGATAAATAGACATTTCTTCTCTCAAAAACAAACTTAGTTTGTAAAATGCAGTTTCTGTTAATCTACAATAAATAAACACATAAGTTAGGGTTGACATAGAAATTAAAAAAAACAAGAATAGCTGTGCACCATTTATAAACCCACAATGTTTTTCTTTAATTGTTCACACCCAACTAAATATAATAGCACCCTAATATTTTAATTAATCTTACTTCCAAAAAGCTGTGTTCATAGCATTTAATTTTTCTGGACGATTTAGTTCCACATGTTTAATAAAATCTCCTGGACTGGTGATCTTTAGTGTTTCAAATTTATAATCCATTATTTCACTCACTGTTCTAGAAGGCAGCAACTTTCATAAACAACAATCTTTTTTAAAATACTATGATTACTGAAGACTGAAAAGACTGTATAAACAGAAAATAAAAGGTATGTTTAAGAATAAGATGTATGTTTGATGACTTATTTAGTTTTAGATTTACATTAAAGATTTGTAAGCAAAAGATTGTGCAAGAATAATAAATATCAGGAATACTGAATAATAAATTATTTTACTATGTTAAGCCAGTGCATTTATATTTAACAAAATGCATTTTAGGATATTTTAAAACTTTAATTGTTTTGAATGGGTTTTTTTGATGTTTGGGGGGGGGGGGGGGGGGGGGGATATCAACAGGTATAACACAATATTCAATATTATTCTATAAGTACTTAAAGTACACTTAGTACGACTTAGGCCTAATGTCAATGATAATACTACTACTAATACTAACTAATAATAGACATTTAATATAAAAGAAAAATAGGCCTAAATAAATGACGTCACACTCTTAGGGGGGAGAGGGGGTCGGTAATGACGTGTGATGAGGGGGAGGGGTGGGGTTCAGATGGTGTGACGCCACACTTTTGCTTTGTGGATAAGAAATGTTAGAAAACGAATTTTAGACGTTATTTAATATTTAGCGTTTTAGAAAACAGTTTTAATAAATTATAATAGGAATTGATTAAAATACTCTATTTTGACATATTTCAGACAAGATTTTTGAAAAATATCGATGTTTAAAAAAAAATTCAACTGCAATTTAGAGGGGGGTTGTAGGCTGAGGTGTGACGTCATTTTAGGGGGGGGAGGCTGGCTTTTTGTGACGACGTTCGGACGTGTGACGGAGTGTCACATTAGTAGAAATCTAAATGATTAGTTACTACTAGATCTACTAAGTTACTACTATGACTAGTTAGTTACCTCCACCACTACCAGTCACCACCTAGATCTAGTACTTGGTCCTACTAGAATTTACTAGATTCTAGCTTCGTTAGAATTTACTACGCTAAACTAAGAAAGAAGTTAAGTTAGTCTAACTTAAAGTAAAACTCCATTTTAGCGTATTTTTTTCCCCGCTTCACGTTCACCTCCAGTTGAGCGTATTTTATTATAAACACAACCGAAACACACAAAAACGTTAGGAAAACACTAGATCTACTTTTTTTTATGAATGGGGTTTTTAAATAGAAAAGGTAAAAAAAAAAAGCATTAGAACTGTTCCAATTAAATATCATGTGATCATCAGCGGGAGAAAAAACCTTACATGGTCGCGGGTTCACAGTGAGTTCACATAGACTTTAATTATCAGCATAGGTAATAGCTCGGGCAATAGCTGTTTGAAATTGTGTTGGCCTCAGTCTTGGGGTCATTGTAAGTTCATAAATGTTTATTTATAGTATCATGCCTGGGAGATACTTGTAAAAATACAAACTTAACCATCTTGCAATTGTGAGTTACGTTTACGTACTTCACCCATTGCCATGAAAATTCTGTCACACGAACATAGTACATTCAAAAATCAAAAGTCATATCATTCAATAATCTAAATTTGGTTTGGAATTTTCTCAAGTTTTGACAAAAGTAAATTATCAAAATTAAAACAAAGTCAATCTCTTTGTTTTTTTATTCATTTGTTAAAACAAAAATACAATACAAATAAATAAATCGTGTTTTTCTAATGTTATTATTTTTTTGTTATGGTGTGTTTTGCCATTTGGTTATTATTATAATTATAATAAAATACGCTCAACTGGAGGTAAACAAGCAGCGGAGAATAAAAGGTTTTACCGACTCTAGATCTAGATTCTAGATCTAGATTTCTAAATGCATTAAAAAAACAACCCAAAAACATTACAATTCAATACATCATGCATTACTTAATACTTCCTTACTAGACTACTTACTAGATCTAAGTAGATCTAAGTACTTACATTACTTAGTATTACTTAGGCCTACAACTTAAATAAACAAGTCTGAAGTCCATACTAAAAATCGGAATTTAAGACTGCTGAATACTAGATTCTACTATACTACCTAGATCTAGATCTAGTAGACTTCTAGATTTCATAAATTCATAGGCTTACAAACAAGTAACACTAACTCAAAGTGAAAGGAAGCTTGATATTTTAATAAAATAGATTGATCTGGATAGAATCTAAGTTTTTGGTAAAAATATGTAGATCTATTAGTAATCCCAATTTAAAGGATCGTGCATCTGTGTTGGATATTTATTAATTTATTGTTTTGGACATGTAGCAGACTATAAATTTTTAAAACCAAGGGAAGCTATTTAAGAAAAAACTGATATTTTCAAGTTCCAGTGTTTCAAAGTTCATTTGGTAAAAATCTCTTCCCAAGTGTGGTCAATGCAAGAGGGTTAATAAAAACAGGAGATCAGAATGTTAGGCAGGCTAAGAATAAAAATGGTGTTACCTTTAATTTCTACAGTTAGGCCATGGCATTTAAATCTAAGTAGTAGGCCTACAGTTTATTTTAAATTACTTAACCCCACATACTACTACATACTTAAAATCATACTAAGATTTATTGGTAATCTTCTATCGTTTTAGGTACGTAAAATCGCCAATGAAAAACAGGTGACTCCTTTAATTTTAATAATTATTTAACATTTTTAGGAGGATTTATGTTTTGAAAAATACAAAAATGTTTCCTTGTTTCATTTATTGACATTTATGTACCTGTTTTTAAACAATTGACTTAAAAATTTTCAGTAATAAATGAAGACTAGCGATGTTTCCAACAGATGCAACCATGCTCATTTACTATAGCAGTGATCTTGTTTATTTTTTTTTAATTGTAAACTTATAGCGCAAGATTCAGGGGAAGCCACTCTAACTTACAGATAGAAAATCCTGCTCGCAAACACTGCTGTTTAAAGTTAATTTCTTGCCTATATTGATATATTTAGCCATTGATTTAGGTTTATTATTCATTTATCTATAATATTTGACACAAATATATCACAATATTCTTCTATTAAAGCCTTGACAATGAGGTAACTTTTTTGGACATTAATAGCCGCTGGCGATTTTATGTACCTAAAAACGATAGATTACCGATTTATTTATAGTATTTAATTTATAGTAGATTTATTTAATTTTTAATTTAGTATTTTTTTATTATGCCTACTATCTACTACTATGCTATACTATATAGTATATATTATTATTTAAAAAATTTAATTTTTTTGTTAGTCAATAGTAAAATAATATTACCATAGATTAGATGGATTGAAAATATTTTTACATCCCTAATACTTTTAAATAAAGCTGTTTCAGTTTTTCATCTTGATTATAATTTTTAAATCTATTAAAATCTAAAATGCTTTAAGGTTCAAAGAACATGCTCAAAAAGGGTTTATTGTCTGCTAGAGCAATGAGTGGAATGGTAGACTACAAATTTGAAACACTTAAAGTCACCAGTCCAGGAGAGTTTATCAAACAGGTGGAACTTAATCGTCCAGAAAAGAGAAATGCGATGAATACAGCTTTTTGGAAGTAAGTTAACATTAGAAAAGCCTGTTTGACGTTTGTTAATTTTTTTTTAATTGAAAAATTCTAGTATCAAATTTAAAACATTTATAAACTAAACTTTAATAGTTTGTATCCTTATTAACCACTTTATATGAGCATAATTATTTTGAAATTTTATGTTTAGACTATTAGATAATTTTCTTGCCACAGAGAAATAATTACATGTTTTAACCAACTGGCTGTTGACCAGGATTGTCGTGTGGTTATTTTATCTGGCTCTGGGAAGATGTACACTGCTGGTAAGGATTTGTTGTGCATATGTTGGTGTTAAAACGTATTGTAAATTGTAGGCATAGTTATATTTAAAGTGAATTTAAACTTAGTCACTTTTCAATCATTAATTCATGCTGCTGACTTTATTGCTAATGCTCTCCAAGGTTTGGATTTGA
Organism: Physella acuta; assembly: GCF_028476545.2. Classification (NCBI taxonomy): domain Eukaryota; kingdom Metazoa; phylum Mollusca; class Gastropoda; family Physidae; genus Physella; species Physella acuta. The sequence goes on from NW_026732481.1 coordinate 415,720, forward strand.
TGGACAATGAGGTATTTACAAAACTGATGGCACACTCAGGAGATGTTGGAAGAAAAGCATTTTTAATATCTGAGTCACTACAAAGTTTACAAGATTCATTTAATGTCATTGAAAGGGTATCACCTATTGTTTTTAATTAATTTTTTTAGAATTATCATTATTTTAGGGGTGATTTAAATGGGGGGAGTCTAAGGGGGAAGGGTTCTGCAAATATTAAGTACCACAACCTTGAATGTTATACTGTTTTGTTATACAGTGCCCCAAACCAGTGATTGCTGCCGTGCACAATGCATGTATTGGTGGAGGTGTGGACATGATATCTGCCTGTGACATACGTTACTGTACACAGGATGCATGGTTTCAGATTAAGGTGAAATTTTTCAGTTTATTTGTAAACATTTGCTTATCTCTTTAATGCCTGATATACTTTTCTCTAAATGCTGTTAGTATATTAGAGTTGTTTTTACTGAAAGCACACACATTGAAATGCCATTATTTTTTTTATAAAATATGCTTAAATGTCTTTTTTAGATGTATTTGTATTTTATGTTCTCTAGGAAATAGACCTAGGTCTGGCAGCAGATCTTGGAACTCTGCAGAGGTTTCCAAAAATCATTGGGAATGACAGCCTTTTCAGAGAGCTGACTTACACTGCAAGAAAATTTGTAGCTGATGAAGCCAAATCAATGGGTTTTGTCAGGTAGGAACCACCTAGCTGTAAACCTTTTGTAGCATGAATCTTACATTTCTTAATACCATCACTGGGAGTTTAAGGATTTCTCTGTTACTTTTTAAGTAATAAATCTTTAACATAAAATCAAAGTTCACTTAATATGTAGTTTATTTGCCTATAAATGTATATATTTCCAAAATATATTTACAGTCGTATCCTGCCAGATAAAGACGCATTAGAACAAGCAGCTGTTGAACTTGCTAAAGTAATTGCATCTAAAAGTCCTATCGGTGTCCAAGGGTCAAAGGTCAATATTGTATATTCAAGAGATCATGGAGTGGAACAAGGACTGAATTACATGGTCAGCTGATTCTAACTTTAAATTCTAAATTTAGTTTCCAACCAAACAATCTGATCTTTTATTTTTGTATTTACTATATGTATGTATTAGAATGCTTACATTTTTATTTTAAGATAGGATTCAAAAAATTTTATTGAAATTTTTTGTCTGTACAGAAAGCTTGGAATGCCGCCATGCTTCAATCAGAAGACCTGACCAAAGCGCTGACTGCTGCTGTACAGAAAGCAGAACCTGTCTTTTCAAAACTTTAACTGTGATGGTTGCCTTGTCATTTTCTTTTTGTTACTGTTATTTTATACCATGGTATTTCTAAGATGCCAGTGTAAATATTTACATACAAAGTTCCAAAGCCGATCACACATAGCAGAAAATTAAAAACTCCAGATTTTCATCGGGCGCTACGACCGTTTCACACAGAAACAAACCGAAAGTACTATTTTACTCGTTGCCATTCTACTCTAATATGTATGAGTCATTTTGTATTCCTACGCATAAAATTTGAAATATTCATGTTTTAGTGACGACCTTCCTTGTGATATTTTTTTGCCTGTGACTGCAGCACCTGCTAGTGTAATGACCATATTTTATGTTTTGATCCAATTTTAATAATTAAAATAAATATTTTACACTTTTAATGTATTTTTGATTGTATAATTAATTAATAGATTGCTAAACCAAATAAAAAAGACTCTAATTAAATTTATTAAATAACCAACACGTATGACCCAGTGAACGCTCAAGGGGTGCAACCATAATAAAATTAATGTACATAAAAGGAACGTAACAATCACTAACAAATCATAAGGTAACATTTGCTTAGACATGTTTGTATGTAGAGAAACAAACTAGAACTAGAAGAAGTAGATGATCGAAATAATTTAAAACAACCAAAAAATTAAGATAGTATATAGAAATATATCTAGGCTAGTCTAGCTCAAGTCTTTGGTGACGCAGCGAGAGTAAAACACCCTATCTTACCACAGCTGCGGCCACCCCAATTTCTCCTCTCAGATTGCTTTAAGAGCCCTAACTATAACATTTACAGGGTCTCGCACATGTTTTGTAGAAGCTATTTATAATTAACCTAGTTATAAAAAGCTTTGATTGGTTGGTTTTATTCGTCTCATCCCGGACCTAATGTTTTTCATCAGGAGGAACTGGGATCAAGAATTTCACCTAGATATATTTAGAAATGGACATGCGTACAGTAGATATCAGTAGTTTTGAATTTAACATAGAAACAATTATTATACGAACCAATAAACAGCCGATGGCCACTGCGTGGTTTTAACCATGTGAGGAACTTTATATGATTCATTTGTACTAGCTACAAATTATAAATCATGGACCCATAATATAATAACACTTTTTTCATGACCACAACACTTAAAGTGATCACACCCAAAACTCCTGGTGTTCACCTGAACCAACACAAAAGCTCACTTAAAATTACCACAGTCGCACAATTTTAACTCAGCACGAATATACATATATAATAAAAATAATTCCATTATTGTTCAGCATCATCCATGTTTTTAATATTTTTAGAATGTTCATTGTCAGATGTAATATGTGAGTGTTGAAAACAGAAATAGCTTGAGCCTAGAACTGGGAGTTGTAAAGTTTCCAAGCATCCTTACGTCCCATCACCATACAGTGGTCGTGATAGGCCTGGATCGGAGGTACATAGCGATAGAGTCGGTCCCCTCTGTCTCGATAGGGTACACAAAAGTAATTCATATTGATTGGCAGAGGTGGTAGGGAGATACCCTTTTGGTGGATGACATCAGGGGTGTATCTCTTGTGTATACTGCATGGCACGTTTCTGTTTGTAAATTCAGCATTTGAATTAGATCACCTTTTATTCATTTTAAAAATAAAAGGAGTTAAGAAAAGAAAATAGAAAGATATTTTTTTGTACCAAAAAGCAGACTAAACAGGCAAATTTTTACCACTATTGGACAAGAATTCATTAGAGTAACATGAAAAGAAGAATTGTAAATGTTAATTTTCTAGTTGTATCAGGATAGCAGGGATAGGGTTGTTTAAAACATGTGAGTAGATGTTAATGTTTGACTAACAGCCTGGAGATCATGTTTACCTGGAGTGTAGTTAATGGAGGGGGGTGGGGGGGGATTTTTCTTTCCACATATTATTTGACATATATATGTGACTTGACTGACTTAGTCCTCTTTGCTCCTTATGGAGCATAGGGCCTCCACCATTTCCTTCCATTTCTTCCTATCCTCGGCTATTAATTTTGACATCTCCCAAGACATCCCTGTTGGCTTCAGTTCTTCAAGAAGACTCCGCCTCCAGGTCTGTCTTGGGCGCCCTCTCTTCCGCTTTCCCTGGGGGTTCCACTCAAGCGCTTGGCGTGTAACATTTGTGTGAGCCTTACGCAGTGTGTGACCCACCCAGCGCCACTATATTGTAGGCCTATATATATATGGAAGGCCAAACATAAACTATAAACTGTCACCAGACTGTCACACTAGAAACTCCAAGGACAGTTGACACCAACAACACATAGCAATACTGAACTGAGGCTGACACCCCACAAAAATGTTAACTTTGAATCACAGAAAAGACCAAAGCAGAAGCATGATATTAAAGTTGTTACAAGAAATTAGTTAACTACAAAAAGCTGAGTCAAAAGAAATAAGAATAGAATAAGTCAAAAGAGATGAACAAGAAAATCCAATTACCCTTTGTTGTATGATCTGTTTGGTGGCTCATTGGGACTCTCCTCATTGTAAGCCATGGTGGTAGCTGCTTGTTTGATCAAATGGTCTACCTTGATGGCATCCTCCATACGACTTATACCAAGCCTGTCATGTGATATAAATATATGCATTGTTCAAGATCTGTCGTGTGATATAAATATACGCATTGTTTAAGTTCTGTCATGTGATATTGGCATTAAGTTCTGTTGTGTGATATAAACATTGTTTCAGTTCTGTCATGTGATATTGGCATTAAGTTCTGTTGTGTGATATAAACATTGTTTCAGTTCTGTCATGTGATATTGGCATTAAGTTCTGTTGTGTGATATAAACATTGTTTCAGTTCTGTCATGTGATATAAACATTGTTTCAGTTCTGTCATGTGATATTGGCATTAAGTTCTGTTGTGTGATATAAACATTGTTTCAGTTCTGTCATGTGATATTGGCATTAAGTTCTGTTGTGTGATATAAACATTGTTTCAGTTCTGTCATGTGATATAAACATTGTTTCAGTTCTGTCATGTGATATAAACATTGTTTAAGTCTTCTGGACTGGCCATGTCAGAGTGACATGAATCCCTCCAGCTCATATTAAAGGACCTTGCAGATATTTACTTCATTTCCACTAATAAGAGGGGCAGTTGTTTATTAATTTGTTTCACTGTACTGGGTTAGGCAGAGATGTAGCCAGGAATTAGTCTGTTAGGCGGGTGGGGGGATTTCATATATATATATATATATATATATATATATATATATATATATATATATATATATATATATATATATATATATATATATATATATGATAATGTTTTGATAGTGTTGCTTTAAGTCCACTATTTCAAAATATTGAATATTGTAGAAGTAACAATTTTATGCTAAAATTTTTGGAATTTACAGCCTATGTGGCATATATAAATAAATATTATATATATACACACACACACACACATATATATATATATATATATATATATATATATATATATATATATATATATATATATATATATATATATATATATATATGATAATGTTTTGATAGTGTTGCTTTAAGTCCACTATTTCAAAATATTGAATATTGTAGAAGTAACAATTTTATGCTAAAATTTTTGGAATTTACAGCCTATGTGGCATATATAAATAAATATTATATATACACACACACACACACACACACATATATATATATATATATATATATATATATATATATATATATATATATATATATTATCAATAGCTGAAGTAATAACAAGAGACACCTTGGTGTTCCATTGGGGATGTTCTAATGCCCCTTCCTCTTATAGCACACTGCCATGTCAGTCGACCTCTGACCACGATATGTAACCTAGAGGCATAGCGACCCTTCCCGGCTCACAGGGACAAACTTTTCGATTTGCATTCCCCTCAAGATTTCCATTTGCACCCCCCCCCCTCAAGATTTCCATTTGCACTCCCCTCTACCTTTCAATTTATTTTTCCAACCCATTTTGCCGCCCCCTAAGGTCGGCGACCGGGGACATATGTCCCCCCCCCTCACTACGCTACTGATGTAACCTCGAGCATGGTGCCTCATTCAAGTCATGAGAAAGAGAACTGTCCATGGGGAAGGTTTCTAGCCCACAAACAAAAAACAACCCCTGCCTATTGATTATATATATATATTATATACTATAGTCCTATTTATTTAGGAATATATATTACATATATTATATAGGCTATATATATATTATATAGGCTATATATATATATATATATATATATATATATATATATATACAGTGGCGTAGCGAGGTCGGGTGGCACCCGGTGCGGCACTGAATGGTGTCACCCCCCCCCCCCCCCCAGAGGCATTGCGACCCTTCCCGGGGACAAACTTTCAAGTTTTCGATTTGTTTGCACCCCCCCCTTCAAACTTTCGATTTGCACCCCCCCCCTCAAACTTTCGATTTGCACCCCCCCCCCCCCCTCAAACTTTCGATTTGCACCCCCCCTCAAGTTTTTCTCTAGCTATTTTGCTATTTTTTGCCTTGGTGTCACCCCCCTAAATGGTGTCACCCGGTGCGGTCCGCACCCCCCGCCCCCCCTCGCTACGCCCCTGTATATATATATATATATATATATATATATACATATATATATTACATATATTATATAGGCTATATATATATTATATAGGGTATATATATATATATATATATATATATATATATATATATATCAGTGGCGTAGCGAGGTCGGGTGTCACCCGGTGCGGCACTTAATGGTGTCACCCCCCCCCCCCAGAGGCATAGAGACCCTTCCCAGGGACAAACTTTCAAATTTTCGATTTGCACCCCCCCCTCAAACTTTCGATTTGCACCCCCCCTCAAACTTTCGATTTGCACCCCCCACCCCCCCTCGAGTTTTCGATTTGCACCCCCCCTCGAGTTTTTCTCTATATATTTTGCTATTTTTTGCCTTGGTGTCACCCTCCTAAATGGTGTCACCCGGTGCGGTCCGCACCCCCCGCCCCCCCCTCGCTACGCCCCTGATATATATATATATATATATATATATATACATACATGCATATAGACTATTGACGCCCTTATAGATAAATGCCTCTAGACTATATATCTAAACAAATAAATTTTCCAGGACTAATCTATAGGCCTAAAATATATTTTTTTAAACAAAAATTAAAAATAAAGCTTTAATTCTTTTTTGCATGAAAAAAATATAGCACTTTAGTTTTATTACTTTATTTGCATACACGATCTAGATCTATAATAAATTAATACAATAATATAATATTAATAATAAAATAATTTAATAGATTAAAGTCAAAGTACAAGTAGACATTAATTATCTGCTACTGCACACAGACCTTTGAAGATCAAAGGCGTTTGTAGTTAAAAGATCGTGGCCATTAATGGCGTTTCTACTGAAACATTTAGCATATTTGGCATAACCAATATCATTAATAAATCTCTCAACATCCCAACTGGTCCACATTGTAACGATCGGCCATAACCTCGAGTTAGTTTCGGTATGTTCAGCTTTTGTATACGGGGATCTCGTATTCATGTTGTTGTTGTTTTTAATGATATTTGAGGAAAAAACGGAATGTAAAAAAAAAAAATTAAAAAATTGAGATTCTACTTTTGATGGCTGAGCGCACAATAACACGCCATGCATTCTTCGTTTAGTTAGTGCAAAACGGTGCGCAACTTTTCATGATGAGCTTTCGTTTTAATCCATTTTAATTGCTGTATATATTAACTTGACTATCAGTCACGAATATTGTCATTTAGTCCACAGGGATGTCATGGAAGATTTATAAGTATAACCTCCCCCCCTCCCCCATTCAAATTTTTGAATGTCATAAACCAAAAATTGCTCATTCGAATTCATTTCGGAATCGGTAGGGAAAGTGGGTAATTTACACCCCATACGAAAAAAAAAAGTTTTAAAAAGAGGGGATTCAAAAATGACTCACGCATTTTGGACGATTTTTTACCCCCTTCCCCCCCCCCCCCCCCCAATTCCTTCGACACAAAAAGTCAGCCCCCCTTAGAATGACGTCACACCTCAACTTTGCATTTTCTATTTTTAAAAACATTCCTTTTTTTAAATATTTACTGGGCTCGGTCAAAATTTGAGTGGAACTAAAATAATCAATTTCTATTACAATTTTCAAAAACAGTTATCTGAAAACGCGAAAAAACTGCTAAAATTCTGTTGAAGCAGTACGTTTTAAATGTAAAAGTGTGTCGTCACACTTTCTGACCCCCCCCCCCCCCTCCATCCAGCTCAGATTTCGGGAAATTTTTTTTTACTAGGAAACATTCTATTACAACAATGCTGGAATTTTAAAGTGTAATCATCAACATAAAAGAGCAAAGCACTTAGGACAAAAACTTGATAAAACTGTACTAATTTCCCGCACAGAGGTCCAAAATAGTAACAATAGTGAGGCTTTTAAGTGTACTTTCGTTTAGCACGAATGTGTTGATCTGCACACATTAATTTGTCTTTGTACAACCTTGCTGGTTGAAGTATGTTCAGTGTTTCTTCCAGGCATCTCTTTGGTCTGGTGAATCTTTTATGGGATTTATGGCTGCTTATCATATAAGACACATAGTGTTATATATATATATATATATATATATATATATATATATATATATATATATATATATATATATACATATAAATATATATAACACTGCCAATGATTTTCGTAATTGTACACACATGACACAATTTGGAAGTATTACATGTGAATCTATTTTACTCAATGTAGGCTTTAGAACAGTTAACAGTATAGAAACTATTAGGGATTTTATCTCAAATTTTGTAATCCTCATATGTTATTTTTAAATTCTCAACATTTTCAGAGTATTCAAGAACTGTTGATTCTGGTGGTTCCTTGAAAGGAATAAAACGAGTGTTGGTTGTTTATGGAATTAATATAGGGCCCATAACATTATACAGAGTAGGTCAGGGGTCGGCAACCTTTTGAAGCGGAAGAGCCAAAAGTTACAATTTTCAAAATTTCCCTTGTTTTAAAGAGCCACTAACATTTTTTTAAAGATTATTAGTATTTGTTCAAGGAGCTGGAGAGCCGCATCTAGATATCAAAAGAGCCGCATGCGGCTCGCGAGCCGCATGTTGCCGATCCTGGAGTAGGTGATAAAATTATACTGTTTTAGTACCAAATATTAAGTGCAAATTTTCTAAAATTTCCATTGTATGTGCTACAGAAATCAATTTATACACTAGGTATCATCTTTTCCCGTTTGTGCCCAAGACACATGGGGCCAATTAAGTAGAGTTCATCTGTTTCATTGACCTCGGCAAACAAGGGCATGCATTTAACAACATAAATAGTTTTACAACAGTAATTAAAAACTCAAAACATGGAAGTTAAAAGGTTTAAATAAAGCAATTTATTTACATTACATGCACAAATAATTCTACAAACTACTTCGGGTACATTTGTAAGACCAATGGATTGAAGGTCATCATGTATCTCTCCCAGACTTTCACCAGCTTGGGAGAAGATCTGCGGACAAAAACAGAAATAAGCTAGATCTGTCACTTTCTGTACATTAGGACAAAAAGAAGAAAAAAGTCCAAAAATATTTTCATAAGTCAATGCAATTTTAGTATACTTTTAAGGTCCTGTAAGTAAAATGATGAAGGAAAAAACTCTTTACAGCTTTCAATGTAGTGAGTGTGAAAATAAAACAAAAGAATCAATGATGGATTAAATTTTAAAATTATAATGTGACAGGTTAAATCAAAGATAGTCCATAAAACATGTCGGTTCAAAGATAATACTCTGGCATTGCCATTTGCAAAAAAAAAAAAAAAAAATTACCGAAAAATATCAAGTTGTAAAGCCGTTTCTTTGAAAGCATTGAGAAAATACATGGCATCTTGCTTGGTCCATGATAGTTGTTGCCAAGGCTCAATTAACTGTGGAGGTAATAAGTAAAAAAGTTTCACAAGTATTTAAAACTGGTGTATATACAGTGAGACCACAATTGCTATGAGATTATATTATTCCATGACCTGCCACAAAAAGCAAGCAATTTATAATAATTCTAACAAGTTTTATTTTACATCTGAACAAATATGGCATTGAAAGAACTAATACATTTTTGAGTAGGCCTATGTAAGTTTGACCTAGTAGTCACTTTAACTTTTTAACTCTATTTTAAAATGTTTTATTAGATAACTGCTGTTTAAAGAGTAAAATGTCACTGTCCCTAACTAATATTATTACTATAATTATCCCACAATGGAAAAAAGGACATATTTTATCCAATAATGAGTTATATATTGCAAATTTTAAAACATTATCATACCTTTTCAAGCACATCAATGAAAATATCTCTTGATTCCTTGCTATGATTTAAACCACTTGCAATATTTATAATGGTCTTTGATACAGACTAGAAGCAATAAAAATGTTTACATAATTATAAAAAACTAACGTGATACACATCTAGCTTTCAAGAGTGAATATTACAAAGAAATCTCTGTAATCTAAATGAATTTATTTATTCTACTGAGCATTCTATATTAATTAGCTTAGTAAATTGTGACAATGAGTACATAGAAGCAGGTTGGAAGTATAATTTAAATATATTTAAAAAACATTTTGAGTTCAATTTTTTTTTTAAATCTCTGTACTGCAATGAAAACAATCTAATAGTATAATGAACTTAAACAAGTGCAGCATATTATTTAAAAGTGTGAAGTACAACTGTGTTGAATATTTTTTCCCAGGCGAGATAGAGCAAATTAAAATTTTATTCTAAAATGTATTTATTTTCAAATATAATAAAACAACAATGTTCAGAAATAACAACATATGGAGAAAAAAATTTAACAAAAGATATTTCAATGATATGAAAAGTAAAATTCCAATTTTAAGTAATTAGCCTAAATTAGGCAAAAAATTAATCTTACTCTAAAATTAGCATCCATTTCAGTAAGAACCTTTTCTCTCATAACAGGCTGTAGTGTACGAATCATTAAACTGTAAAATATTTATTATATTTTTAATCCTCTCATTTATGTAGAGACCATTTAGTGAACAAGTTCATATAAAAAATGCATGATATACAGTTTGTTAAAAAACTGTTTTGTTTATTAAATGATGTATTACATATAACAATGGTGCAAGACTAGGAAAGATATACACCAGGAAGAACATGTTTTGAAAAGAGATAATATTTTAGTTTAGTGTATTGTTCAAGCTTCCATCATTTATAGAGTCCATACAAGGAGGGAGGGGGGTCTTGCCCATGTGGACATTAACATGTTGAATTTATCATCAATATAAGAACATCCTGATTAATTAATGATCTATAGAACTTATGATTACCTGGATTAAAAAGTAGAAAACAATATTTTATTATAGACAGAGGTCTACTATCAGCTCTATTCAATTTGCTAAATGGACCTAAAAGAAGACCATTGATTTATTTCAAATGCAACAAATAATGCAAAACTTGAACTTAGTCATTTTTCTAATCAACACATGATACTTTTACAGTTATTTAATTTTCAAACGGTTGTAGTAATAAATCCTCCTAAATTGTTGTGAATCTAATATAGATTGAATGAATTCTCAAACCTTCTGTGCTCTTCTGCATACTCTCTTTCCATGAGAACCTTAAACTCTCTAAGATCCAGCAGGAAGTCTCTATCCATGTCCACATCCATATCCTCATGGTTCTGACATTCTTGAACAGAAATACACTGTGCCTATTAGTGTTTGTTTTTCATAATCAAATATTTGCAGTCAAATCTACACTAAACAAAGATTAGAATCTGTTAAAAGCAAAACTAAAAAATAACATCTTGCCTACCTACCTTCTGAACTGTAAGACCAGTTAGAGATCATGTAATTGGCACAGACAGCAAAATCTTCAAAACTAAGGTAGCTTAACTTTTTTTTGCCAGTTTCAAATCTGTTGTTTGTGATAAATACTATAGCAGCATATGCTCTGGAAATAAGTGGGGGATAAGTTACAAATAACAATTTTCTTGTACAATTTTTATCATCTAAAGTTTAAAAAAATGCTATACAGTTCATTAAAAATTATTAAAAACAAAATTAAGCCTACTTGGCCAATTCTTCAGACAGACAAAAATGTGTTTGAATGTTATCTACCAAACGGCCACTCAATTCTTCAACTGTTTTGAAAACTCGCTTGGCATTGTCAAACTAAAATAACATTTTATTATTTTTAAAATACATATTATAACAATAATAATTCTTTAATAATAGAACATAACAGAAAACATGTTTAATACTTTACACTTAACTAATGATAGAAAATATGTTTAATAAAAATATAACATTAACAGTGGTTTAAAGAATTAAAAAGCAAGATAATGTAGAGTTTAAAAATCAGACTTATGAAAAAAAATATTTTTATAACAAAGTGTTTTATTTTAAAAAATGGCATACAACCTGTCTTCTACAACTGCGCACAGGAATGTCAGTTTCTTCACTTAAGTCATCCAGATCTTTCCTACTGCGAGAATTTAATTTACGTCCAAATATCTCTCGAATCAATGGAGCATCAAAACTGTAGTATCTGCAAAGTATTACAAATGACTTGTAAAAAGACAACTATTTATTAATAAGCTCATATTTGCTTATATTTATTTTAAGAATTTTCATTTATGAAACCAAGTTGTTTCACCAAATGACTATACTTTAAACAGTACAAGTAACATCAGAGTTGAACTACATATTATACAAGCCATAAATCCACACACCTAGGTTGGAGGGGGGGAGGGGGTGGGGGCAGACTGGTGATGATGTGTGATGAGGTTCAAAAAGCAAGATGACATACTTATGTATTTTAAAAATAGTGATAGAAACTGAATTTTGATGTTATTTCACACTTTTAAAGGTTATTTCACATTTTAGAATTATTATTTTAAAAATTTCTATAAAAATTGATCTAATTTATCAATACTGATTCAATACTATCCTAGTTATTATTTAAAGTATATATCTCTCTGTAAAAAAAATTGCAGGGTGTGTGGTAAGCTGAGATTTTGTGAAGATGGGGGAGGTAAAAACCATTTTTGAAAAATCATGATTTATGGATGACCCCTATCAACTATATCTGAAAGGTTCATCCTGGTCACAATGTGTAGTATCAATTAATCTTTTTGAAATACACAAATGTGGCCAAATTTTTACATTACCCTCCGTATCTATAGGGAACTCTGACAGGAAAGGAATGTATCTTATTGGAAAGAAATTTTAAGTATTTAAATAAAAGGGCATTTTAAAAATTTGATTTTAAAAGAATAAAGACTTTGTTGGATATCGTATAGCATAGCTTACTTTTGAATCAACATGTGTATGGTATCAGGATCAAACTGATAAACCAGTTGGTGACTTAATCTTGGTGGTGTTTTCAACATTTCTTCCAGGCCAGTAAATATGCGATAATAGTCGACAATATCACTTAAGAGATCTTCAAAGTTCGCACCATACACTTTGAGAGCTACTTTATTTTGTTGAATTCTCGCAGCTTCCGGAGCTATAGGAAATTTTTTTAAAAAAGTAATTAATTTGTTAATCAGTACTTATGTATTGCAACAACTTCATTAATCCAACAACAGCTATGACAACTAAAAGCAAATGATTTGCACTTTAAAAAAAGTAAAAAAGTAAGCAATACATCTATAATGTTGTGCTATAATGAGGATGAGTTAGAAAATATGGGGATGAATATACTATGACTTTCTTAAGATATTTTTTTAAAATGTCAACTTTCTTTGGAGGGGGAGGGGGGTGGGGGGAAACGGCGACAAGTAAACTTTGTGACATCATTTTGGACAAGGATGTCTGACTTTTTAAAATGATAAATAGGCCTTATTAATTTAATGAAAATTTTACTAGGATAATAATAGCCTATATTTTAGTAGAATCTAAATATATTACAATTATTGTTTTAAGTTTATATTAAACTCAATGCAACAAGCCAGCCGTTTGGTTGAGGCCAGGTCGGGGGGACGTTCTGACCGGGATTCAAAGGGACGACTTATAAAATTTCATCCATTAATTTAATTATAAATAAAGAAAAGTTAGCTAATTAAAATAGGCCTTTTTTTTAAGTGACTACTCGAAAAAAGATTTTTCGCACCAGTGTCTCCATCTGGTCGGCAAAAGATTGTTCTGCGCATGCGCAGTGATCTTAATACTAAATAGTTAATAGCTGGGCTAGGGTTGGGTTAGGATTCTGCGGTTTGTTTGTAAACATGCGCAAGCGGTGTACCATAGAAAACATCGCAACGAAGGAAAGACATAGTTTCTCTCAATTGCGCATGCATATCTAATAGTAATACCGGCTAGAATCGGCCTTTTTTTACTATTTTTAATTTAAAATTAATTTTGTCTTATTTGTTTCCTGTCTTTTACCTGTGTATCCTTTCAGCCAAAGTTCATAAATTTCTGGTGATATTACACAGTTGTTACCAACAAAAACGTCGATCTCATTCATTTTTTGAATCTTGGGTGTTGATTGGTCTCAGGTCTGAAGAAAAAGATAGATATTATATTAGTATCTAATCTAGAGGTAATCTATCGTTTTGGGTACGTAAAATCGCCAGCGGCTATTAATGTACGAAAACGTTACCTCATTGTCAAGGCTTTAATATGAGTATATTGTCATATGTTTGTGTCAAATATTATAGATAAATGAATAATAAACCTAAATCGATGGCTAAATATATCGATATAGGCCAGAAATTAACTTTTAACAGCAGTGTCTGAGAGCAAGATTTGCTATATAAACAGCAGCCATTTGTAAAATAGAGTGGCTTCCCCTTGAATCTCCCGCTAAAAGCTTATAAAAATAAAACAAACGAGATGGCTGCTATAGTAAATGAGCATGGTTGCATCTGTTGGAAACATCGCTAGTCTTCATTCATTACGGAAAAGTTTTAATTCAATTGTTTAAAAACAGGTACATAAATAATAATAAATATGATAAATGAAACAAGGAAACATTTTTGTATTTTAAAAAACATAAATCCTCCTCAAAATGTGAAATAATTGTTAAAATTTAAGGAGTCACCTGGTTTTCACATTACAAGTCGCGGGTGATTTTACGTACCCAAAACGATAGATTACCAAATCTAGATAGATTCTAGTACTAGAAGTAGATTTAGATCTAGAATCTAGATCTAATTCTAGATCTAGAACTATAATATTCTAGATTCTACAATTCAAATGCAACTCATGATAAAGAGTAAAGAGTTAGTCTAGATCTAGATCTAAAACTTAATCATGATTTCTCAAATCTCTAGAATAGAGATCTAGAGTCTAGAGATCTAGATCTAGTAAGAATAGAGGTTTCCTTTGGGCTTTGTTGTGATCATTTATCAGTCATGAAAATAACGAATTTTGTTTGTTTTCATATTATAAGAGTTGTGTACCTTTTGTTTTTGTAAGTTATGTACCCTTTTCAGTTTATTGTGCTAAAATTAAATTTACAATACTGAAACAGTAGCCTACTGACTGAGTAAGTAGATCTTAAGTAGCTATTCTAGATCTATGATCTAGAATCCAGATCTAGATCAGAATATAGATTAAGATCTATAAAATCTAGATCTATATTTAATATTTGGCTGAGAGTGAGAACAGCAGCCGCCAGTGCGAGCAGCGAGTCTGACTGAACTTCACTGAACAGTCTGAGTCAGTCACACAGTCACTCACAGTGTATTAATAGTATTAAAATATTAAATTAAATTATTTATTTGACTAAACTAAATCTAGTTTTAGTAGTGTATTCCTAGTCGGACAGTCCTAGGAAAGTTCCATAGTTTTAAGGCTTAAGCCAAGGACTTGCCTTAGGTGTGCTTCAGCCGATTCGGAATTAACAATGTCACACTCTTATGCTGCGATGCATATATTATAATAATATAGAATCATCTATAGTGAATACTGAATAGTGAAAGTGAAAGGGGTTCGGACGTGTGTTTGGCAATGGGAGGAGGGGGGGGTGTCACACTGCTCTCATTCATCACTGCATCTTCAAAACTAAATTTTTGAAACTGAATTAATTTTCCTATTTTCAAGAAGTTTATGTTTTAGTTTTCTCTTTCTTCCTTTTATTGTATTATTTTGGGATTTTCTCCAACACGATTATTTGAATTCAGGACTTATGGAGTTAGTAATCATACATACTATGTGGGGACCATACAAGACACCACCAAATGAGGGCTTAGCTGTTTCTACCCTGCTCTCTAGGCTTATCTCTACCACCCACACCCCACCAGTCTGGTGAGCTGTGATTCACCCCAAATGTTTACAATGTGACGGCTATTAGGGGCAGATAATTTTGCTTTTCAAACAATTTTAAACCAAGTTCTCCTTGATCTTTTCATTGTCGTCTGTAAACTGTCGTCACAGACGGCCGCTTTCACAGAGGGAGGAGGGGGAAGAGAGGGTAGTGTTGAATTCACAAATTATGAATTACTGAAAAGTAACAAATAAAACAACTAAATAACGGTGTGTGCTAATGGCATATTGAATACTATTTTTTTGTTGGTATGAGTGGGGGGTTGTATACTGGGGCTGAAGTGTGATGTAATGGGGGTGGGCAGGGCTCTGATTTTGTTAAATTGTAGGGTGGGGTGAGGTAAAAATCATCAAAGGAAGCATGATGTTATTTATAATATGAAATTTACAAAATACTAATTAGTGTTATTTCTTATAGAATGAGTAAAATGCAACCGGAGCCTGTGTTAGAGGATGGTTACCTGAAACCTGTTGAATTAGTTGATGTGTTTGTAGCCAATGTAGTGGATAAAAAGAAAACATCACAAATTGTTAAGTAAGTATCTTAGTAGTACTTGACAATAAACATAACACAAGCATACATGGATCTATCTGTTAAACTAAAAAAGAGCCTACAGCACCACATTTCATAGTTTGCATCCAAATATAATAATAAAGCAAAGTAAAGCTCTTATCTTACCATATAGTCTTTTCAATCTTGTTGCAAAACTAACTTTAACAAAATCCTAGTCATTCATAACTTAAAGTTTTAGTAAGCTGAATATTACATATTGATTCAAGCACACAAATGTGACTTTATATATTCTGTTAAATTTGTATAATATAAAAATAATGGTTCTCTTTTTAAATTCAATTTTAATGTTTAGAGAACTGGCAATGATTGCACCTTTAACTGATCTACAGCATCTTAAAAGGGTTAGAATATCTACAGATAAAGGTAAAGTGTTGCAAGCTTAATACTGTTGTGTATTTCATGACACATTATTGTATTAATGTAAACACATGCAACTAACATATTATATTCATTTAACCATTCCAAATAAATTATGCTAGCAAGATACATCATGTTATTGCAACTTTTAAAATACATAATGACCTATTTTTTTATAAATAAATGATAAAGTAATATACTTGACCACTAATTGTTTCGACACATAAATATATTTCAGGAGGACCATTACAGATAGTGCTTTACAAAAAACCTCCAATAGAAATTCATAAAAATAATGTAGAAGCTTCTCCTTATGTAGACTTACACAAAGTCATTTCTTGTATTGATGGGATTGGAAATATATATCTAGTTAAAGTTCCATCATCTCCACCATTAACAAGACACCAATACAATGAAGCAATCAAGTACTGGCCCGTTAACTTTCATGAGGATAAACAGTTAGTAAAGTGTTTTTGTCTGATTCATTTACATCTTAACACTTATATGTATTCATTTATCTGCTTCACATATATTTTGAAGAAAAATGCATATGTTTAACTAATATAATTATAATTAATAAAATAATAATTAATAAAAATATAATTAATAAAATTAAACATCACTAAAATGCAAATCACATACTTGTTTTTCATTTTTATTAATACTCCTCTACTGTTTTACTGTTAAGTAAAAAAAAAATAGCGTAATTGTTTAAAAACGTTTCAGCTGCAAGTATCCTACTGCAAACTAAAAAATATTATTTCATTATTAAAATGATGTAGTTTTTAGTTGTTAGGATTATTGTTTCAAACATTTGACTGAAATAGATTCTATCTGGCAGTCTGTAGAGTAGATTAAATTATCTGATTTTATCCTTATGGCATTAGAAGTGAGATAATTAATCATGGCTAGGTGGACAAAATGTACTCTAAAGATAAGCCAGAGATTGTTGTGTACCTGATATTGGGTAAAAGATGTTACTGAAACTTCAAGTGTTCTACCACATAACAGCTCAGACACATAACCGCCCAAAATTTTAAATTATCACATTGTTTTTTTAATACAATTTTCAGAATTTCCAGTTTGTTATCAGGCAAGTACTTCACAGATGAAGAGCTGAAAGATATAGAAAGATATATGAAGATGGCTGTGGAACTTGCGTTAATTGCCAAACGCAGCAATCAAGTAAATTTAATTTTCTTTTGAGGTCACTGATGATTTGTAGTAACTTTTAAACATTTTTATTAGACATATTTACTTTTAGTGAATTTAATAATGTTTCTGGCAGCAACCTATTGGAGCAGTTATTGTAGATCCAGTAAATAAAAAAGTGATTGCTGAAGCGTATGACTTACGTCAGGCTGGGTATTCTCTTCAGCATGCAGTAATGGTAGCTGTAGATCTAGTAGCACACTCACAGGGAGGTGGTATGTGGCAATTTAAAGGTAAATTGAAAATACTTATATTTTAAAGCTTATCAAAAAGCTACACATGATCAAGAATTCTTATAGATATCTTACAACATGGTTTTTTAAATAACAGATTATTAAAATTGAAACATAAAAAGTAAAAAGACTTTAAAATTATTTATTTTTAAAAGTTATTATTTTATCTTAGATTTCTAAGTTACAGAAGATGTTTTCTGAGCTATGATAATTTAATTTTGGTAGATAATTATCTGGTGTGTTTATTTGGCTTCTTGCTCAGTTAGCATTTGCTGTTAAGTCTAGTTGATACACATTGATACCTTTTTTAAAATTCTTAATGTAAAGTTTCTGCTTTGGACAGTCAATAGGGCAGATGATGTGGAGTTCATGTGTCTGTCACTTTGACATATGAAGGGACAGTGTGGTCAATATTCTTTCACTAGTATTAATCAGGTACCAATCAGGGCTGAGTGGAATAGAGACATTCTGGTTAGCAGTTGTAGGTCATTCTTTTTCTAAACTCCTTAACAACTTTATTTTTTTCAGATAGAGAATGTGGTTTAAAATATTCACAGCACCACACATCAGAAATTATCAATGACAAAAATGGACCATACTTATGCACTGGATATGATTTGTTTATTACTCAAGAGCCATGTACAATGTTAGTAACTGCATTTAATTCTCTAGTAAATTTTATTATTAGACCTTTTTAATCTATTTTTCCTTGTCTTGATTTTATGTTTATTTATTTTTTTGTAAATAATTTCACAATCTTTTTAAGATGAATTAAAAATTTCAAGATATTATTGCTTGATTGTATGTTTATTTTTTAGTAAATTATTACATTTTTAAAAAAAAAAAATTAAAGATTCTAAAATTTGTGTTAATGGCTTGACTCTCTTAGGTGCAGTATGGCATTAGTACATTCTAGAATAGGAAGAGTGTTTTATGGCTCATCTCACCCTGCAGGAGCTTTAGGAACTCACTATAAAATTCACTGTCAGCAAGGTCTGAATCATCACTACAAAGTGTTCAAAAATTGCCTTTCACTAGAAACTGACAAACTGTATCAATGCAGTTGATACTTGCTCATGTTTTAAAAGTAAATTAAAGTTTTGGAATGTCATATACTGCTGATGGACTTTTTAATATATTTATTATATAATTTAATGAATAATTTGTGCAAATAATGATCCACTAGTAATATATGAAAAAAATGTAAATCATAATATAAAAATGTTTGTTTTATTGTACTGTGTTTTAATAGTTTTATGTAAATAAAACGAATTCCTGCTGATTTTATCCTTCAAAAATGTATTTTATAAATATTTGTTTGTAGAGTTTTTTTGTGCGTGTTGATTGATGAATTTCAAATTTTTTTTAAAAAGAGAGGCTATTGAATATTTACAGTAACAGTACTGCTGTAACCTGAAGTCAGCCTTTTGGTTCATAGTGTTTTGGTCTACTTTTCATTCGTGATGTTTTGGTCAGCCTACATATTTAGTCCATGGTGTTTTGGTCAGTTTACCTTTGTTCCCTGGTAGCTTACCTTTTGGTTCTGGTGGTTTAGTCAGCCTACCTTTGGTCCATGATGTTTTGGTCAGCCTACCTTTGGTCCATGATGTTTTGGTCAGCCTACCTTTGGTCCATGATGTTTTGATCCATGATGTTTTGGTCAGCCTACCTTTGGTCTATGCCAGCCTTTGTACAGATCTAGGCATTGCTCTATTTGTGCTTATGGAAAGTGGGATTAATAAATATTGTATTAAAAACTAGTCTTATTTTCTTATTTCAATGCTTTTGATTTTCTTTACCCTTCTTTTTGGTCAAATTTTGGGCCAAAATGTGATTTTTACTAAAATTGCAAAAAAAAAAAAAAAAATTGAACCTTCATTTTTTTTAAAGAAATCAGTATTTGTTTTCAGTAAAACTAATAGGGGGGGGGGGATATTTTAGAACTGCTAAATGTGGGTTGGTTGGTTTATGGAGTGGATCAGTTGTTCAAACTTATCACATTGTATGGTTTTTATGTGCACTATCACATTTAGTACTAAAATGGTGTCTGGTATGGGTATGTTTAAAAAGAACAAGTAGATCTAAGTGGAGTTCACAGTTTCTGTGGCATGGTCACACACTTAAAGATTCATTGCTGGTTATGTACTGTTTTTGTGTGTGTGTAATGTAAATGTTTACTAATTGAATTTTTTTTAAATTAACATTAAACCAAGTCTCAAAAGATGCTAACTCAAAATCACATCTAAGGTTGCTATGGAGCTACCAGTAAATGACCCCACACTCTTAATCATCAAAGTGGTAAGGGATTGGATTTCAGCTAAAGGGATTGGTAAGGAAGAGTGATGTTAATTGTCATATTTCTATATTTAAAAAAGGGTATTATAAGAACTGAATTATAGCAATACTTTTTTTGGGTCAATTTATGTATTGTATAGTTTTAGCGATGTTTTCAGCAACCTAGCTATCAGTAGCAGTTAACAGTATTTTTTAAGCAATTAATATTTTTGACTAAAATCCTAGCAAGATTATATCCCCTTGCAGAAATTGTAGTCTGTTAAAGACAAAACACAGCCAACTCTTTTAGTGATGGTGCCTTTCATTATTTTTTTATTGTTGTTAATAATAAACAAGGTCGCATGTCGAGTAGGTAGCTAAAAAGATTCCTCTATAGATATAATTATAATATTAATAAAATAATAGTTTTTAAAAAATAAGATATTTTTTAATTTGGACCAAAAAATTTTGCACCAATATTTTGTTGCTAGGTTTTATCAAGCGCTCTTCTACTTTAATGGTAATATTATTGTTAAATGTAAACTAAGGAATTGAAAGTTCACACGTCAACTTTCGTTTTTACTGGCTTTTAACTATTTAATATTTAAGTTAAAGCGGCTAAAGCCTCTTATTTTTTTATATTTACCATCTTAATTAGAACTAGATCTGCATTTTTTAAAAACAATCAGCACATTATATACTTAAACTATAACTTAATATCAATAAATATTGGATTTTTTTTACATCAAAGATAAAATTTAGATCTAGTATTTTTAATTTTTACATGGAGCACTGCAAATTGTTTTTTTTCGCCCAAGTCTTCCTCGACTTTTTTGTAGTGGTCGCTGCTAATTTCGACCCTTTCACAGACAGCAATTTATTTTCGATCAAATGGCAAGGTCACATTGAATTGACTAAAGAAGAGGTAATCATTAAAATAATAAAATAGCAAGAAATAAAATATAGTATATTATAGGCCTATATAAAATAGGCTACGTAAAATAAAATCGCCTGCGACTAGTAATGTGAAAAACAGGTGACTCCTTAAATTTTAATAATTATTTCACATTTTGAGGAGGATTTATCATTTTATGTTTTGAAAAATACAAAAATGTTTCCTTGTTTCATTTAGGCCTAATATAATTGACTAATAAATACTAAAATAGAATCTATTAGGCCTAAATACTAAATAATATTATATTAATTAATAATATTAATAGGGTTGTCGGTATCGGCCGAGATCGCGGTAAAAACATGACCCGAAATCTCCCATTACTTTCTGATACCGGGCACACGAGATTTGGTTTTGCATACTAATAAGTTTTTAATTTATGGTAATTAATTAAGTTTAAAAGGTCATTTCCTAATGTTAAATGAAAAGTAGAATGGTTTTCCCATTGTTTTGATAGCTTAGCCATCTGAATGCACGCTACCTCTGCTTTGGTCTTCCCCCTGTATGAAGGCTAGTTTCAAATACGTTGGAATCACGATTTTTTAAAAGGTTATTCTAGATGAGTGAAGATTACTGAGCAGACATATCTTATATATGTGGAAATGATATTTGTTTTTGGATATTTTGACTCTGACATTAGATATACTCGTTTAGAGGTAGTCACTGTATGTAGGTCGCGTTGCCACCATTGTTATATTTTTTCATCCCGATCTTCCGGCCTTTAAGTTTGATCAACTAACAACAGCATTCTTATGGAATGTGCAAACAAATCTCCTAATTTTTGTTTTCAAAATATATTTACATACCCATCTTTCATTTTTTCAGCTCTAGTTCTAGTTTTGCAGAATGTTTTTCCTAAAATCCAATTTTGTCAGACTAGACTGACAAGAGTCAGACCTAGTCCTAGGTTACCTGTCTGTTGCTATACACTAGCATTGTGCTAATTGTAATTTTAAGTATTCTAGTTCTACTTACTCTTAGACATAGTTATATGCTGAAAATCAGAATCCATACACAATTCACACATAAAAACATTGGTCTGATAACTTCATTTCACTTATTACAAAATGGCTTATATGGACTCTACTTCACCTGCCCAAAATAACAAGGCAGTTATATACACATTACAGTGCATTTCATTGGTCAGTTTCAGATTGGGCAGAACTCTGGAGATTGGTATAACACATTCACCATAATTAATATTGCACAATGAATTGTCTAAATTTACTGCTCTACAACATTTGAGAACTTGTTTTGTTTATAAATGACAAAACATCATCACATGCTGTTAACTAACCCTAATTGAACAAAAAAAACAATACAAGAAAATTTCATTACAGCAGTAGTGAGGTGTGTGCCCAGAGCACTGATGCAGAACAGGCAGACTTATTGAAGGGGTGTAATATTGTTTGTTCAAATGGTGTTGATGAAAGTGTTAGTACAGATGTGGGTGGGGTATAATTGTATGAGAAAGTGACTACTTTGTGGTGAATGTGCAATGAAAGATGTTGCAAAAGTGAAGGTGTGCATTTGTCAAAAGATTTGTCAAATTTAAGAGCTATGCAAAATGCACAGCTATACCTGCTTTAAAATTTAAGTTTTCTGAATTTGTACATTAATCTAATTCCCAAACACATATTTAAAACAAATACTAAATCAATGAGTAAAACATAATCTATGAATATTATAAAATACCAACAGAACTATTCTGAATGGCAAGAATTAGGCCCGAGGTTAGAAAACCATATGAATTAAAATATCCCTAATTACCATTCTATATGATAAGCAGTTTTGGAGAAAAGAATACAAGAGACAAATTTTAATGCTATGAAAGCTGCAACACATAATAATTTTCTTTAGTGCAAACAGCTTTACTTCAGTAATCAAAGATATAGTTTTTGCAAAGCCATAACAGATAGTTACGTAACTCTGTACTTGTACAATTTGTAAAGGTTGCGTCTCTTGGGGATCGGCATGTAATGGTGACTACTAGTGAAAAAGAGTTTTATCGCTGTATACTTCCTGATGAGAAAAAACAATCTAATGTAAGTAATTTATTTTTAAACAAACAAATGTTATTTCATCTCAAGAAGGAATTATTAAAAGTTTAAAAGAACACTTTAAATTTTTTAGCTTATCATTCCATTTAGAATATTAAAAATGTTTGATGTTTTAATCTGTTTCGTTACAGGATGAAGCAAATAATGATACAGGTCCTACTGTTGATGAATTAATAAGGCCCCTATTTAAACAGGCCCACTGTTCATATAGGGTTAGTTTTTTTGTTTGTTTTTTTTTGTAATAACAAAAACATCTCTTTCTCATCATTACTGGGAGTCTCTTATTAGAAAAATGTTAGAAAAGTATGCTATAATGTTGTTAAACTGCCTTTTTTAAGTTGTTGTTTTTTTCCTGTTTCAGATTGAAAGTTATTGGACTTACGAACTATGTCATGGCAAACATTTAAAACAGTACCATGAAACTAAAGAGCAGGGCATGGTAACTGCATCTGTTTGTTGACTGTTTTAGTTGTCTAAAAGATTTGTTGTACCTTATCCACATATCCTTGTAGATATTTTTCTACATAAAATTTAAAGGCCCATATAGCATAACATTATTAAAAGTTTTTTTTTAATGATTTTCAGCAGCCCAAAGTACAGGAATATTATCTTGGCTTTGGTAATCACAGGGATAATTTAAAAGGTAGTAAAGTATTACTTTATAAATTTTATTTACTGATCATTTTCATTTATTCAGGTTATTAATTAGGACACAAATATTGTCCCTTGGATCTAATTATTTATAAATTTTGTCCTATAATATGTGGAATAACACAATCCAATATTTTTAGATGAGGATAAGGTTTTACCAGCACAAGCTTCTATACCAGTGCGTGAAGTGGATGGTGTTGAGCTTCCCTTTTATGAAGTTATAATGGGTGATGGCACTAAATGTGACTTAACCGGGGCACCACGTAAAGCACATGTGCTATATGTCTGTCAGCCAGAAGGCAGAGGTGAAGTGTATGAATTTAAAGAGAGTTCCACTTGTGAATATGAAGTGATTGTTCTCACTAGTTTACTGTGTAAGCACCCAAAGTACAGGTAATCTATACAATTGTTTTGTTCTAAGCTTATACATTAGATGTTAATAATTTGATTAATCTACAATAAATGTTTTAGGGTAACATGATAGCTTCTATCATCATTTTCTATTTGCAGTAGAAAACTTGCCTTGTATTAAAGTAATTTTTTATTTTCATATCAAAGGCCCAAAACTCACCCTGTGAATGAAATTCGCTGCCATGCAATGTTTGGCTCACCTTTAAAACCATCAGAGCTGACTCAGATTGAACATGAGTCCTCATATTTGCAGACATCTGAACAGGTAACCTTTATTTTGTTTTACACATTGTTTTAGTTTGTGGAACAGACTTTTTTTTTTTGTTTAACTTCAAAACCAACTTAATTTACTAACAACTTATAATATATTTTAAAATATGCACTCGTTAATATAAAAATCATATTTTTTAAGCCTACTTTTACAAAAAATAAAACCAATTAATAAAGCACAACCAGTAAACAATAAAAGTTGGAAGATGCAATTTTAAATGTTTTTTTTAAAAGAAATAAAGTAAGTATTTACCCAACCTTTCCAGGATTATTTTAACCAAGAGCCTGTAGAACAAAGAAAGCCAAAGTTTATCCACAAGAAGAAGCAGAGTGAAAATCCTGTAGAGCCAAAAGTGCCCCAAGACCAGCAGTCCCAGCTTGGAGCATTAACTGATAAACAGACATTGAGAGATATACTCTCAGGGAGTCAGTGCCTTAGAGGGGTAAGCCACTGGTTTTTGGGCTGTTTTATGTGTGAGTTATGGGCTTATATATGCCATTCCTCCCCTATGATTGTATGGTAATATGAAAATTTATGATGATTCAACATTTCAAGTATTAAAGCATACATGTGATATTGTGATCTTAGATAAGAAATATAATGCTATATATCACCTCATCTGGGATCATTAACTTACATAGAGGTGGTGAAGTTTCTAATTACATTAAAGCATTATTGAAAGTTTTACTAGATTGATATGTAGAATCATTGTAAAGTTATGGGTATAGAGTTCTACACCACATTAGCCTTTTCTATGCTGACTGTTGGTGTAATTTAGTGATATTTTTATAAGGGTTGTAACTTATCTTTATTTTTTCTTTCATTTTGTTTTATCTACAGCTTTAATTATTTCTGGCATTACTGTAAGACATAATAATTATTGTATTTTCTATTACAGGGTGCAGGCTGGTGGAAGCATGAAGTATGTTTTGGCAAGTTTGCCAAACAGTTTCACCTGGTATGTTCAAAGTTATAAACTCAAGCCTTTTTATTAATTGGTAGCTGTTTAGTTGAAAGTTATTTTTTAAGTTTTACTTTGATCAAATTTAGGAAGTAAATAAAACTAGTGTAGTGTTACTTATTAGTATTTGTTTACAAAAAAACTGACAAATTAAAAACTAGAACAACTTTTGCACTGACTGTTGGGCTGTTAATATTTACCCATACAAATAACTTGTGCTAAACACTGTCACAACTACATTAAAACTTTTAAAAATTATAAGTACAGCATGAAACTACAAAATCCAACCATGTTGGTCAGTTATAAAGTATTTTAGTTTAATGATTCTTATCAAAAGTATCATCTGTACAGTTTGCCTAACCACTTATTCTTTACAAAAAATTATGTTTACCATTAATACTAAGGGTCATCCATAAATTCATCTTGCTTTTTTAAAACATTTTTTGTATATCTTGACCACAACAACAAAAAGTCAAACCACTGACCATTATGTTTTTTTTTTACTTTTATAAAGGAAGTAGGGAGAGAAGCTAACATCTTTTTGGGTCATTGGAATAAAGAAAAACATTTAGCGTGGCTAGAACAAAATCCACTTAAACGACCCAAACCTGTTGAACATCGAAAGTAAGCAATGTTATTTTTTGCTGCAAATCAATCTTTTATTTTTTTTACTGTTATTTTTTTGTTCATTTAAAATATTAATATTGATTATCTTCAATAAACTGATTGCATATTTTTTAAAATTTATTTTCTTTAATACTGATCTCTTTATATTGATTTTTTTTTATAGACTGATCTCTTTATTCTACTCTGATGGAGATGTTTGTGATTTGACCAAAAAACCTAGAAATTGTGAAGTAAGATTAAAGTAAGTGGAATGTACATTAGACATAATAGTTCTATCCTCCTCCCTCTCCCCCCCCCCCCCCCCCCCCCTCCATATTTTAGCTTTATTCCTGTTGAAATAAAATTTCATGAAATGATAATAACTAAGAATATTTATAATTAATTTTAAAATTGGTTAAATTTATTGTCAGGTGTATTCAAAATATCAAGAATCCACATGCTGTTATTTTATCGCTAGCTGAGCCAGAAGCTTGTCAGTATGTTCTAACTGTAAGTCTTTACTAAACTTGAATATTAATTATTTTAGAAAGATTTCTTCTTTGCATTTTGTTTCAATTAAGTTGATTGGCATACTCAAAGCACGTAAGCTCACTTGTAATTTCAACAAAGTAAAATTTATGCTGAAAACATGGAAAGACGACATGATTTTTAACAAAATATGTTGTAACAGCCAAAAATGTTTTAAGTTAGCTTAGTTAGTATACCAACAATGTTTAATAAGTAACACAAACTGTTAAATTATTGATTATTTTGATATAAAATGTTTATAAAATTATTCATTTAAGTACTTAGTAATAAAACAGATAGTATTAGTTACCTCACAAGTTAAAGACAGTTACAAATACTATGGACGTTTCGACCCAAGGTCTTCGTCAGCACACAACAATGTGATTACAGATTTAAGTACAAGAACTTTACAGCTTATGCTTTGTTGTATTTTAGGTTGAATCAGCATTGTTCTGTTCAATTTTGAAAGAAGCTGATGACAATGGGCTGCTAGATCATGTGGAGCTTTAACAAACAGCAGCATGGAATGGGGGCTATGTCAGCAAACAGTGCCACAGGATGTGGGCTCATGTCAGCTTGAACAGTCTCTATTTTTAAACACATGTACTTTTAAAGAACATTAAACTAGCATTTGCATTTTCTCCATTTTTTAAACGACTGCATTATAATTCTCACGAAAAACATATAGCCTATACTAAAGTTAATTTGCTATCATAAGTTAAAATACATCAAGAGAAGTTTTTTTATGAAAAAGTATTAAAATAATCCAAATCATAGCCCTTCAAACTCTAATAACAGTAAACACTAAATGTGCCTACAGTTATATATCTATATATATATATATATATATATATATATATATATATATATATATATATATATATATATATATATATATATATATATATATATATATATATATATATATATATACATACATACATATATATATACATACATATATATATACATACATATATATATATACATACATATATATATATATACATACATATATATATATATACATACATATATATATACATACATATATATATATATATATACATATATATATATACATATATATATACATACATATATATATATATACATATATATATACATACATATATATATATATACATATATATACATACATATATATATATACATACACATATATATATATATATATACATACACATATATATATATATATATATACACATATATATATATATACATATATGTATATAAATATAAATATATGTTAATAAATTTTGACTCTTAATTTGAATTTTTTCTTTCTTTTTGTAATTGTTCGAATTGATACACACTTTGTTATTAGTATTTTAATGTTTTAGTCACTAAATGCATCCATCTTAGAATGTTTGCATTTTATTTCTTTGAAATTTAAAGGCACTGTTATATATTTCTTTAAGTTCAATGCAGGCAATTCAAATTAGAAAACTCTTACTCTTGTGATAATTTGCTCTCATTGTCAAGAGCATTTGTGTGCTTTTGTGGGTGTGCATAAAGTTTGTTTTTGAACAATGGCTGTTTGTTTAGCTGGTGTATGATGTCTAACTTGGAACTTTTATGTCTGTATCTATAATCCACATTTTGTTCGTCCTAATTTATGGAACATATCCGTGTCATGCAGAAGTATCACTTTGTGTACATTAAGTTGATTGTGCTGTCTTAAAACAAAATGACAGTGAATGTAGTGTCAGAGATATTTCCTTATGTTATTGATGTTTACTTACTGAAAATTATTTCTTTATAATTAAAAAAAATACAAGGTAAAGGTTTTAACCATAAACATTAATGACTATTTAATTGGTCACACTGATTGCTCTTACAGTTTGATTAAGCAAAACGCATGCAGTTCTTCACAATCCCTATATCATTATTTCTTTTCACCACCACGTTAAATGGTGCAATCACACATTTAATTTTTTTTTATACGGTGTGCTTGTTTGTTATACTTCTGTTCTTTTTATAATCTTCTCTAATATTCTAATCTTTCTTGGCAAACCCACTCTTAATTCTGGCAGTGTGTCCTTGTCTCCCTACTATGACCTTTGCATATCACTGTCTGAACACTTAATCTAAGATATTTGAATTCAATTTTTCTTGTTTTTTGTTATAGATGCTCGCTTATTAACCAGAATGTGTAATTATGTTTTCTGCTTTCATTTTCTGTTTGTTCCTTTTTTATTGTTTTATTCATGTCTATGGATTATAAGATTAACATCTTCTGTTTATTATCAAATTTTTCTTTACCAAGTTTATCTTTACATTTATTTTAGTTTCGATTGACTGTGCAACTAGTTCATAATTAAGAATAAAAATATTTTGTAATTAAATTACAAGTATTAAAAAGAAATATACTAAGTATTTAATTTCTTAGAAAACTAATTGTGTGCTGTTCCAGAGAATAAACTATTTTTATTTAAACAAGTAGCTGAAAATTGTTTTGCCAAACTGCCTGTCATTCATCAATACTGTAATTTTTTTCTAAAATAGTATCACTCTTATTAAGCAATAAGAAGCGTAGTTACAATAGTAGACATTATGATGTTACCAGAATTTTCATTTTCCACCCCATTTTTAGAGCTGACGGAGTTTCCACTCCACTTGTAATATGAGTGTTTCATTCACTGCATCATGGATATCAACATTTTTACTTATTAAAGAATGAATTTTTAAGTCATTCATCACAGTTTAAAGAGAATAAAGTATCTACCTGCCAACCTTTAATGCTGATTTTGATGTATGTGATACATATATGGTTTGCTTAGTAGAGTTTTGGGATGAGTACTAATAAGATGTCTTCCAGTGATGATAAAAAAATAACCATAGCTCAATAACTACAACATATGAGAGAAAATAACACTTGGACAGAAAACTTTGCAACTAATGGTGGAATTTCCAGAAGAAAAAATGTGATTTCATTCAACGATAATTATTTTGGTATTGAACAACAATATTTGAAAGAAAAAAAATACTAACAGCTCAAAATATTTGCATCAACATTTATTTGCTCAATTAAAACTGACAAGCCACTTTTAAAAAAAAAAAAAGAGCATTATATAAACCATTTCTTTCAACAACTAGTAACATTTCAATGTGTTTATCCATTTACACTACGCAAAATAAATAACACATACACACATAAGAAAGTATCTCTACTTGCACTTCATTTACTCAATAGTACATTTTACTATTTACATCAATATACAATAAACTTTACAATACTGAAGCAAATATTGCAACTTTTCAAAATGTTTACATATTACATAGTTTAAACACGGTCTTATTTTATCACACATTTCCATCTGAAAAAAAAAAATAGCTCACTTAAATTAAATCTTGTTCATAATAAAAACTATTTATGCAGATCAATCTAGCTCTTCAACAGTTGGTCCGTTGTGATTACTGTGTGACTGATCCCCATGCCCACTCTGTCCTGTATGTAACTTAGCCATTATAGATGAAGAGATCTTTTGTATTTCCTTTAGTTTGTCTTCGAACTCTTCCTTTTCGGCCAGCGAATTATTGTCCAGCCATTTGAGTGTGCTATTGCAGGCATTGAGCACAGAATCCTTATCCGCAGAAGAAAGTTTGTCACCAGCAGCGTCCACTGCCTGCTTGATACTGAAAACATAGCCCTCCAGTTGGTTTCTGGCACTGACTTTTTCTTGTTGTTTCCTGTCTTCATCTTTGTACTTTTCAGCTTCGGCCAACATTCTATCAATATCTGCCTGACTGAGGCGACCTCTATCATTTTTTATGGTAATGTTATTCGACTTTCCAGTACTCTTGTCTTGGGCGGTGACATTGAGAATACCATTGGCATCGATGTCAAAGGTGACTTCAATCTGGGGCACCCCGCGAGGAGCAGGCGGGATACCTGTCAGATGAAATCGACCCAAGAGATTATTGTCTTTAGTCATGGTCCGCTCACCTTCATACACCTGTATGTCGACTCCGGGTTGGTTGTCAGCATAAGTGGTAAAGATCTGGGATGTTTTTGTAGGGATGGTGGTGCCTCTCTTAACGAGGGCAGTCATAACGCCTCCAGCTGTCTCAATGCCGAGAGACAATGGAGCTACGTCAACAAGTAGAACATCCTTGATGGTGTCACTCGTGTCTCCAGTGAGCACAGCAGCTTGGACGGCAGCGCCATAGGCCACAGCTTCGTCGGGGTTAATGGATTTGTTCAGTTCTTTTCCGTTGAAGAAGTCGCTCAACAGCTTCTGCACCTTGGGAATACGTGTTGACCCTCCAACCAAGACCACTTCATCGATTTTGCCTTTATCGAGCTTAGCGTCCCTCAAAGCTGTCTCGACGGGCTCAAGCGTCGATCTGAACAGGTCACCGCACAGCTCTTCAAATCTGGCTCTGGTCATTTTGGTGTAAAAGTCAATGCCTTCGTAGAGAGAGTCAATTTCAATGGATGCTTCTGTGCTGCTGGACAGGGTCCTCTTGGCTCGTTCACAGGCAGTGCGCAGGCGCCTGATGGCCCTCGGGTTGGAGCTCATATCTTTGTTGTGTTTCCGTTTAAACTCCTGCACAAAGTGATTGACCATTCTGTTGTCAAAGTCCTCTCCACCCAAGTGAGTGTCTCCGGCAGTGGCTTTCACTTCAAACATTGAACCTTCATCAATGGTCAGCACACTCACATCAAATGTGCCACCTCCGAGGTCAAAGATGAGTACATTTATTTCACCTTTATGCCTCTTGTCTAGTCCATAGGCCAGCGCTGCTGCTGTTGGCTCGTTGATAATTCTCAGCACATTTAAGCCGGCGATGGCCCCGGCATCTTTTGTGGCCTGTCTCTGTGAATCGTTGAAATAGGCAGGAACTGTGATGACTGCATCTGTGACTTTCTGGCCCAGATATGCTTCTGCAGTCTCTTTCATCTTGATCAGAACCATAGAACTGATTTCTTCTGGTGCAAACAGTTTTTGTTCTCCTTTGTACTCGGCTTTGATTTTAGGTCGCCCATCCACATCAGCAACTTTAAATGGCCAATGTTTCATGTCCCCTTGAACAGTCTTATCATTGAATTTACGACCTATCAACCTCTTGGCATCAAATATGGTGTTGCTGGGGTTCATGGCGGCTTGGTTTTTGGCAGCGTCGCCAACAAGGCGCTCTGTGTCTGTGAAGGCAACATAGCTTGGTGTTGTACGGTTGCCCTGGTCGTTGGCGATAATTTCTACTTTCCCATGCTGGAAAACACCAACGCATGAATACGTTGTGCCCAAATCAATGCCGATGGCGGGAGCTTTTTGGCCTTTCGTCATCTGAAATTATCACAAAGCATAGATGAGTGGGCTGTGCCAGTTAGAAAAGTCAGTAAAACAGAGGTAGATTGTCACAAAGTGTGCATGCCCAACTATGCTAGCTAACATTTAAATCTCGAGCCTGCAGTCCATCCCAGATGTCCACCAGCCCTGACACATGTACATAACACCAGTGGGAGTAAATAAGACGGATGTGCACACAATACCTGTGTGGGTTGGCGTTAAAAAAACAAATGAACTCTACTACATCTACCCTATGGAAAGACTCCTCCTAGTGGGTACTTGACTTTTACTACTACAATACTATTTCAGCTTTTATAGGCCTACATCACCCCATGCGGATCATCTCAACGACAGAATCGTTGAGCCTCTCTCCGACTGTGTCGCTGAGAATAAAACCCTTTGGTGGTTTCTCAGTCAACACTGTCGTTGAAAATAAAACAATAATTAAACATGCTCTCCACAATTAGGAAAGCATAAACTGTAGGTGTTTTGAAGCTAATATTCCAGCCATTTTGTTTTGACGAGAGCTAGTCCAGATCTAGATCTAGACTAGATCTACTTGATCAACGATTTACACTGATGTAAAACCTACGTAAATCAAATCTACAAGATCAGGATTTACATTTAGATCTAGAAATCTACATTATTGACTAGAGAGAACAAGTTAAAAGTATGCCTAGTGCGTCGAAAGTAAATGATAGAATCTAGATCTAGAAAATCTAGTAATTTTTCAGTAGCACTAGCTAGATCTAGACTAGTCTAGATTGACTAGATAGAAAGATAATTATTTCTGTGGCATAGCTGTCCTTTAGCATTTAGGATCTAGATCTAGAAGTCTAGATCTACTCAATTTTAAATCTCTTCTATTTCAAATTGTTTGTAGATCTATATCTACAAGATTAGGCTTAGGTCTAAAAATAATATATACTAAAGTTAAAGCTACACAAGTACAGTGACATCATTCCTAAACTTAATGACATTAATGGCTAAAATTCACTGAGCATTGTTGCACTTAAGACTTAAACGTAAGGCCTAAATAAATACTAAATAAAATTATTACGATAGCTTAATTTTCGTGACAGCTTTTCTCTTCTTTTTTGCCATGCTTAATTTAAGTCACTTTCATGTGCTGGTAGCTTAAAATAAAACTTGTTTAGGAAGTTTATTTCTTTCTCCCTTTCATAATGCTGCAAATATGAGTAAGACGCTTATTATTATAATTAAATAGCTGCGATAAATAATCATTTGCATCTTTTTGGGGGTATTTCTTTTACATGAACTGTGAAATATGGTATCTCAAATTTTGCGCGTAACTCAAAGCGAAATATTACTCGCTCAACTGCTCGTATTTAAAAAATCTGGTATGTCGAGGCACTAGAATGTTGAGGTACCACAGGATCTACTATGTATTGAAAGAAAACATAAATTAATTATAGAATAATAGGCAAATATAGTAATAAAGTAGGCCTTATAGCTTTAGATTTTATTCAGCCTACTAATAAATAATTAAATAGGCCTAAAGTAGTACTAGATATTAGTTAAATCCCTAGTATTGTGTAGGGTTATTTTTATTAAAAAAACAGATCACATCTTATACATTAAGGCGGGCTCAATAAAATAAAAATAATTTATTTAGGACCTAGGCCTATCTTTTGGAGATCTAAAATTCTAAATGAAAAATAAATTATTAATTAGACCAACAATAGGCATAGTATGCTAAATCTATTTTAGTATTTAAATTTAAGGCTCGGCCATCTACTAAAAATTTTATAAATGTCATAAAATGGCCTACTTAATTATAATTACTAATTACTATTAGGCCTAAGTTTAAACTAGAGATAGCCTATTTTATTAGTAGAAAAAGTATTAGTCATAGTTAAGATGGTATAGCCTTATGTAAATTAATGTAATCAGTGTTAGATATTATGATATCGATCAAGCAATTATTATATAATATCGGAAAGGGGCCTAGCACTCTTAGTCATTAGTCTATTACTACTATTAGGTCTTACAAGTAGTTTAGCCTATTTATATATTATAGGGCCTATAGGCTGTTATTTAAATTAGGCCAAAGGCTTATTAGGAAAAGGCTTAATAGGCTTTAGTTTTTAATTAGGCAACAAGGCAGAGGCTTAATGTTGCTTATAGATTTAATTTGAAATTATTATGATATACGCTACTCTGCGGCTATCACTTAACTATAGACTGCTATAGAGTATATTATAGCCTAGGCCTAGCTAAATAAAATAATTCAACTCACTTAGCTTACTATAATTTTTAAAAATGTTTAGTTAAGTATTCAGCTCTCTATGTCAGCTAAGGCCCATAATTGTAATTATCCTACTGTTAGATCTATTAATTATTTAATAATTAGTAGGCCTAATTATAGGAATTAGGTCTGATACATTAAGTCCTATACATTGGTCGTAGAGTAATACTATTGGGCTAGTAATTATATACAATATCTATACAAGCCTACTTATCGTTAATTTGGAAGTCTTTGCATTGACCTTAGTTTTCAGATGTAGCAGCCTAATTTTTATCAGATTATACCATAAAATCAAAAGTAGACTTGTAGATCTTTTTAAAACAAGGCATGAAATATTAATTTAAATAATATAAATTAAACAAATAGCCTAAATAACAACTACACAAAGTTAAAGTCATAATAACTTTTTATAAAGGTATCTTGAATTTCAACTGGAGGTAGTTTTGATAAATATTAGTATTCTGAACATTAAAATAGGTAGACTTAACATACATTTGTTCTGAAAACATATTTAGAAATTGGTTTTAAAAAATGAGGT
This sequence comes from Physella acuta, assembly GCF_028476545.2. NCBI lineage: Eukaryota > Metazoa > Mollusca > Gastropoda > Physidae > Physella > Physella acuta. Next base: position 450,539 of record NW_026732481.1, read on the forward strand.
TAGGATTGGGGTGATAACTAGTTGAGGATTAGATATGATATTCATTGTGTTTATCCATGTTGTAATTTCTCTTTTACAGGTTCATCCAAAAAAAAGGGAAGATCTGATTTTTACCAGTAATAAGACTACAGCATACTAAATGACACAAGATGTTCTTTCTCTATTACCTCTTACATTTGACATAAAAGTAGGAAAAGGTATGACAATTATTAATAAGCTGCTTTAAATTTTATAATTTGTTTTTTTATAACTTAATTGTACCATTTTTATTTCCAATAATGATAAATATAATTTAGTGTCATTTATATTTTAAAATATTTATATTATACTAGATATAATTTACTTCTATAATATTACTATCCAGGTTTAACAGTCTATGCCTACAACATAGATCTCCAGGACTAAAAGTACACAAAATGGCAATCAGTATATCACAAGTGTAATAACACATGCATCTAATCTGCTTCAGTGGCGAGAACTGGGTGAATCCTCTCAAACATTAATCAGGTAAGTTATCACAAGTTTGCTTTGGTTTATTTTGAACATGTTGATGGAGGTAGATTTTTATTGGTATAAATATTGTATTTAAAAAAATATTTTACCTAGTAAAACCAAGTCAGTGGTGATGATTGATACAATATCATTATGTATTTTTTTAAATATTTGTTTTGCAAAATATGCTGATTTGCAGGAAAGATATATATATATTTATATATATATATATATATATATATATATATATATATATATATATATATATATATATATATATATATATATATATATATATATAACAGTATCATTTAGTGGTTTGTCTTACAAATTTGAATTATTTACTTAATCTGTCTTAACTGCTCAACAGGAACTAGGCATACCTAATGAGCATCAAGCTGATACAGTAGATGTACAGAAGAGTTTATACACAAGGTAAATATTGATAAATTTTAAGTTTTCTTTTTTTAAGGATACATGTAGTGTTTTGGGAGAAAGGAATTAAATTATTTAAATTAGGCCTAATAGTTTATTTCTCTAGCTTATGTTTCACTTAAAATAACTTAAATTTTTCCCCCTTTATCACTAAAGCAAAATTTTATAGATATCTGTGCCGTGATTCATCTCATTCAATCACTTTTTTCTTGTTTTGTTTTGATGTATTAAACTAATTTAAACTAAAGATTTTTTTTTTTGCTAATTTTATTATTTCAGATGGATGATTAAGAAAATCATTTTGTTTTGTTTCAGGAAGTGAAAAGTGATGTAAAAGGCAACTAATACTTCCATCTACCATAGTTAAACAAGAATCTGCAAATGGTGATAATTGCAATAATCTTGATATATTAATGTTTGGCTTTATAATTATATGCAATTGTTTCATAAATAAATTATTTCTCAAAATTTGATGTTTTTGGTTTTCATACTTTGTACATAAGATGCAAGTGATTGAAAGCTGAAAAGGGTTGTATGTAGTTATAGTATTCCCAGCACAAGTTGACATTAAAACAGCTGAAGCTTTTTAAAAAAAAAAAACAAAAAAAAATAAATAATCTAGGAATGCTGTTTCTATTAGCTGAGCATATATTTGGAAAAGAACTTAATTGTTTACCAGAGAATACTGTGACCCAGTTTGTACTCCAGGCAAAAAGTGTCTATGGTTAATATTATTAAGTTAAAGAAAAGTATCAAACAAACAGGATAATATTAATAAGCAAGACCTCCACACTAGAGAAGTATGGAATGAGTGTTGCATGGAATCCAAATCAACTTTGATGTTGCTAATTGCTACACTGGCCATAATTGGCCTACATTGATTTTTGCTGAGGTAGGCAACTGTTTTTGTTTAACTTTAGATGTCGACTAAATAAAGAAGAAAACTGACACGCCAATACCAAAATCAAGAACTTGTAAAGTTCGTGGTTGCTAAACCGAGAAGTCCTGAGTTCAATCTCCCGTGTAGATGAGGCTCTATAGTTGGGGATAGCAACCTATCTTGGGGATACAACACTTGTTCTTGGATTGACAAAAGATAAGAAAAGAAATCCAGAAAGAAAAGCAGCTGAACGAAGAAGAAAAAGGCTGGATATATTCGGTATCAACTGTACAATTTTAACAGACACACATTTCAAACTACACATGCCTTTCAATGACAAAGTTCAGTGAAGCCATAATGTTGAGTTTGACTGAATGAAGAACGAAATTGTTATTTCAAGCAAAGTTAAGGTTTATTGTCTTAAAGACATTGTCGTGGATTGATTTAGACTAAGATTTCCCTGTTAAATAAGCCGACAACGATGGCTCTTTTTATTTCTCGTCTTTGATGTTGCTTTCATGAACTTGTATGAGATTAGATTACCTACATACATAAGGCTACAGAGTTTGGAATCTTGGCTTTCTAATAGTGGACCTGGCTACATGACATTACCCCCACCCCGTCAATTACCCCCCCCCCCCGGAGGAGCCCCCCTCCCGTATTTACCCCCCGGGGCAATTACCCCTTGTCAATAACCCCACTGGAGAACCCCCCCCCCCCCCCCGGCCTCAAGTTATGATCCTAACTCAAACTCTATACCTATGTATTTCCTTAATCCTAATCGATAAAAAAATGACCAAACCCTAAGCATTCACCTCAGCCTAAAACTTAACACATAACCAAAACCAACTCTAGACTTAGGTTTCAGCCTAACCTTGACCATAACACTAACCCTAATCCTAGCCTTAATCCTAACCCTGACCATAACACTAACTCTAATTCTGAATCTAACCCTAGCCCTAACCTTAGCCCTAACGCTAACCCCCTAACCTTAGCCCGAACGCTAACCCTAACTCTAGCCCTAACTCTAACCCTAGCCCTAACTCTAACGCTAACCATAACCCTAACCTTAGCACAAACGCTAGCCCTAGCCCAAACTCTAACTCTAGCCCTAACTCTAACCCTAGCCCTAATCCTAACCCTAGCCGTAACCCTAACCATAATCTTAACCTTAGCCAGAACGCTAACTCTAACCCTAGCCCTAACGCTAACCCTAGCCGTAACCCTAACCATAACCCTAACCCCAGCTGTACCTTAAGAGGTGTGTGCGTGTGGGGGGGGGGGGAGATGTCCTCCTTGGCGGGGGGTAAATGACAGGGGGTAATTGCTTCAGGGGGGGGGGAGAGAACTAATAATCTGTAAGTCCTACTATTCAATACATTTGGTTAACACAATGTCGTCACACATGTAAAACAAAATAAGCAGTGTTTTTATTATTTGTATCCTTAAAAAATGCAAAATAAATGCTACGCCATTAACTCAACCCTCTTTTTTCTCGTTACATATCGTCACATAAAGCCACCGCCCAAAATAATGGTGACGTCAATATACAATCATAAAGTGGTCACCCATTAACCACGACTCACTCTTCAGACGATTTTGCACCAAACCCCCCTTCTCTAATTGTAACAAATTTTCACAAAAAGCCAGATCTTCGCTCCCCCCCCCCCACCACTCTCTTTAAAAACACTACACCTCAACACATAACCCCCTCCGCCGTTCCCCTGAAACTGTATTTTTACTTTCTCGTATATACGAAGTATAGAGAAAGTCTTGTAATCGTGCAAAAAAAAAATCGAGATTTTTTTTTACAAATCTCGACGTTTTACACCTCACTGATACGGAAAAACATAATTTTGCAATCTTGTCCGTATGTCTGTGTCTGTGTGTGTCTGTGTGTAAACACGATTACTTGAGTACCGTTACAGCTAGGTTGATGAAATTTCATATATAAGTATTTTATCAAAATCATAGATCCGTATAAACTTTTGAGTGATTTCCGATAACCGAAAGTGGTACTTTTTCTACTTTGAATTTTTCAAAAGCCTATAACTTGAGTACTATTGCAGATAGATAAATGAAAATTTTCACATGTAAGCAAAAGATCTAATTCTCTACCTTCTGTCAAATTTTGAGTGATTTCCGTTGACAGGAAGTACTAATTTACGCTATTTCCGATTTCTCAAAAATCGCACGTAAATTTATAAAGTACTAATAATGTTGCGCACTATTATGCACATCTTTATTTGACGTTCACTTGGTGTGCAATTCTTTTTTCTACGAGGTTTTATTCTATTTTAAAAAGTTTAAGTATTTAAAATGGATTAAAAATCATGTCTATATCCCGAGTTGCCATTCCCCGTAGTGTTATATTAGAATATTCGAGAAAGTTTAGGGGAGATCACTCCCGGTTTATTATAATATGTACTGACCTCGATAAACATTGAGTTAATAAATGAATTAATACCAAAAGCAATCTTTTAAAGCCCGAAATAACGGATGAAAGCAAAAATGTGTCGTCACACTTTCCGATCATCCCTTCCCATAAATGAAAAAAAAAAGCCTGAACATACTAAAGGAGAGTATGGATGTCGATGGAGGATCCCAACGTTAAAAATTAAAGCAGCGCAAAATTTCAGGAATCCATGTTACATATTATTATTTTCCGTAGGTATAACAAAGGTATTTACATTGTGTTTTATATTTTACGAGCCGCTATCATACGCCGCTATTTTGTTGTTTCATTTTCTACTTTTCTGTAATTCATAATTTGTGAATTTGACAGTAACAATGCTGCCACTGAAAATATTTGCTTTAAAACACTATCAGTAGCTCGTTAAGGACGATAACCCCCCCTCCCCACCCTCCTTTCCCAAAAATCCTAACCCCCCCCCCCACTCCTCGTGAAAGCAGCCCCCTCTGAGTTACCTCCACTAAGTTTAAAATCGTTTCAAACTAAATTATCTGCCCCTAATAGCTGTCACTAAACCCGGCTCTACGATTGTAAACATTTAGCTTGAACCACAGCTCACTAGACCATGTAGGGATGGGGGTGGTAGGGATAGAGAGAAAGAGAGGGGGCTGCTAGGGGCGCTTACAGCTTGGTGTTTTCTATGGTATCCATGAAGAGAATTATTTATATAGAAGAAATATATATTAAACCAGCGAACCCGTCCCGCGCGTTGCTGCGGTCTCAGAAGACAGACTGACGCAATATTTTAAGAGGATTCCATAATTACATTAGCAATCACGTATTTTTTTACGCTTGACATTGATTTCTAAATCTAAACAATTTAAATGTAATCAAAGCCGGTGTTATATTGCTTTCATCATAGTTGTTGAGGCGCAAATTCTACCGCACACAGTAGCCCATTGTATCCATAATGTATCGCACTCTTTAAAACGAACGTAGGCGCAATAGTGTTTATGAGGGACCCACACAGGGGCGCTAGACCACACGCCAGTGGTGCAGTAGACAAAAAATTTCCCTACTGTAGAGCGCTCTTTTAAAACTCATAGTGTTCCTCCCGAAGCCAGTGGCGCATCGGGTCAAACGAATTGTCATCGAATGTCGTGTGCCACAGGGTCAATATTGTAGAGTGCTCTTTAACACAACCTTAGGATATCTCAGGGCGCCAAATCGCTTCCTGCCGGGGAGCCGGCAGACGCGCCTGATTCCATATAGTCAAAAATTATTGTTGCCCATCGTGTCTTTAGTGTATAAATTTAAAAAAAAAAAACGAACGTAGGCGTCATAGTGTTCACATGGTAGCACGGGGCGCTTCGGGTTACGTAATATCCGGGGCGCCGGCGGCTGCGCCTGTTGTTGCTTTTTTACCTTAGCCCCCATGCAGTTTTAATATCGCCGCCCTGGATTTTCAGGCGCCAAGCCGCTTATTAACAAAAATCGCACCCTCCAGGGAAACGCCCATAATAAATTTTAATTTTTGTTTTCGCAGAAACCTTCTCGTGAGTGTTTTCATTAACTCTCGAAAGTTTAACGGCACTCAGATAAACGATGTCAAACAGCATCCGTTTTGTTTTTTACAAACTGTGTAGAGAAAAATTGCACCCTCCAGAAACGCCGCCCTGTTAAAATAAAAAAAAAATAACCTCCCCTGAAGTTTTATGGCGAGCGGATGAACGGGATTAAACCGCAATCTACTTTTACGTATATATACCCTATATAGGGATCTATATATAGAATCGATTCGCGCCCTGCTGGGGCACCGTGCTTGTGAAATATATCCAGTGGTATTCTTAACTTAAGTTGCATGGTCATAGGATGAAAGGTGTAGTGCTGCATAGAGGACATAAACAAACCCACAAACAAACAAGCAAAACTTCATTATATATATACATAGAGCGAAATATAAATAATTCTAGATATGCATATATATATATATATATATATATATATATATATATATATATATATATATATATATATATATATATATATATATATATATATATATATATAGCTACATTTGGTGACTTCCCATTTTCCCAAATGGCGTCAAATTTTGCACATAATCCACCTATTAATTCATGTGAAAAAAAGCATCGTTTTCATCGTAAATTATTAGATTTTGGTATCAGCCTCTCTCCGGTCGTCGCTTAGCAAATCTGTTATCCAAAAATTCAACAAGCATGTATTCACCTGTACATTTTGCAGTTTGTGTCATCTCCCCTCACCCCCCCCCCCCCCCTGAATGATAGTTTTTAAACGTGCACAGTTAATTGTATATTTTTTTTATCTGCAGTCAGTTATTAGTACAGTTAACTCTCATTAGTCATTTATTGAACTGGCAAAATGCTTACTTCTTCTATATATTTTGCTATTTTTCGCCATGGTGTCACCCCCGAAATTTTGCCACCTTGCGCAGTCCTCAGCCCCGCCCCCCCCCCCAACCTTGTGACGCCTCTGGTTAGGGGTACTACTTGAGTACAGTAAATATGTATATGTATATGTATATATATATATATATATATATATATATATATATATATATATATATATATATATATATATATATATATATATATATATATATATATATATATATATATCGGGGGGGGGGGTATAGCCCCTTGGCACACCTTGTACCTACGCCACTACATAATCATGTTCTTAAGATTATATAGTCATTCTATGTATAAATTCGATAAAAATAGCTATTACGTATTCTGCAATTTTTTTTTTGTAATAACTAATTTTATAAACGAAATGAGTCTTAAATTCGATTAAAAAATGGGCCTTTATATTATGTATTTTTTCTATTGTGCAATCATATCATGTATTACTTGTTGTATAGCCTAGATTCTATAATAATATACTAATATATTCTATATTACATAATCCTATATTATATCGTTTAGTAATCTCTACCCTAATGTTTTCTATACCGAATAATCAATATTCTGTAATTCTAAATTGTGTATAAATTAATCATACAATCTCTAAAATTAATCATAACTATGGTCACAATTAAATTCAGCAATCCACTGTATTAATTTATATTGCTAAAAATAATTTTATTTTCAATTTTAAAGACAGAAGATACATTTTTTATAATATTAATTATTATTAGCTCTGTAAAATGAATGGTTGTTTAATTTTTCTTATATTAAATATTTTAAGCGATTAATTAATCGAAATGGTTTTATTCCGTTAGCTAGTTTTTACAGTTTATAACTATAATTAGAGTCTCAACGACAGAATCAAATGAGAAAAAATCTATAGCGTTATTATATACCGACACTGTTGATAAGCCACTCAACGACAGTCTCGTTGAGAATAGTGTAGGATCGGCTGCCTACATTCAATGTATAGGAAAAAAAATATATTGAAACCAGAACTTGTTTCTAAGTCAAAAAAATTCGACAACATTAGCAGATTCCATGCTTTGATTAAATAGTCGAAAGAGCCACCTGTTTAAGCCGACAGAATACTCACCTTTACAACACAATGAATGTTTTGCAACTATCATCATAAGTTGTGTATGAGGGATTTCTTTGAATACATAGCCTATTGCTATTTTAAATCCATTAATTACCTAATCATAACAATGTATAGGTTAATTGTGAAACAAAATGTTACTTACCTTCACTTAAATTTCGATGACAGTCACCACAATAATGTTTGATTCTGATGAGTCGTATGTTTTTCCAAGTCAAGAACTGTGTTACACAATAATAGAAACTAACTAAGAAAACCGATTCGGATTTACTTTTACACTCCTCTGTGATCTGTTTTAATCTCTTAGATTCGGCCTGTAGGCTTCTTTGCTATTTCAACTCTTGCTTTGCTTTCTCTGCTGTATCTTAGCTCGCTCGAGTCTTAATCTGTCCACCTCAACTGGCTCGTTCCTTATATACATTTCGTTGAAACTGTAGTAGAAAAACCTAGAATGTAAACACAGTCTCTGGTGCACACACGAATCTCGTGGCAAGTTCTAGATGTTTATTTTTAGATACACCGAGGAATACAAGGAGCTGATTGGTCGTAAGCGATACCGCTGCGCATGCGCCATAACCTTTGTAACCTTTGACATATTTCGATTCGTTATGAACAGAGACCAAATGAATAATGATTACGTTCCGATTTAATTTAGCCTATCATTTGTATTTAGATTATTACCATTCAGTGGCTAGTGTAAGATGTTCTATTTAAAAAAAATAGACGATTCATTTTCTTACTATTAGAGATGAAATAATAATTAAAGTCAATAACAGAAGGCTATCTAGATCTAGATCTATATTTACATTTTTTTTTAGATCTAGAGGTGATATATTATACTAGGCATGCTGCCCAGCTTTGCTTAGGCTTTCGAAAACATTGAGAATTTGAATGCTTAATTAATTCGCCCGAGGGTCGGTCTACGACCTCAGGAGTTATGAAGAGGTTCCTCCGTGGACATTTTTTTTCGATTTATAGCTCATATAAGGCGCCGGTCAGTCGAGGTCAGTTTTGACCCCATCATCGTAGACTTTTCGGCCAACCGGCCACCGTGTTCTGTCGCCCCAAGGCAAGATCCTGCCAAATTTGAAGCGCCTGCGGCGCCGGGAAGTGCCCTGTCGGGCACCCGACAACTTTGCTTTATATATTATAGAGATTAGCAAATTGCATAGATAAACAAAGATTTCAATAAAGTAATTAAGGCCTGAAATACTTTAGTATAGAAATGTATTATTTGAATAGATGAATCTAGAATATCTAGATCTAGAATCCAAATAAATAAAATAAATTTTATGAGTTTAGGCCGGAAAAATTGTATTGTATACATTTCATAGTGTAGGTAGATCTAAATCAAATTTGAATGAAATAGTTCATTTCTTTTTATTCTAAACACGGCAGATGACGTCATTAGTTAATGTATAAGCAATAGTGACGTCACAGTTTTATGCGTTCTTTTTCACATATATTAATGCTTTTCCGGTTGCATAAATAATACTGTTTCTCTACATTCGAATACGCCTTTAATTTTTATTTTTCTTCTTTAAATAAAATTGTGGTTATACATTTAAAACATCTAACATATTATTTTCAACAAAAGTCCGTATAAAGTTCTCCATATATCGCTGCCGTTTCTGACGTGATGTCCGGCGAAAATATTTTGCGGACAGACAGAGAGAGAGAGAGAGAAGAGCGCACATGGCGTTTTATATATTAGGACTAGGCATGCTGCCCAGCTTCGCTTAGGCTTTCGAAAACATTGAGAATTTGAATGCTTAATTAATTCGCCCGAAGGTCGGTCTACGACCTCAAGAGTTATGAAGAGGTTCCTCCGTGGACATTTTTTTTCGATTTATAGCTCATATAAGGTACCGGTCAGTCGAGGTCAGTTTTGACCCCCACATCGTAGACCTTTCGGCCAACCGGCCCCCGTGTTCTGTCGCACCAAGGCAAGATCATGCCAAATTTGAAGCGCCTGCGGCGCCGGGAAGTGCCCTATCGGACACCCGACAATCTAGATCTAGATCTAGATTCCTAAAAGAATTTTTTTTTTAAATTTAGCCCGAGCATAATAAAAAAGAATACATTAACCAAGTTGACTTGCTGTGTCTCGAACCCGCACCACCTGCGTGGTTTAATGTACACTAACATCTCCGCTATTTAGGCACCTTATAAAATACGGAGAATGAAACACGTATTTTAAAATCTTAACTTACGCGAATATGCCTATTCTTTCAAATTAATTTTTTATCCCAAATTAGCCAGTTCCAAACAAAGATTTTGTATAAAATAAATAAGTCTTGAAATAGTTTAGTCCTAATATAGAAATTTATTTTTGGAATTGATTTTAGAGAATTTAGAGTCTAAATCTAGATCTTAGCGTCTACGTCTACATCTAGTTATTGCGTAGATTTAGATTTAGATTTAGTCTAGATCTAGAATCTCTAGATCTAGAATCCAAATACATAAAATAAATTTTATGAGTTTAGGCCGGAAAAATTGTATTGTATACATTTCATAGTGTACGTAGATCTAAATCAAATTTGAATGAAATAGTTCATTTCTTTTCATTCTAAACACGGCAGATGACGTCATTAGTTAATGTATAAGCAATAGTGACGTCACAGTTTTATGCGTTCTTTTTCACATATATTAATGCTTTTCCGGTTGCATAAATAATACTGTTTCTCTACATTCGAATACGCCTTTAATTTTTATTTTTCTTCTTTAACTAAAATTGTGGTTATACATTTAAAACATCTAACATATTATTTTCAACAAAAGTCCGTAAAAAGTTCTTCATATATCGCTGCCGATTCTGACGTGATGTCCGGCGAAAATATTTTGCGGACAGACAGAGAGAGAGAGAGAGAGAAGAGCGCACACAGCCTTTTATAAATTAGGATATCTATCCTAATATCCGATCTATTTGAGAATTTTATTTTGTTACACAAATTTAAAAAAAAATTAATTGGTCAAATAGAGCGAAAATAACATTTTGAAATAATTGAATTAAACTTAATTATATTAGATCTAATAGTAAATTTATTTAACATGTGATGTGCAATGCAGATTATTAGAATAGCTTTAACGGTTTTATTTACACTGTCGTCGCTTTTGAAAATCTCATCGTTTGCTCAAAACTTGACCAAATTATCGTTCAAATAATTTGACACCATGTTTAGCTTTTTGATTATATGTCGTTTGCACTTGTTTCTTTACAAATAATTATACAGTTATAGTAAATAAATGGATTGTCAAAAAATAATGTCACATACTGCAAGGGGGGTTTAGGGAATCATGGATAGTGGTAGACGTGACGAGTTAGCATTTTAAAATTACATTGTAGCAGGAGTTAATTTCGCATATTTGATAGATTTTTTGTTTTGTTTTCTTTTGTAATGTGTAATAAAAATCGACTAAAGTTTGATCCTTTTCTGTTAAACAGTTTATATTCGAGAATTAAATGGTGATTAGCAAGTTGTTTTTTTTTTCACAAAATCAGCTTATTAGTAACTTGCAAGGTTTTTCGGTAGTTCGATATTTTTGTTTTGGTGCAAAATGATTTTGTTTTTTAGAAATAGATCGTTATATTCTAAATAAAATACAAGAAAATTGTTATCAAGAGGTAGGGCTGGTCTGAGTAGCTGCATAGGGTAGTTTGCGTCTGACTGTTTGTGATGATCCTTGGGTGGGGGTATGTGTGTGGCGATGGACGACCCTAAATAATTATTAACAATGTAATTATGTGGCTTTTTGTAGCTCTGCATACAGTATGACATTCAACACACTTGCATACAGTCAAAAGAATTTTAGAAAAGCAAAAATAATTAAACAGTTTCCAGCAATCTGGCATTTACACTCTATCTGAGAGTTATAGAAAATTGTTAAAAATTGTTACACTATCATTTCAAAATTTGTATTTTTTTTTGCAAATAACTTACTATTTATTGATGATTTTTTTTAAAGTAAATGTTTTGGTTGTTTCTTAAATAACAACCGATTTGGTCAAGTGTTGAGTTCAAAATATTAATATGTACATCTGTCATATTGATTATCTTTCACTTTGTTGCGTCATGGATGAAGCGCCACAGTTTGAATATAAAAGAGAAAATATCATGTTTACCAGCCAACCCATACTGCACAGCATTCCTATTGATTACAGTTACACTTTAGTCTGTCATGTATAAAACTCCAAAATTTTTATAAAACAAAGTTTAAAATAATTTTAAGTGTATCCACCACCTTTTATTGGCAATAAAGTTTGACATATTGTGCGTGTGGTTATTTAGTTTCAAAAGTTAATATAGTTTTGCCTAAGTTTTTTCGAAGAGTGACATCGAATGCTGTTTTAATCTGTTTTGATGTGCTTGTCAGATCACAACGTGAAGTCTCTACATAAAATTGTTGGTGATGCAATGAAGCATACAATCCACTGCAACAGACTTCAAAATGCTCTTGTTGTATTGTTTTGTTTTTTTGTCAGCACTTGGGCAGAAAACACACTTGTACATACTTTGACCCGAGAAATTGGAATTTCCAGATAACAAAAAGTGATTTCTTTCAATGATGATTATTTTTGATAGTAGTATTGAACAACGATATTTGAAAGAAGAAAAAATAACAGCTCAAAATATTTGCATAAACTTTTATTCGCTCATTTAAAACTGAAAAGCCATTTTTTTTAAAAAACAAAAGCATTATATAAACCATTTCTTTCAACAACTATTAATAACATTTCAATGTCTTTAATCATTTACACTTAGCAAAATAAAACATACACACATAAGAAAGTAGCTCTACTTGCGTTTCATTTAATCAATGGTACATTTGACTATTTACATCAATATACAATAAACTTTACAATAGTGAAACAAATATTGCAATTTATCAAAATGTATAAGTAGTTTAATAAACACTGTCTTATTTTATCACATAATTCCATCTGAAAACAAACTATTTAAAAATAGTTCACTTAAATCTTTTTCATAATACAAACTATTTATGCAGATCAATCTAGCTCTTCAACAGTTGGTCCGTTGTGATTACTGTGTGACTGATCCCCATGCCCACTCTGTCCTGTATGTAATTTAGCCATTATAGATGAAGAGATCTTTTGTATTTCCTTTAGTTTGTCTTCGAACTCTTCCTTTTCGGCCAGCGAATTATTGTCCAGCCATTTGAGTGTGCTATTGCAGGCATTGAGCACAGAATCCTTATCCGCAGAAGAAAGTTTGTCACCAGCAGCGTCCACTGCCTGCTTGACACTGAAAACATAGCCCTCCAGTTGGTTTCTGGCACTGACTTTTTCTTGTTGTTTCCTGTCTTCATCTTTGTACTTTTCAGCTTCGGCCAACATTCTATCAATATCTGCCTGACTGAGGCGACCTCTATCATTTTTTATGGTAATGTTATTCGACTTTCCAGTACTCTTGTCTTGGGCTGTGACATTGAGAATACCATTGGCATCGATGTCAAAGGTGACTTCAATCTGGGGCACCCCGCGAGGAGCAGGCGGGATACCTGTCAGGTGAAATCGACCCAAGAGATTATTGTCTTTAGTCATGGTCCGCTCACCTTCATACACCTGTATGTCGACTCCGGGTTGGTTGTCAGCATAAGTGGTAAAGATCTGGGATGTTTTTGTAGGGATGGTGGTGCCTCTCTTGACGAGGGCAGTCATAACGCCTCCAGCTGTCTCAATGCCGAGAGACAATGGAGCTACGTCAACAAGTAGAACATCCTTGATGGTGTCACTCGTGTCTCCAGTGAGCACAGCAGCTTGGACGGCAGCGCCATAGGCCACAGCTTCGTCGGGGTTAATGGATTTGTTCAGTTCTTTTCCGTTGAAGAAGTCGCTCAACAGCTTTTGCACCTTGGGAATACGTGTTGACCCTCCAACCAAGACCACTTCATCGATTTTGCCTTTATCGAGCTTAGCGTCCCTCAAAGCTGTCTCGACGGGCTCAAGCGTCGATCTGAACAGGTCACCGCACAGCTCTTCAAATCTGGCTCTGGTCATTTTGGTGTAAAAGTCAATGCCTTCGTAGAGAGAGTCAATTTCAATGGATGCTTCTGTGCTGCTGGACAAGGTCCTCTTGGCTCGTTCACAGGCAGTGCGCAGGCGCCTGATGGCCCTCGGGTTGGAGCTCATATCTTTGTTGTGTTTCCGTTTAAACTCCTGCACAAAGTGATTGACCATTCTGTTGTCAAAGTCCTCTCCACCCAAGTGAGTGTCTCCGGCAGTGGCTTTCACTTCAAACATTGAACCTTCATCAATGGTCAGCACACTGACATCAAATGTGCCACCTCCGAGGTCAAAGATGAGTACATTAATTTCACCTTTATGCCTCTTGTCTAGTCCATAGGCCAGCGCTGCTGCTGTTGGCTCGTTGATAATTCTCAGCACATTTAAACCGGCGATGGCCCCGGCGTCTTTTGTGGCCTGTCTCTGTGAATCGTTGAAATAGGCAGGAACTGTGATGACTGCATCTGTGACTTTCTGGCCCAGATATGCTTCTGCAGTCTCTTTCATCTTGATCAGAACCATAGAACTGATTTCTTCTGGTGCAAACAGTTTTTGTTCTCCTTTGTACTCGGCTTTGATTTTAGGTCGCCCATCCACATCAGCAACTTTAAATGGCCAATGTTTCATGTCCCCTTGAACAGTCTTATCATTGAATTTACGACCTATCAACCTCTTGGCATCAAATATGGTGTTGCTGGGGTTCATGGCGGCTTGGTTTTTGGCAGCGTCGCCAACAAGGCGCTCTGTGTCTGTGAAGGCAACATAGCTTGGTGTTGTACGGTTGCCCTGGTCGTTGGCGATAATTTCTACTTTCCCATGCTGGAAAACACCAACGCACGAATACGTTGTGCCCAAATCAATGCCGATCGCGGGAGCTTTTTGGCCTTTCGTCATCTGAAATGATCACAAAAGCATAGATGAGTGGGCTGTGGCAGTTAGAAAAGTCAGTAAAACAGAGGTAGATTGTCACAAAGTGTGCATGCCTGACTATGCTAGCTAACATTTAAATCTCGAGCCTGCAGTCCATCCCCGATGTCCACCAGCTCTGACACATGTACATAACACCAGTGGGAGTAAATAAGACGGATGTGCACACAATACCTGTGTGGGTTGGCGTTAAAAAAACAAATGAACTCTACTACATCTACCCTATGGAAAGACTCCTCCTAGTGGGTACTTGACTTTTACTACTACAATACTAATTCAGCTTCTATAGGCCTACCTTCAATGTATAGGGAAAAAATATATTGAAACCAGAACTTGTTTCTAAGTCAAAAAAATTCGACAACATTAGCAAATTCCATGCTTTGATTAAATAGTCGAAAGAGCCAACTCTTTAAGCCGACAGAATACACACCTTTACAACACAATGTTTTGCTACTACCATCATAAGTTGTGTATGATGGATTTCTTTGAATACATAGCCTATTGCTATTTTAAATCCATGTATTTACCTAATCATAACAATGCATAGGTTAATTGTGAAACAAAATGTTACTTACCTTCACTTAAATTTCGATGACAGTCACCACAATAATGTTTGATTCTGATGAGTAGTATGTTTTTCCAAGTCAAGAACTGTGTTACACAATAATAGAAAACCGATTTGGATTTACTTTTACACTCCTCTGTGATCTGTTTTAATCTCTTAGATTCGGGCTGTAGGCTTCTTTTCTATTTCAACTCTTGCTTTGCTTTCTCTGCTGTATCTTAGCTCGCTCGAGTCTTAATCTGTCCACCTCAACTGGCTCGTTACTTATATACATTTCGTTGAAGCTGAGGTAGAAAAACCTAGAATGTAAACACAGTCTCTGGTGCACACACGAATCTCGTGGCAAGTTCTAGATGTTTATTTTTAGATACACCGAGGAATACAAGGAGCTGATTGGTCGTAAGCGATACCGCTGCGCATGCGCCATAACCTTTGTAACCTTTGACATATTTCGGTTCGTTATGAACAGAGACCAATTGAATAATGATTACGTTCCGATTTAATTTAGCCTATCATTTGTATTTAAATTATTACCATTCAGTGGCTAGTGTAAGATGTTCTATTACAAAAAAATAGACGATTCATTTTCTTACTATTAGAGATGAAATAATAATTAAAGTCAATAACAGAAGGCTATCTAGATCTAGATCTATATTTACATTTTTTTTAGATCTAGAGGTGATATATTATATAATATATATCTATCCTAATATCCGATCTATTTGAGAATTTTATTTTGTTACACAAATTTAAAAAAAAATTAATTGGTCAAATAGAGCGAAAATAACATTTTGAAATAATTGAATTAAACTTAATTATATTAGATCTAATAGTAAATTTATTTAACATGTGATGTGCAATCTATATATATAATTCTCTTCTGGGAGACGCTAGAAAACAAGCTGTAAAAACAAGCTCCCTACCACCCCCACCCTTACATGGTCTTAGTGAGTTGTGTTCACTCTAAATGTTTACAAGCAGAGCCGGGTTTAGTGACGACTATTAGGGGCAGATAATTTAGTTTGAAACGATTTTAAACGTAGGGGGGGGGGGGCGGAAGGTGGGGGGGGGGGGTTATGGTTCTTATCTTGCTACTTATAGTGTTTTAAAGAAATATTTTCAGTGGCAGCGTTGGTGCCGTCGAATTCACAAATTATGAATTACTGAAAAGTAGAAAAAAAACAACTAAATAGCGGCGTATGTTATGCCGCGGGCCGGCTCGTACAGATTATTAGAATAGCTTTAACGGTTTTATTTACACTGTCGTCGCTTTTGAAAATCTCATCGTTTGCTCAAAACTTGACCAAATTATCGTTCAAATAATTTGACACCATGTTTAGCTTTTTGATTATATGTCGTTTGCACTTGTTTCTTTACAAATAATTATACAGTTATAGTAAATAAATGGATTGTCAAAAAATAATGTCACATACTGCAAGGGGGGTTTAGGGAATCATGGATAGTGGTAGACGTGACGAGTTAGCATTTTAAAATTACATTGTAGCAGGAGTTAATTTCGCATATTTGATAGATTTTTTGTTTTGTTTTCTTTTGTAATGTGTAATAAAAATCGACTAAAGTTTGATCCTTTTCTGTTAAACAGTTTATATTCGAGAATTAAATTGTGATTAGCAAGTTGTTGTTTTTTTTCCACAAAATCAGCTTATTAGTAACTTGCAAGGTTTTTCGGTAGTTCGATATTTTTGTTTTGGTGCAAAATGATTTTGCTTTTTAGAAATAGATCGTTATATTCGAAATAAAATACAAGAAAATTGTTATCAAGAGGGCTGGTCTGAGTAGCTGCATAGGGTAGTTTGCGTCTGACTGTTTGTGATGATCCTTGGGTGGGGGTATGTGTGTGGCGATGGACGGCCCTAAATAATTATTAACAATGTAATTATGTGGCTTTTTGTAGCTCTGCATACAGTATGACATTCAACACACTTGCATACAGTCAAAAGAATTTTAGAAAAGCAAAAATAATTAAACAGTATCCAGCAATTTGGCATTTACACTCTATCTGAGAGTTATAGAAAATTGTTAAAAAATGCTTCAAAATTTGTACTTTTTTGGCAAATAACTTACTATTTATTGATGATTTTTTTTTTTTTTTACGTTTGGCGCTAACTTCATTGGCCACCAAGTAAATGTTTTGGTTGTTTCTTAAATAACAACCGATTTGGTCAAGTGTTGAGTTCAAAATATTAATATGTACATCTGTCATATTGATTATCTTTCACTTTGTTGCGTCATGGATGAAGCGCCACAGTTTGAATATAAAAGAGAAAATATTATGTTTACCAGCCAACCCATACTGCACAGTATTCCTATTGATTACAGTTACACTTTAGTCTGTCATGTATAAAACTCCAAAATTTTTATAAAACAAAGTTTAAAATAATTTTTAAGTGTATCCACCACCTTTTATTGGCAATAAAGTTTGACATATTGTGCGTGTGGTTATTTAGTTTCAAAAGTTAATATAGTTTTGCCTAAGTTTTTTCGAAGAGTGACATCGAATGCTGTTTTAATCTGTTTTGATGTGCTTGTCAGATCACAACATGAAGTCTCTACATAAAATTGTTGGTGATGCAATGAAGCATACAATCCACTGCAACAGACTTCAAAATGCTCTTGTTGTATTGTTTTGTTTTTTTGTCAGCACTTGGGCAGAAAACACACTTGTACATACTTTGACCCGAGAAATTGGAATTTCCAGATAACAAAAAGTGATTTCTTTCAATGATGATTATTTTTGATAGTAGTATTGAACAACGATATTTGAAAGAAGAAAAAATAACAGCTCAAAATATTTGCATAAACTTTTATTCGCTCATTTAAAACTGAAAAGCCATTTTTTTTAAAAAACAAAAGCATTATATAAACCATTTCTTTCAACAACTATTAATAACATTTCAATGTCTTTAATCATTTACACTTAGCAAAATAAAACATACACACATAAGAAAGTAGCTCTACTTGCGTTTCATTTAATCAATGGTACATTTGACTATTTACATCAATATACAATAAACTTTACAATAGTGAAACAAATATTGCAATTTATCAAAATGTATAAGTAGTTTAATAAACACTGTCTTATTTTATCACATAATTCCATCTGAAAACAAACTATTTAAAAATAGTTCACTTAAATCTTTTTCATAATACAAACTATTTATGCAGATCAATCTAGCTCTTCAACAGTTGGTCCGTTGTGATTACTGTGTGACTGATCCCCATGCCCACTCTGTCCTGTATGTAATTTAGCCATTATAGATGAAGAGATCTTTTGTATTTCCTTTAGTTTGTCTTCGAACTCTTCCTTTTCGGCCAGCGAATTATTGTCCAGCCATTTGAGTGTGCTATTGCAGGCATTGAGCACAGAATCCTTATCCGCAGAAGAAAGTTTGTCACCAGCAGCGTCCACTGCCTGCTTGACACTGAAAACATAGCCCTCCAGTTGGTTTCTGGCACTGACTTTTTCTTGTTGTTTCCTGTCTTCATCTTTGTACTTTTCAGCTTCGGCCAACATTCTATCAATATCTGCCTGACTGAGGCGACCTCTATCATTTTTTATGGTAATGTTATTCGACTTTCCAGTACTCTTGTCTTGGGCTGTGACATTGAGAATACCATTGGCATCGATGTCAAAGGTGACTTCAATCTGGGGCACCCCGCGAGGAGCAGGCGGGATACCTGTCAGGTGAAATCGACCCAAGAGATTATTGTCTTTAGTCATGGTCCGCTCACCTTCATACACCTGTATGTCGACTCCGGGTTGGTTGTCAGCATAAGTGGTAAAGATCTGGGATGTTTTTGTAGGGATGGTGGTGCCTCTCTTGACGAGGGCAGTCATAACGCCTCCAGCTGTCTCAATGCCGAGAGACAATGGAGCTACGTCAACAAGTAGAACATCCTTGATGGTGTCACTCGTGTCTCCAGTGAGCACAGCAGCTTGGACGGCAGCGCCATAGGCCACAGCTTCGTCGGGGTTAATGGATTTGTTGAGTTCTTTTCCGTTGAAGAAGTCGCTCAACAGCGTCTGCACCTTGGGAATACGTGTTGACCCTCCAACCAAGACCACTTCATCGATTTTG
Source organism: Physella acuta (assembly GCF_028476545.2). NCBI lineage: Eukaryota > Metazoa > Mollusca > Gastropoda > Physidae > Physella > Physella acuta. The sequence continues at coordinate 469,925 of NW_026732481.1, forward strand.
CCTTTATCGAGCTTAGCGTCCCTCAAAGCTGTCTCGACGGGCTCAAGCGTCGATCTGAACAGGTCACCGCACAGCTCTTCAAATCTGGCTCTGGTCATTTTGGTGTAAAAGTCAATGCCTTCGTAGAGAGAGTCAATTTCAATGGATGCTTCTGTGCTGCTGGACAGGGTCCTCTTGGCTCGTTCACAGGCAGTGCGCAGGCGCCTGATGGCCCTCGGGTTGGAGCTCATATCTTTGTTGTGTTTCCGTTTAAACTCCTGCACAAAGTGATTGACCATTCTGTTGTCAAAGTCCTCTCCACCCAAGTGAGTGTCTCCGGCAGTGGCTTTCACTTCAAACATTGAACCTTCATCAATGGTCAGCACACTGACATCAAATGTGCCACCTCCGAGGTCAAAGATGAGTACATTAATTTCACCTTTATGCCTCTTGTCTAGTCCATAGGCCAGCGCTGCTGCTGTTGGCTCGTTGATAATTCTCAGCACATTTAAACCGGCGATGGCCCCGGCATCTTTTGTGGCCTGTCTCTGTGAATCGTTGAAATAGGCAGGAACTGTGATGACTGCATCTGTGACTTTCTGGCCCAGATATGCTTCTGCAGTCTCTTTCATCTTGATCAGAACCATAGAACTGATTTCTTCTGGTGCAAACAGTTTTTGTTCTCCTTTGTACTCGGCTTTGATTTTAGGTCGCCCATCCACATCAGCAACTTTAAATGGCCAATGTTTCATGTCCCCTTGAACAGTCTTATCATTGAATTTACGACCTATCAACCTCTTGGCATCAAATATGGTGTTGCTGGGGTTCATGGCGGCTTGGTTTTTGGCAGCGTCGCCAACAAGGCGCTCTGTGTCTGTGAAGGCAACATAGCTTGGTGTTGTACGGTTGCCCTGGTCGTTGGCGATAATTTCTACTTTCCCATGCTGGAAAACACCAACGCATGAATACGTTGTGCCCAAATCAATGCCGATGGCGGGAGCTTTTTGGCCTTTCGTCATCTGAAATTATCACAAAAGCATAGATGAGTGGGCTGTGCCAGTTAGAAAAGTCAGTAAAACAAAGGTAGATTGTCACAAAGTGTGCATGCCCAACTATGCTAGCTAACATTTAAATCTCGAGCCTGCAGTCCATCCCAGATGTCCACCAGCCCTGACACATGTACATAACACCAGTGGGAGTAAATAAGACGGATGTGCACACAATACCTGTGTGGGTTGGCGTTAAAAAAACAAATGAACTCTACTACATCTACCCTATGGAAAGACTCCTCCTAGTGGGTACTTGACTTTCACTACTACAATACTATTTCAGAACTTGTTGCTAAGTCAAAAAAATTCGACAACATTGGCAGATTTCATGCTTTGATTAAATAGTCGAAAAGTCCATTTCTTTAAGCCGACAGAATACTCACCTTTACAACACAATGAATGTTTTGCTACTATCATCATAAGTTGTGTATGAGGGATTTCTTTTAATACATAGCCTATTGCTATTTTGAATCCATGTAATTACCTAATCATAACAATGTATAGGTTAACTGTGAAACAAAATGTTACTTACCTTCGCCTTAAATTTCGATGACAGTCACCACAATAATGTTTGATTATGATGAGTCGTATGTTTTTCCAAGTCAAGAACTGTGTTACACAATAATAGAAAACCGATTTGGATTTACTTTTACACACCTCTGTGATCTGTTTTAATCTCTTAGATTCGGTCTGTAGGCTTCTTTGCTATTTCAACTCTTGCTTTGCTTTCTCTGCTGTATCTTAGCTCGCTCGAGTCTTAATCTGTCCACCTCAACTGGCTCGTTCCTTATATACATTTCGTTGAAGCTGAGGTAGAAAAACCTAGAATGTAAACACAGTCTCTGGTGCCCCGTATCTCGTGGCAAGTTCTAGATGTTTATTTTTAGATACACCGAGGAATACAAGGAGCTGATTGGTCGTAAGCGATACCGCTGCGCATGCGCCATAACCTTTGTAACCTTTGACATATTTCGGTTCGTGATGAACAGAGACCAAATGAATAATGATTACGTTCCGATTTAATTTAGCCTATCGATTGTATTTAAATTATTACCATTCGGTGGCTAGTGTAAGATGTTCTATTAAAAAAAATAGACGATTCATTTTCTTACTATTAGAGATGAAATAATAATTAAAGTCAATAACAGAAGGCTATACTATAAGTATATATAGATCTAGATCTATATTTACATTTTTTTTAGATCTAGAGGTGATATATTATAGGCCCTATATCTATCCTAATATCCGATCTATTTGAGAATTTTATTTTGTTACACAAATTTAAAAAAAAATTAATTGGTTAAATAGAGCGAAAATAACATTTTGAAATAATTGAATTAAACTTAACGAGCCGGCCCGCGGCATAACATACGCCGATATTTAGTTGTTTCTAATTTTCAATAATTCATAATTTGTGAATTCGACAGTACCAACGCTGACACTGAAAATATTTCTTTAAAACACTATAAGTAGCTCGTTAAGGACCATAACCCCCCCCCCCCCCCTTCCTTCAGCCCGCCTCCTCCCCCCCCCCCCCTACGTTTAAAATCGTTGGCTCTGCTTGTAAACATTTAGAGTGAACACAGCTCACTAAAACCATGTAGGGGTGGGGAGGTAGGGAGAGCGTTTGCAGCTTGTTTTCTAACGGCTCGAAGAAGAGAATTATATATATAGATTATATTAGATCTAATAGTAAATTTATTTAACATGTGATGTGCAATACAGATTATTAGAATAGCTTTAACGGTTTTATTTACACTGTCGTCGCTTTTGAAAATCTCATCGTTTGCTCAAAACTTGACCAAATTATTGTTCAAATAATTTGACACCATGTTTAGCTTTTTGATTATATGTCGTTTGCACTTGTTTCTTTACAAATAATTATACAGTTATAGTTAATAAATGGATTGTCAAAAAATAATGTCACATACTGCAAGGGGGGTTTAGGGAATCATGGATAGTGGTAGACGTGACGAGTTAGCATTTTAAAATTACATTTTAGCAGGAGTTAATTTCGCATATTTGATAGATTTTTTGTTTTGTTTTCTTTTGTAATGTGTAATAAAAATCGACAAAAGTTTGATCCTTTTCTGTTAAACTGTTTAAACTCGAGAATTAAATGGTGATTAGCAAGTTGTTATTTTTTTTTCACAAAATCAGCTTATTAGTAACTTGCAAGGTTTTTCGGCAGTTCGATATTTTTGTTTTGGTGCAAAATGATTTTTTTTTTTTTAGAAATAGATCGTTATATTTGAAATAAAATACAAGAAAATTGTTATCAAGAGGTAGGGCTGGTCTGAGTAGCTGCATAGGGTAGTTTGCGTCTGACTGTTTGTGATGATCCTTGGGTGGGGGTATGTGTGTGGCGATGGACGGCCCTAAATAATTATTAACAATGTAATTATGTGGCTTTTTGTAGCTCTGCATACAGTATGACATTCAACACACTTGCATACAGTCAAAAGAATTTTAGAAAAGCAAAAATAATTAAACAGTATCCAGCAATTTGGCATTTACACTCAATCTGAGAGTTATAGAAAATTGTTAAAAAATGCTACACTGTATCATTTCAAAATTTGTATTTTTTTTTGGCAAATAACTTACTATTTATTGATGATTTTTTTTTTACGTTTGGCGCTAACTTCATTGGCCACCAAGTAAATGTTTTGGTTGTTTCTTAAATAACAACCGATTTGGTCAAGTGTTGAGTTCAAAATATTAATATGTACATCTGTCATATTGATTACCTTTCACTTTGTTGCGTCATGGATGAAGCGCCACAGTTTGAATATAAAAGAGAAAATATTATGTTTACCAGCCAACCCATACTGCACAGTATTCCTATTGATTACAGTTACACTTTAGTCTGTCATGTATAAAACTCCAAAATTTTTATAAAACAAAGTTTAAAATAGTTTTAAGTGTATCCACCACCTTTTATTGGCAATAAAGTTTGACATATTGTGCGTGTGGTTATTTAGTTTCAAAAGTTAATATAGTTTTGCCTAAGTTTTTTCGAAGAGTGACATCGAATGCTGTTTTAATCTGTTTTGATGTGCTTGTCAGATCACAACGTGAAGTCTCTACATAAAATTGTTGGTGATGCAATGAAGCATACAATCCACTGCAACAGACTTCAAAATGCTCTTGTTGTATTGTTTTGTTTTTTTGTCAGCACTTGGGCAGAAAACACACTTGTACATACTTTGACCCGAGAAATTGGAATTTCCAGATAACAAAAAGTGATTTCTTTCAATGATGATTATTTTTGATAGTAGTATTGAACAACGATATTTGAAAGAAGAAAAAATAACAGCTCAAAATATTTGCATAAACTTTTATTCGCTCATTTAAAACTGAAAAGCCATTTTTTTTTTAAAAACAAAAGCATTATATAAACCATTTCTTTCAACAACTATTAATAACATTTCAATGTCTTTAATCATTTACACTTAGCAAAATAAAACATACACACATAAGAAAGTAGCTCTACTTGCGTTTCATTTAATCAATGGTACATTTGACTATTTACATCAATATACAATAAACTTTACAATAGTGAAACAAATATTGCAATTTATCAAAATGTATAAGTAGTTTAATAAACACTGTCTTATTTTATCACATAATTCCATCTGAAAACAAACTATTTAAAAATAGTTCACTTAAATCTTTTTCATAATACAAACTATTTATGCAGATCAATCTAGCTCTTCAACAGTTGGTCCGTTGTGATTACTGTGTGACTGATCCCCATGCCCACTCTGTCCTGTATGTAACTTAGCCATTATAGATGAAGAGATCTTTTGTATTTCCTTTAGTTTGTCTTCGAACTCTTCCTTTTCGGCCAGCGAATTATTGTCCAGCCATTTGAGTGTGCTATTGCAGGCATTGAGCACAGAATCCTTATCCGCAGAAGAAAGTTTGTCACCAGCAGCGTCCACTGCCTGCTTGACACTGAAAACATAGCCCTCCAGTTGGTTTCTGGCACTGACTTTTTCTTGTTGTTTCCTGTCTTCATCTTTGTACTTTTCAGCTTCGGCCAACATTCTATCAATATCTGCCTGACTGAGGCGACCTCTATCATTTTTTATGGTAATGTTATTCGACTTTCCAGTACTCTTGTCTTGGGCGGTGACATTGAGAATACCATTGGCATCGATGTCAAAGGTGACTTCAATCTGGGGCACCCCGCGAGGAGCAGGCGGGATACCTGTCAGGTGAAATCGACCCAAGAGATTATTGTCTTTAGTCATGGTCCGCTCACCTTCATACACCTGTATGTCGACTCCGGGTTGGTTGTCAGCATAAGTGGTAAAGATCTGGGATGTTTTTGTAGGGATGGTGGTGCCTCTCTTGACGAGGGCAGTCATAACGCCTCCAGCTGTCTCAATGCCGAGAGACAATGGAGCTACGTCAACAAGTAGAACATCCTTGATGGTGTCACTCGTGTCTCCAGTGAGCACAGCAGCTTGGATGGCAGCGCCATAGGCCACAGCTTCGTCGGGGTTAATGGATTTGTTCAGTTCTTTTCCGTTGAAGAAGTCGCTCAACAGCTTTTGCACCTTGGGAATACGTGTTGACCCTCCAACCAAGACCACTTCATCGATTTTGCCTTTATCGAGCTTAGCGTCCCTCAAAGCTGTCTCGACGGGCTCAAGCGTCGATCTGAACAGGTCACCGCACAGCTCTTCAAATCTGGCTCTGGTCATTTTGGTGTAAAAGTCAATGCCTTCGTAGAGAGAGTCAATTTCAATGGATGCTTCTGTGCTGCTGGACAGGGTCCTCTTGGCTCGTTCACAGGCAGTGCGCAGGCGCCTGATGGCCCTCGGGTTGGAGCTCATATCTTTGTTGTGTTTCCGTTTAAACTCCTGCACAAAGTGATTGACCATTCTGTTGTCAAAGTCCTCTCCACCCAAGTGAGTGTCTCCGGCAGTGGCTTTCACTTCAAACATTGAACCTTCATCAATGGTCAGCACACTCACATCAAATGTGCCACCTCCGAGGTCAAAGATGAGTACATTAATTTCACCTTTATGCCTCTTGTCTAGTCCATAGGCCAGCGCTGCTGCTGTTGGCTCGTTGATAATTCTCAGCACATTTAAACCGGCGATGGCCCCGGCATCTTTTGTGGCCTGTCTCTGTGAATCGTTGAAATAGGCAGGAACTGTGATGACTGCATCAGTGACTTTCTGGCCCAGATATGCTTCTGCAGTCTCTTTCATCTTGATCAGAACCATAGAACTGATTTCTTCTGGTGCAAACAGTTTTTGTTCTCCTTTGTACTCGGCTTTGATTTTAGGTCGCCCATCCACATCAGCAACTTTAAATGGCCAATGTTTCATGTCCCCTTGAACAGTCTTATCATTGAATTTACGACCTATCAACCTCTTGGCATCAAATATGGTGTTGCTGGGGTTCATGGCGGCTTGGTTTTTGGCAGCGTCGCCAACAAGGCGCTCTGTGTCTGTGAAGGCAACATAGCTTGGTGTTGTACGGTTGCCCTGGTCGTTGGCGATAATTTCTACTTTCCCATGCTGGAAAACACCAACGCATGAATACGTTGTGCCCAAATCAATGCCGATGGCGGGAGCTTTTTGGCCTTTCGTCATCTGAAATTATCACAAAAGCATAGATGAGTGGGCTGTGCCAGTTAGAAAAGTCAGTAAAACAAAGGTAGATTGTCACAAAGTGTGCATGCCCAACTATGCTAGCTAACATTTAAATCTCGAGCCTGCAGTCCATCCCAGATGTCCACCAGCCCTGACACATGTACATAACACCAGTGGGAGTAAATAAGACGGATGTGCACACAATACCTGTGTGGGTTGGCGTTAAAAAAACAAATGAACTCTACTACATCTACCCTATGGAAAGACTCCTCCTAGTGGGTACTTGACTTTCACTACTACAATACTATTTCAGAACTTGTTGCTAAGTCAAAAAAATTCGACAACATTGGCAGATTTCATGCTTTGATTAAATAGTCGAAAAGTCCATTTCTTTAAGCCGACAGAATACTCACCTTTACAACACAATGAATGTTTTGCTACTATCATCATAAGTTGTGTATGAGGGATTTCTTTTAATACATAGCCTATTGCTATTTTGAATCCATGTAATTACCTAATCATAACAATGTATAGGTTAACTGTGAAACAAAATGTTACTTACCTTCGCCTTAAATTTCGATGACAGTCACCACAATAATGTTTGATTATGATGAGTCGTATGTTTTTCCAAGTCAAGAACTGTGTTACACAATAATAGAAAACCGATTTGGATTTACTTTTACACTCCTCTGTGATCTGTTTTAATCTCTTAGATTCGGTCTGTAGGCTTCTTTGCTATTTCAACTCTTGCTTTGCTTTCTCTGCTGTATCTTAGCTCGCTCGAGTCTTAATCTGTCCACCTCAACTGGCTCGTTCCTTATATACATTTCGTTGAAGCTGAGGTAGAAAAACCTAGAATGTAAACACAGTCTCTGGTGCACACACGAATCTCGTGGCAAGTTCTAGATGTTTATTTTTAGATACACCGAGGAATACAAGGAGCTGATTGGTCGTAAGCGATACCGCTGCGCATGCGCCATAACCTTTGTAACCTTTGACATATTTCGGTTCGTGATGAACAGAGACCAAATGAATAATGATTACGTTCCGATTTAATTTAGCCTATCGATTGTATTTAAATTATTACCATTCGGTGGCTAGTGTAAGATGTTCTATTAAAAAAAAATAGACGATTCATTTTCTTACTATTAGAGATGAAATAATAATTAAAGTCAATAACAGAAGGCTATACTATAAGTATATATAGATCTAGATCTATATTTACATTTTTTTTAGATCTAGAGGTGATATATTATAGGCCCTATATCTATCCTAATATCCGATCTATTTGAGAATTTTATTTTGTTACACAAATTTAAAAAAAAATTAATTGGTTAAATAGAGCGAAAATAACATTTTGAAATAATTGAATTAAACTTAACGAGCCGGCCCGCGGCATAACATACGCCGATATTTAGTTGTTTCTAATTTTCAATAATTCATAATTTGTGAATTCGACAGTACCAACGCTGACACTGAAAATATTTCTTTAAAACACTATAAGTAGCTCGTTAAGGACCATAACCCCCCCCCCCTTCCTTCAGCCCGCCTCCTCCCCCCCCCCCCCTACGTTTAAAATCGTTGGCTCTGCTTGTAAACATTTAGAGTGAACACAGCTCACTAAAACCATGTAGGGGTGGGGAGGTAGGGAGAGCGTTTGCAGCTTGTTTTCTAACGGCTCGAAGAAGAGAATTATATATATAGATTATATTAGATCTAATAGTAAATTTATTTAACATGTGATGTGCAATACAGATTATTAGAATAGCTTTAACGGTTTTATTTACACTGTCGTCGCTTTTGAAAATCTCATCGTTTGCTCAAAACTTGACCAAATTATCGTTCAAATAATTTGACACCATGTTTAGCTTTTTGATTATATGTCGTTTGCACTTGTTTCTTTACAAATAATTATACAGTTATAGTTAATAAATGGATTGTCAAAAAATAATGTCACATACTGCAAGGGGGGTTTAGGGAATCATGGATAGTGGTAGACGTGACGAGTTAGCATTTTAAAATTACATTTTAGCAGGAGTTAATTTCGCATATTTGATAGATTTTTTGTTTTGTTTTCTTTTGTAATGTGTAATAAAAATCGACAAAAGTTTGATCCTTTTCTGTTAAACTGTTTAAACTCGAGAATTAAATGGTGATTAGAAAATTGTTATCAAGAGGTAGGGCTGGTCTGAGTAGCTGCATAGGGTAGTTTGCGTCTGACTGTTTGTGATGATCCTTGGGTGGGGGTATGTGTGTGGCGATGGACGGCCCTAAATAATTATTAACAATGTAATTATGTGGCTTTTTGTAGCTCTGCATACAGTATGACATTCAACACACTTGCATACAGTCAAAAGAATTTTAGAAAAGCAAAAATAATTAAACAGTATCCAGCAATTTGGCATTTACACTCTATCTGAGAGTTATAGAAAATTGTTAAAAAATGCTACACTGTATCATTTCAAAATTTGTATTTTTTTTGGCAAATAACTTACTATTTATTGATGATTTTTTTTTTACGTTTGGCGCTAACTTCATTGGCCACCAAGTAAATGTTTTGGTTGTTTCTTAAATAACAACCGATTTGGTCAAGTGTTGAGTTCAAAATATTAATATGTACATCTGTCATATTGATTACCTTTCACTTTGTTGCGTCATGGATGAAGCGCCACAGTTTGAATATAAAAGAGAAAATATTATGTTTACCAGCCAACCCATACTGCACAGTATTCCTATTGATTACAGTTACACTTTAGTCTGTCATGTATAAAACTCCAAAATTTTTATAAAACAAAGTTTAAAATAGTTTTAAGTGTATCCACCACCTTTTATTGGCAATAAAGTTTGACATATTGTGCGTGTGGTTATTTAGTTTCAAAAGTTAATATAGTTTTGCCTAAGTTTTTTCGAAGAGTGACATCGAATGCTGTTTTAATCTGTTTTGATGTGCTTGTCAGATCACAACGTGAAGTCTCTACATAAAATTGTTGGTGATGCAATGAAGCATACAATCCACTGCAACAGACTTCAAAATGCTCTTGTTGTATTGTTTTGTTTTTTTGTCAGCACTTGGGCAGAAAACACACTTGTACATACTTTGACCCGAGAAATTGGAATTTCCAGATAACAAAAAGTGATTTCTTTCAATGATGATTATTTTTGATAGTAGTATTGAACAACGATATTTGAAAGAAGAAAAAATAACAGCTCAAAATATTTGCATAAACTTTTATTCGCTCATTTAAAACTGAAAAGCCATTTTTTTTAAAAACAAAAGCATTATATAAACCATTTCTTTCAACAACTATTAATAACATTTCAATGTCTTTAATCATTTACACTTAGCAAAATAAAACATACACACATAAGAAAGTAGCTCTACTTGCGTTTCATTTAATCAATGGTACATTTGACTATTTACATCAATATACAATAAACTTTACAATAGTGAAACAAATATTGCAATTTATCAAAATGTATAAGTAGTTTAATAAACACTGTCTTATTTTATCACATAATTCCATCTGAAAACAAACTATTTAAAAATAGTTCACTTAAATCTTTTTCATAATACAAACTATTTATGCAGATCAATCTAGCTCTTCAACAGTTGGTCCGTTGTGATTACTGTGTGACTGATCCCCATGCCCACTCTGTCCTGTATGTAACTTAGCCATTATAGATGAAGAGATCTTTTGTATTTCCTTTAGTTTGTCTTCGAACTCTTCCTTTTCGGCCAGCGAATTATTGTCCAGCCATTTGAGTGTGCTATTGCAGGCATTGAGCACAGAATCCTTATCCGCAGAAGAAAGTTTGTCACCAGCAGCGTCCACTGCCTGCTTGACACTGAAAACATAGCCCTCCAGTTGGTTTCTGGCACTGACTTTTTCTTGTTGTTTCCTGTCTTCATCTTTGTACTTTTCAGCTTCGGCCAACATTCTATCAATATCTGCCTGACTGAGGCGACCTCTATCATTTTTTATGGTAATGTTATTCGACTTTCCAGTACTCTTGTCTTGGGCGGTGACATTGAGAATACCATTGGCATCGATGTCAAAGGTGACTTCAATCTGGGGCACCCCGCGAGGAGCAGGCGGGATACCTGTCAGGTGAAATCGACCCAAGAGATTATTGTCTTTAGTCATGGTCCGCTCACCTTCATACACCTGTATGTCGACTCCGGGTTGGTTGTCAGCATAAGTGGTAAAGATCTGGGATGTTTTTGTAGGGATGGTGGTGCCTCTCTTGACGAGGGCAGTCATAACGCCTCCAGCTGTCTCAATGCCGAGAGACAATGGAGCTACGTCAACAAGTAGAACATCCTTGATGGTGTCACTCGTGTCTCCAGTGAGCACAGCAGCTTGGACGGCAGCGCCATAGGCCACAGCTTCGTCGGGGTTAATGGATTTGTTCAGTTCTTTTCCGTTGAAGAAGTCGCTCAACAGCTTCTGCACCTTGGGAATACGTGTTGACCCTCCAACCAAGACCACTTCATCGATTTTGCCTTTATCGAGCTTAGCGTCCCTCAAAGCTGTCTCGACGGGCTCAAGCGTCGATCTGAACAGGTCACCGCACAGCTCTTCAAATCTGGCTCTGGTCATTTTGGTGTAAAAGTCAATGCCTTCGTAGAGAGAGTCAATTTCAATGGATGCTTCTGTGCTGCTGGACAGGGTCCTCTTGGCTCGTTCACAGGCAGTGCGCAGGCGCCTGATGGCCCTCGGGTTGGAGCTCATATCTTTGTTGTGTTTCCGTTTAAACTCCTGCACAAAGTGATTGACCATTCTGTTGTCAAAGTCCTCTCCACCCAAGTGAGTGTCTCCGGCAGTGGCTTTCACTTCAAACATTGAACCTTCATCAATGGTCAGCACACTCACATCAAATGTGCCACCTCCGAGGTCAAAGATGAGTACATTTATTTCACCTTTATGCCTCTTGTCTAGTCCATAGGCCAGCGCTGCTGCTGTTGGCTCGTTGATAATTCTCAGCACATTTAAGCCGGCGATGGCCCCGGCATCTTTTGTGGCCTGTCTCTGTGAATCGTTGAAATAGGCAGGAACTGTGATGACTGCATCTGTGACCTTCTGGCCCAGATATGCTTCTGCAGTCTCTTTCATCTTGATCAGAACCATAGAACTGATTTCTTCTGGTGCAAACAGTTTTTGTTCTCCTTTGTACTCGGCTTTGATTTTAGGTCGCCCATCCACATCAGCAACTTTAAATGGCCAATGTTTCATGTCCCCTTGAACAGTCTTATCGTTGAATTTACGACCTATCAACCTCTTTGCATCAAATATGGTGTTGCTGGGGTTCATGGCGGCTTGGTTTTTGGCAGCGTCGCCAACGAGGCGCTCTGTGTCTGTGAAGGCAACATAGCTTGGTGTTGTACGGTTGCCCTGGTCGTTGGCGATAATTTCTACTTTCCCATGCTGGAAAACACCAACGCATGAATACGTTGTGCCCAAATCAATGCCGATGGCGGGAGCTTTTTGGCCTTTCGTCATCTGAAATGATCACAGAAGCATAGATGAGTGGGCTGTGCCAGTTAGAAAAGTCAGTAAAACAGAGGTAGATTGTCACAAAGTGTGCATGCCTGACTATGCTAGCTAACATTTAAATCTCGAGCCTGCAGTCCATCCCAGATGTCCACCAGCCCTGACACATGTACATAACACCAGTGGGAGTAAATAAGACGGATGTGCATACAATACCTTTGTGGGTTGGCGTTAAATAAACAAATGAACTCTACTACATCTACCCTATGGAAAGACTCCTCCTAGTGGGTACTTGACTTTTACTACTACAATACTATTTCAGCTTTTATAGGCCTACATTGTATAGGGAAAAAAATATATATTGAAACCAGAACTTGTTTCTAAGTAAAAAAATTCGACAACATTAGCAGATTCCATGCTATGATTAAATAGTCGAAAGAGCCACCTCTTTAAGCCGACAGAATACTCACCTTTACAACACAATGAATGTTTTGCTACCTATCATCATAAGTTGTGTATGAGGGATTTCTTTGAATACATAGCCTATTGATATTTTAAATCCATGTATTTACCTAGTCAAAACAATGTATAGGTTAACTGTGAAACAAAATGTTACTTACCTTCGCCTTAAATTTCGATGACAGTCACCACAATAATGTTTGATTATGATGAGTCGTATGTTTTTCCAAGTCAAGAACTATGTTACACAATAATAGAAAACCGATTTGGATTTTCTCTCCTCTGTGATATGTTTTAATCTCTTAGATTCGGCCTGTAGGCTTCTTTGCTATTTCAACTCTTGCTTTGCTTTATTCACTGTATCTTAGCTCACTCGAGTCTTAATCTGTCCACCTCAACTGGCACGTTCCTTATATACATTTCGTTGAAGCTGTAGTAGAAAAACCTAGAATGTAAACACAGTCTCTGGTGCACACACGAATCTCATGGCAAGTTCTAGATGTTTATTTTTAGATACACCGAGGAAAACAAGGAGCTGATTGGTCGTAAGCGATACCGCTGCGCATGCGCCATAACCTTTGTAACCTTTGACATATTTCAGTTCGTGATGAACAGAGACCAAATGAATAATGATTACGTTCCGATTTAATTTAGCCTATCGATTGTATTTAAATATTACCATTCAGTGGCTAGTGTAAGATGTTCTTTTAAAAAGAGCAATAGACGATTCATTTACTTACTATTAGAGAAGAAATAATCATTAAAGTCAATAACAGAAGGATATACTATAGTATATAGATCTAGATCTAGATCTATAGGCCTAATTAATAATATTCACATTTTTTTTAGATCTAGAGGTTATAATAATATATAATATTAAATATGCCTAATATCCGACCTATTTGAGAATTTTATTTTGTTACACAAATTTTTAAAAAAAAATTAATTGGTTAAATAGAGCGAAAATAACATTTTGAAATAATTGAATTAAACTTAATTATATTAGATCTAATAGTAAATTTATTTAACATGTGATGTGCAATACAGATTATTAGAATAGCTTTAGTGGTTTTATTTACACCGTCGTCGCTTTTGAAAATCCCATCGTTTGCTCAAAACTTGACCAATTTAATCGTTCAAATAATTTGACACCATGTTTAGCTTTTTGATTATATGTCATTTGCACTTGTTTCTTTACAAATAATTATACAGTTATAGTAAATAAATGGATTGTCAAAAAATAATGTCACATACTGCAAGGGGGGGTTAGGGAATCATGGATAGTGGTAGACGTGACGAGTTAGCATTTTAAAATTACATTGTAGCAGGAGTTAATTTCGCATATTTGATAGATTTTTTTTGTTTTCTTTTGAAAGGTGTAATAAAAATCGACTAAAGTTTGATCCTTATCTGTTAAACAGTTTAAATTCGAGAATTAAATGGTGATTAGCAAGTTGTTTTTTTTTTCACAAAATCAGGAATAGGGGTAGACTTGACGAAATAGCATTTTAAAACAACATTTTAGCAGGAGTTTATTTCGCAAATTTGATTGGGTTTTTTTTCCTTTGGAATTTGTAATAAAAATCGACCAAAGTTTGATATATATATAACAATGTAAACATGAGGCTTTTGGTAGATCTGCATACCGTATGACTTATTATTTTTCCAAGGCACACGTTATTTACTGTTAAATATGGCATTGCTAATGCTGCTATTAAAAAGGTTTTTAATTACTAAGCATTAACGAGAAAGCAAAACATAGAAAGAGAAATGCAGTTTTATGACCAAAAACTTTTAAGTAGTTTTTTAATTATTTTTTTTAAATATCAATTTTAATTGTACAGTGTGGCACGGCGCTTTCTTTCCATTGTTTTTATTTCACTAAATTCTTGTTATCTAGAAAATTAATAGAAACTTCTGGTATAATTTATTTGATTGAAAAGTATTCAAGGTTACAAAACTGTAACATCAAGCTTTAAAACGACACGATTCCCGCTACATTTTTTAAAAAACCCAAATTTTAAAAATATTTTGTGTGTATGCTGGATGGGGTGGGGGTGGGGGGTTTCAACGCCAAACAATTATATATATAGAGGTGTTGTGGCCTAAGGAGACTTTACGTAGCGTATCTTAATTGGGCAGGAGATAATTGTGATTGTTAAAACGGGAGCATGACTAAACTTATTAATCTCGTCCCGTTAACAGGGGCGGAACTACAGTGCCGCCAGACCCCGCAATGCGGGGGGGGGGGGGGGCACAGCCGACCATAATCAATTTTTTTATAGTTAAAAAAATACTTTCTTGTAAAAAAAACAACAATCTACTATAGTAGTGATGTTATACAGTAGCTAACACACGCTGTTCCGTAAAGGAAAAAAATATATAGGCTACATGAGTTGTTGTGTGACAGATAGGCAAACGTTCAAACCACTTCCATGACTTGTTTCCCTTTTTTAAATAGTCAAAATGTGTGTTCTTAATAAAGAAACTTTTTTTTTTGCACAAAAAAATTATAAAGCGATTATTTCTCTTCATTATTATTTTTAAAAAATACATAATGAAGAAAGACATAGTATAAAAAGGAAATGTATCAAAAATTAATAATATAAATACAAAAACCCTTAAAATAAACATAAGGCGAGAAACCATTACACATACAAAGCTTTCATGCTTCATATTCTTTCGAACTACTTGTAAATTAAGAAGCACTATAACACGAAAAATTTCCAGACTAAGAGCTCTTACACAAATGATGTGTTGTTGTAACATGTTTTAATTTAAAAATAAAAACTAAGAATTATAACTTTTTTCAAATTTGTATTCGAACAAGCCCGTATTGAGTATTTTATGATCATATTTTCCTTTTAGTATATATATATATATATATATATATATATATATATATATATATATATATATATATATATATATATATATATATATATATATATATATATATATATATATATATATATATATATATATATATATATATATATATATATCAGTAGCGTACGCAGGGGTGGAGCAGGGGGAGCGGCCGCTCCCCCTCTGGCCATTTTTAGCAAAGTGGCGCCTTTTTGGAAACTTTTTAAACTCAAAGTTTTAAACATTGATATTTGTTAAAAACTTATCTTTGGTCGGCACATCTATGCAAATCACAAGATTTATTTCATGCAGCAATTAATTATAACAGTAATAGACTAGTAGAGTCAACGTTTACAACACGTATTAGCAGCTGTATCAGTTTGTCATTCTAAAAATAACCGTTACGATGCATTGCAATGTTTAAAAAACCTCTACATGCAGTACCACTTGGCAAGAGGGGTGTTAAGTTTAAAGCAACTGTATAATGTATTTTCTTACGAATAATTGAATTAGAAAATTTTACATGTAAAACTTCAATCATAATTACTTTATATATACAGTTTAAATCGTGTAATTTATTTTTTAAAATTACAATACAGACACAAATACAACTGATGTGGCACCTCTATTTAAATTTACTTATGGTCGAACTGCGTAGCGGTGGGGAAATTTTGACAAGGTCATCGACATCATCACGATGAAGTGGTAGTATTATGACAGTTTGATTACGATTACAAATTAAATGAAACAGTATCAACTTTCTATTAATAATTATTTTAGTTTACTAGATCTAGATCTATATTATATTTGAACAATGCTATATTTTATATATATATAAAAAAACAACTCAATTTAAACTTACACTGATCGCACAGTTAATTATCCGCTACTTATTTAAATCTACTTTTGAATCAGTATACATGCGTAATTGCATATGTATGGGGTCGTCCATAAATGACGTCACACTCGTAGGGGGTCCGAAATTTTATGACGGTGTGTGATGAGGGGGAGGGGGGGGGGGTTCAGATGGTGCGACGTCACACTTTTGCATTATAAAAAAGCAATGTTAGAAAACGAAGTTTAGACGTTATTTTGCGTTTTAGAAAACTGTTTTAATAAATTGTAATAACAATTGATTAAAATACTATATTTTGACAGAGTTCAGACAAGATTTTGGGAAAATATAGCTGTTTAAAAAAATTTAACTGCAATTTTGAAGGGGGTTGTAGGCTGAGGTGTGATGTCATTTTAGGGGGGGGGGAGAGGTCTGGCTTTTTGGGACGACGTGTGACGGATGGGAGGGGGAGGTAAAAATCGTCAAAAAAGCGTGACGTCATTTATGGATGACCCCTATGTTTAGAACAGTCATCTAAAAACTGACGCTATGTTCACTCTGAGTTGGTTATCCACCCCCACCTCACCACCACAATTGTGTAGAGCGACATTTATGTCACACCTTGGTATTCGCTGGATTGGATAATTGACCTAAAGTGACCGGACAGTGGTGAATGAAGTTGAACCCCTCCTCCCAACCCGCAACGAACTGATCTGTTAAGTACATTTGGAACGCGTAATGATGTACCTAAGTACCATGCCGCCAGAATCATAGCTATTGAAACGTAAATCTCTGTGAATATTGTTTTTGCAATTACCAGTAAAAGGTGTGTGAGCAGTGATCTAACCCATACCTTCTCATAATATTAAAAATTATCTTTAAAGAACACATAAAGTCAGTAGCTAATTATAAAGTGAATTATATGTAATGGAAGACCAATATTTTAGTTGTATGTAGACTATTATTCCGATTGTCTTACTTTTTCTTTGTAAAGCTAGTTTTTATACCAACTCTGATTTTAAAAACTTTCATTATGCTGTAGTATTTTAGCATTTATGATGACAATATATTTAGATCTGATTGTAGACAAAACACTTTTGTAAAAACAAATAATGTTAAGCTACTTTATTAGATTCATAAGTAATTATTGATTTGTTTTGATATTTATAATAAAATGTGTAGAATATACATATTTATATTAAGATATTGATTATTTCCCCTTTTCGCTTGTCCCAGGAATTATAATGTAGTTTTTACTTTCTCGTATATACGAAGTATAGAGAAAGTATTGTAATCGTGCAAAAAAAAAAATCGAGATTTTTACAAATCTCGACGTTTTACACCTCACTGATACGGAAAAACATAATTTTGCAATCTTGTCCGTATGTCTGTGTGTGTGTGTGTGTGTGTGTCTGTCTGTCTGTCTGTCCGTGTGTAAACACGATTACTTGAGAACCGTTACAGCTAGGTTGATGAAATTTCATATATAAGTATTTTATCAAAATCGTAGATCCGTATCAACTTTTGAGCGATTTCCGATAACCGGAAGTGGTACTTTTCCTACTTTGAATTTTTCAAAAGCCTATAACTTGAGTACTATTTCAGATAGATAAATGAAATTTCACATGTAAGTAAAAGATCTAATTCTCTACCTTCTGTTAAATTTGAAGTAATTTCCGTTGACCGGAAGTAGTAATTTACGCTACTTCCGATTTCTCAAAAAACTAATGTAAATTTTTAAAGTACTAATAATTATTGCGCACTATTATGCGCTTTTTATTTGGCGTTCACTTGGTGTGCAATTAATTTGTCTACGAGATTTTATTCTATTTTTAAAACTTTAAGAATTTAAAATGGATTAAAAATCATGTCTATACCCCGAGTTCCCATCCCCTGTTATTTTATATAAGAATATTCGAGAAAGTTTAGGGGAGATCACTCCCGGTTTATTTTTACAAGGGTTACGAAATAGATTATGCTGCGTTCATTGTTTTTGGTTGTAGTGATATATATATATATATATATATATATATATATATATATATATATATATATATATATATATATATATATATATATATATATATATATATATATATATATATATATATATATATATATATATATATATACTTATATAGAAGATATTACAAATTCGGCGCCTTTTTTTGCTATTTTCGCTCCCCCTATACCGAAAACCTGGGTACGCCTCTGATATATATATATATATATATATATATATATATATATATATATATATATATATATATATATGGAACCCAACATTCTCATATATAGAACTCGGCGTGGTCGAGTCGGTATAAAAGGGGGGGGGGGGGGGGCACTTGAGATTTTCGGGGGGGGGGGGGCGGACTAAAATGTCAGGGGGGTCGGACACTGTTAAAAGTATATATGTTCTAAATATAAATATATAAATTCTATTTCGTTTAGGGGGTGGGGGTAGACTTTCTTCCGGGGGGGGGGGCTCTGTCCCCTCCCCGACGAAAATCTACCCCCTCCCCCCCCCCCCCCCCCCCAAAAAATATCCCTTCCAACACTAAAATTAAGGAAGAAGAAGAAGATTACTATCAGATCAAATACTCCCTTTCAATTACACCATCTCCCAGGACCTTTTTTTTATTAGAAAACCTTAGCGAAGCTAGAAATATAGACAGTATATATATATATATATATATATATATATATATATATATATATATATATATATATATATATATATATATATATATATGGTGCCCTGTCAAAACGGCCCGGGACAAATCGGCCCCGTCAAAACGGCCCCGTTAATACGACCCCGTCAAATCGACTCCCGACAAACCGACCTCGTCAAAATAGCCCCGTCAAAAGGGCCCCGACTTATTGGCTCCCGTCAAATGGGCTCCTGTCATATTGACTTGCGACATATAGGCTCCCGACAAATGGGCTCCCGATATTTAGGCTCCCGACAAATGGACTCCCGACATATTGACCCCTGACAAATAGGCTCAGGACATATTGGCTCCCGACAAAGCGGCTCCCGACATATTGGCTCCCGACATAAGGGCTCAAGACAAATGGGCTCCCGGCAAATGGGCTCACGACATTTTGGCTACCGACAAATGGGCTCCCGACATATTGGCTCCCGGCAATTGGGCTCCCGACATATTTTGCTTTTGACAAAATGACTCCCGACATATTGGCTCCAGAAAAATGAATGATATGACCACTATTGGCATAAAAGTAACCATTGTGTCCTTCCTCCAATACCACCATAACCTCTTTTTAATGCCCGAATGAAATTATTTTTTCATGAACCAACATTAATTCACAAACAAATCGAGCCCTTAACAGCTAAATTCCACCAATTCTAAAGTTTTGATAATGTTTAATTTACAACAGAAAAAAGCGAGCACAGAAGTGTAAATGTATGATATACATGATGTTAACATGATAACAGCATTTTGTTTTGATAACCTACAAGCACAGTGGCGTAGCGAGGTCTGGTGTCACCCGGTGCGGCACTTAATGGTGTCACCCCCCCCCAGAGGCGTCGCGACCCTTCCCGGGGACAAACTTTCAAGTTTTCGATTTGCACCCCCCCCCCCCCCAAACTTTCGATTTGCACCCCCACCCCCTCAACTTTTTCTCTATATATTTTGCTATTTTTTGCCTTGGTGTCACCCTCTAAATGGTGTCACCCGGTGCGGTCCGCACCCCACGCCCCCCCCCTAGCTACGCCCCTGTACAAGCATATTGCAGTTAGGAAGGTACAGCGTGGACCCTTCTCCCCACACAATGAGTTGGAACAGCCTATAACCGACTCAATTATGGATGTCATAGATAGATGACCCTTAAATTAAAACATACTGTATTTTATAATAGATAAACTAATATAAAAATAAGGCCTGCCGAACAAGAGATGCATACGTTGTATTACATAAGAGTGTTGGATAAGCTAACTCTAAAGAATATTGATGAAGGGGTCCCACTGGCAGATGTCATATTCAATGAGACCGCTTTGCCGGGAGACTTAGTCTCTACAGAAACGGTATTGTCAGTGCAGTGGCGTAGCTAGGATTTTTGGGCCCCTATGCAAAAATTATCAGTGGGCCCCTTGGTCAGCCGTTAGGCCAGTGGCGTCGCTAGGTCGGGTCTCACCCGGTGCGGCACTTCGTATTGTCACCCCCTCCCAGGAAACAAAGCATATATATATATATATATATATATATATATATATATATATATATATATATATATATATATATATATATATATATATATATATATATATATATATATATATATATATATATATATATATATATATATATATATATATATATGTGTGTGTGTGTGTGTGTGTGTGTCGGCCTACATAGGCCTAAAATTTATATATATGCCACATACTGGTACACGTACGTGTTTAAGCTTTAATCACTGCACTGCTGACTTAATAGTAACGATGTTTATGTACAGTCTGTTTATAATACAGTTGGATGTAGCATTGTTTTCTTTATAGTTTACGTCGTGGTGTCACACCCCCCCCCCCCCTCTTGATATAATTTTCGATTTGTACTTAGAAGAGTATTTAACTTTAACTAATGGATCTGGAAAATGACATGCCATTCTATAAATTTTACAATTTTTTGCCTTTGGTGTCACCCCCCCCCCCCCCTAAATGGTGTCACCCGTTGCGGTCTGCACCCCCCAACTCGCCTTCGCTACGCCTCTGCGTTAGGCTACAGAGGAGTTAAACGAAGAGATCAACTTCTACTTACGATGGATATTTTTTAATATATAAATATTCTGAAGGCAACATTTTGTATTTTATATGTCCTGATTATGTATTTTCTACTATATTATTATGCTTGCCTACTACTGCTAAAAAGTTTATTTATAGGCTGATTCTCTCAATGTCTTGCACGACAAAGTGATATAGCCTGTAGTGTTATTATAACGATTGGGCTCTGTTTGACCCACAAACACTGAATCCCACTGCCGAAACGGTGGGGGGGGGGCTTTTTGGAACTTTTAACCTTTTTCTTTTTTTAAATTATTTATATGTAACAAATATTAAAATTCCATTGTAAAAGTTTTAATTTTTTATGAGGGAAAAAGGCCCCTATGTGCCTTGGGCCCTCATGCTTTGCTTACACTAGCTTTACGGTAGCTACGCCACTGTGTCAGTGGTCCTTTTGTCTGGAGCCAAATTGACAGGAGCCTTTTTGTCGGGAGCCAAAATGACGCTAGCCTATTTGTCGGGAGTCGTAATGACGGGGGGCGTTTTGTGGAGAAACTAAATGGCGGGAGCCTATTTGTCGGGAGTCGTAATGACGGTGGCCGTTTTGTGGAAAAAACTAAATGACGGGAGACTATATGTCGGGAGCCAAAATGACGGGAGCCTATTTGTCAGGAGCCTTATTGACTGGAGCCCTTTTGTCGGGAGCCTATATAACGGGAGCCTATTTGTCGGTAGCCTAAATGACGGGAGCCTATTTGTCGGGAGCCTATATGACGGGGTCCATATGTCGCTGGCCCTTTTGACGGGGCCGATTTGACGGGGTCGTTTTGACGGGGTCGTTTTGTCGGGGTCGTTTTGACGGGGCCGTTTCGTCATTGGCCGAATTGACGCCGCACGATATATATATATATATATATATATATATATATATATATATATATATATATATATATATATATATATGCTTATCATAAAAAATAACTAGGCTATAACTATAAACAGAGTTTCTTCCAGTCCTCTGTGCACTAAATATTAGTGTATTATTATATATTTAAAGAAAATCATTTATTTTCTCCTTTTTAGCGCTTTATTAGGGTAGGTCTACATTCATAATAGCTTGTTATTAAAACGTTTTTAATGCAATTTTATTTACTGTTCGGGGTATCACGGAAACAATAGTTTCTTAATTTTACTTAAAATGGCAAGTGAAAATAATATTTTGAAATATTTATAAAGACCAATCTTTTACATAAAATTTCAGTTAAATGCTGAATACATTTTGTTTTGGTTACAACAAATTATTCTTACGTAGATCAAGATGTCCCGAAAAAAATCTAATTATAATTAGAAATGGCAGGTAAAAATCCGAAGTTTAAAGGAAATACCACTTCCAAATTTCCATCTCCTACATTGAAGACTGTAGGCTGTAGAACAAAATATTTTATACTATAGGCCTACTATACGGCTATACGGCATACGGTACACTGAAAAAATACACTCAGTTGTTTGGCTAGTTTAGTAGTTTAGTTAGTAGACTAGATGTTGTACTAACTGGTACTGTTGATCCAGACTCATAGAGCTATAAAAATATAGTATATAGTTCAAATTTTCATAGTATTTAATATTTAATTCAATAACTTTAAGAAACGGGTAATCCTATCCGGCATCCGGTCCTATCGTCATCGAGTATCGTTTTAGGCAGTTTTACTTTTAGCGTAATCAATTATCAATTAATCAATTCGGCTGAAGTAGTAATGTAGTTGATACTAGTTGTAAGGTAACTAATGAATATGAGTTAAATATGAGTATATTTTTGCATATTATGATAAAATACTAGATCTATAGATAATTGGCATTATCATTAATTGGGTAATCTATCGTTTTGGGTACGTAAAATCGCCCGCGACTTGTAATGTGAAAAACAGGTGACTCCTTAAGTTTTAATAATTATTTCACATTTTGAGGAGGATTTAAGTTCTTTAAAAAACAAACATGTTTCCTTGTTTCATTTATGTACCTGTTTTTAAACAATTGAATTAAAACTTTTCCAGTAATAAATGAAGACTAGCGATGTTTCCAACAGATGCAACGCAACCATGCTCATTTACTATAGCAGCCATCTTGTTTAAGTTTTATTTTTATAAGCTTATAGCGCGAGATTCAGGGGGAAGCCACTCTATTTTTTCAAATGGCTGCTGTTTATATTGCAAATCTTGCTCGCAAACACTGCTGTTTAAAGATAATTTCTGGCATATATTGATATATTTAGCCATTGATTTAGGTTTATTATTCATTTATCTATAATATTTGACACAAATATATCACAATATACTTCTATTAAAGCCTTGACAATGAGGTAACTTTTTCGTACATTAATAGCCGCGGGCGATTTTACGTACCCAAAACAATAGATTACCATTAACTTTACTTTAAACTTTAAACACTAGTGTTTGTGAGCTAGATTTGCTATATAATACTATATAATAGTATATAAACAGCAGCCATTTATAAAACAGTGGCTTCCCCTGAATCTCGCGCTGTAATACTATAATAAGTTTAGGAAAAAAAACGTACACAAGATGGCTGCTATAATAATGCATCTGTTGGAAACATCGCTAGTCTTCATTTATTACTGAAAAGTTATAATTCAATGTTAAAACAGGTAAAATAAATGAAACAAAGAAACATTTTTGTATTTTTCAAAACATAAATCCCCCTCAAAATGTGAAATAATTATAAAATTTAAGGAGTCACCTGTTTTTCACATTCTAGTCTTGAGGGATTTTACGTACCTAAAACGATATGTTACCTTTACTTCTTCTAGTAATAGTTAGGACTAGTTATTTAATAGGCCTATAAATATTTATTAGTTAGGCCTATTAAGGCCTATAGTTTATTATTAGTTAGACTTACTTCGCTTACACTTAGACTAGACTTAGTTAAGTTAGTTAACTCACTTAGACTTTAGACTTAGTAAATTTAAAATTTTGGTAATCTATCATTTTAGGTACGTAAAATCGCCCGCAACTAGTAATGTTTCGATGTAGTTTCAATATTGCCTTATTATTTCAATGGAAAAATAAATAACACATTATGTGCCTACCATATCGTTCAATTGGATGTCAATACTTCTGTGAATGTTTTTTTTAACGAAGCAGGGAGTACTACTTTTCCCAGGAAATTGCTTTAAGTTTGATCTGAATAATAATTATTTAGTTAAGTCATATAGGGCCCTATAGACCCTATAGTATTAATAGTATATAGTATCTGTATATATAATTCTCTTCTGGGATCAGTTAGAAAACAAGCTGCAAGCGCCTCCTTGCAGTCCCCTCTCTTTCTCTCTATCACTATCACTACCACCCCCACCCCAACCCCACATTGTCTGGTGAGCTGTGCTCACGCTGTTTACATTTTACAATCATAGAGACGGGTTTGGTGACGGCTATTAGGGGCAGATAATTTAGTTTGAAACGATTTTAAACTTAGAGGAGGTAACTAAGAGGAGGCTGCTTTCACGTGGGGGGGGGGTTAGTGTTTTTAAGCAAATATTTTCAGTGGCAGCATTGGTACTGTCGAATTCACAAATTATAAATTACTAAAAAGGAGAAAAAAAACAACTAAATGGCGGCGTATGATACGCAGCGGGTCGGCTCGTTAATAGTATTATGCATATATAATAGCAAGATAAAAAAATACTGTGATCTACAAATTTCATCTCATCTCACATTGAACCATCAGTTGTGTTTCTCACAATCTTTTTAACTTAATGTTTGGTATAAATGTGAATTTAAGAATGTAAGTGTAAGTCCTTTATCACTCTAGTTTTTAATATATTTTTAACAGGAGTAGATCTAGAGTTTTTTCAAAAGATTTTATTCAAATCGTATTTTGATTTGAAAATATACCATTATACCAGCTGTATAATCTGTCAATAATCAAAATGGATGAAGATGATACAATGGTAAGTTTAGAACATTTTTGGCTTACAATTAGATTTTAATTATTTAATTAATTATTAAGTAATTCTTAACCAACGACCAAATTTTTTAATTTTAATTATTCAGACATTTGTTTAAAAATATAGATCTGTGTCAAGTAGACTAAATTTTAGTGAGATAAAAAAAATACACAAAATCTTTTCTGTTTATTTCCAGGATGATATTCGCAAAGGTCAGAAGTTACAGCTTTTAATTAAAGAAATAGTTTTTCCAACACTTGTTTTTTATTTTCATGTCTTTTTAAATTATTAAGTTGTGTGCATATTATAGTTTATTG
The DNA here is from genome assembly GCF_028476545.2 of Physella acuta. Classification (NCBI taxonomy): domain Eukaryota; kingdom Metazoa; phylum Mollusca; class Gastropoda; family Physidae; genus Physella; species Physella acuta. The sequence goes on from NW_026732481.1 coordinate 495,238, forward strand.
CATGTTTATCCTTTTTAAAAATTAGAAATGTCCAATGTACCGCTTAATGAACTGAAGGAAATACAAGAAAAACTAGGACTCAAGGCGTAAGTGGCAAGCTTTAATTATCTACTTAAGTGTTTTTGTTGCATTATAATTGTTATGGATAAGGGTTTTTATATTTAATGGCATATTATATATGATGAAAGGCTTGCCATAATGATTCTTCCTACATTTTCTCCTTTCATTCACCTATTACTGCTTTTTTTCACTGTTTCCTTGCATTTGCCATATCCATCAGGTTTTGTTTTGTTTTTAATTTCTGTTCTACTTTATCATACCTCCTACTTTCTAATGGTTAAGCAGTAGTAACTTTAGGTAAGAATACCAAAATAGAATGTATATTTAATAAAAAAAACTCTTACTAACAATATTTTTTTAACATGACAGAACCTACAACTACAACACATTATATCATTTATATTTTGTTATTGCATTAAATGTATCATTAAATCAGTGAAATATATTACAGGTTCAATAAAATCAAGCATGGAATGATTACAAAAAGTGCTACAAAATCTCAAAAATTCAAAAGGGAAAATAAGAACAGGTATTTTATTTGCTCTGCTATTTTAAATAAAAAATAAAGATGCCCCTTCCTATTTACTAGATAAATTTGTTCAGTCAGTATAGGCTGTTACATAGATTTAATAAAAATGTTCATGGTAGTCATTAAACAGACAACTCAAGCATATAAAAATCATCAGATCCTGATGAAGTAAACTAAGTTTAAGACAAATAAATACATCTTTTACTGGTAAGTTCATGTAAACTAATTGTTTTATGTTGTAGACCAACAGAACTGTCTGCAAGAAGACCTGTTCCAAAAACCAGTTTTGCTGGAAAAAATAAGGTACAATCAAAAACAATTTTAATCTTAGGGGTCATTCATAAAGTGTCTCCCTTAGTCACATGTGATCACAAAAAACCAGACCCCCACCTAAATTGAAGTCACACCTGTGTCTACAACCCCCATTAAAATTGTGGTTTCATTTTTTTCTAAACATCGATTTATTTCTAAAATATTAACAGAGCTTGATAAACATAGAGTATATTAATTAATTCCTATTACAATTTACAAAAAATGTATACTAAAGTGTTATTTGAACCCTCCCCCTTGTCACACAGTTACGATCAATTAATGTATGCTAAATTAATATCATTTTCACTAATCAGCTTGCAAGAGATCCTCGTTTTGATGATTTGTCTGGTGAATTCAATGAAAAGATTTTTAAACAAACATATGGTTTTCTAAATGATGTGAAAACTAAAGAAAAGTTGGTACGTATTGTTGTATAGTTTTAAGTTAAATACTAATATAGTAGTAAGTGAGTTACCAGACTTAATGGTAAAGGAATGGCTTATGCTTATGTTCGTTATGGAAATTTTATATTCATGTAAATGCCTCATTTTCTATATGTGAACCATAAGACATCTAGAATAAATGGGGGCTGGGTAGATCTATGTAAAGGGGTCAAGTCCTTGACCCACAAAAGACCACACTGATATATCCTTTATTGCTCCATCTTCAGAATAGTATGTTTCTAAGTTGTTGACAAAATTTCTTCGATTTTCTGGCATCTTGTTTTAATTATGGCATTGCTTTGTCTTTATTTCTTATCATGTGTCACAAAAATGCAGGGCTTATGTTTACTTTCTATTGTACTTCAGAAACTTAAAAAAATGATCACCAAAACTACAGATAAAAATAAAAAGTCTGAGTTGAAACAGCTAGTCAACAGAATGGTAATTAAATTTAATTATTTAATAATTTATTATTTACTTTGTTTAGTAACTAATTTATTACAAGTTTAGTGACTAATATTACACAATACAAAAATTGTTCTTTATATTACTTTCAGGAGCAAAAAGAATTAGCTGAAGCTAGGAAATCTCAGCAAGAACTTTTGGAAAAAGAATGGACAAAGAAAGAGAGAGAGAGAATAAAGGAAGGAAAGAAACCTTTCTTCTTAAAGAAATGTAATATAATTTTTTTGCCATGCAGGCTTATTTTTACGTACAACATTTTTAGAGATTTTGCCATAAAGCAATTAGAAAAAAGTAAGATAAAGCTAGACTTACCCATTTTTCAAATTGATTTAAATTTACTCACAAATAAATAAGAAGTTTGCTTGAAAGAAATGAATGGGGTATTAACACAATGGAGAAAAATAGATCAGTTTTAAGAGTGATTAATTATTTCATTTTAATAAAATTGAGGAAAAGTTGGATACAAACCTAAGCTATTAAATTATTGTGAATGTTTTGTTTCCAGATATTTTAGTTTTATGTAATATTTTACTTTCACTTTTTGACTTTACTAATAAATCCCATCATGTTAGAATTTTAAAACTCAAACCTTATTAGTAGCAACTATCAAAGTTGTATTTTTCTGTTTTAGCTGCTAAGAAAGCTTTATGGGAAGCTGAATTTAAAAAGGAGTTGGAGGAAAAGGGAAAAATGCAGAAGTACTTGACACGAAAGAGCAAGAAGTTAGTTTCAAAGGAACGTAAAACAAATACCTGGACCACCAAAGATGTTTAAAAATATGTTCATTGTTAATTTTTGTAAATATGATCTTGTGTAAAATAAATTCACAATTATCTTAATTGTTCTCCTCTCATGGTTATATTTTAATTTTCTTTGACATCAGTACTTTTTACTCTCAGCTGTTGTATCTAATTTATTGCAAGGTCCCATAAAAGAGTGAAACTATATAAACCAGGAAAGTGCAACCTCATGCTGCATTGGGTCAAAGTGGATCATATATTTAGGTTTAGAATTAGATACAAGAATGAAAATGGATGTTAAAAATTTGATTATGAATATTTCTTTTAAATTACCAAACAGTCCTCCCGTTGTTATGCAGCTGAAGCTTTTTTTCAAGTTTAATTTTAATCATCTATATATATATAATTCTCTTCTGGGAGACGTTAGAAAACAAGCTGCAAGCGTGCTGTGCAGTCCCCTCTCTTCCTCTCTATCACTACCACCCCCACCCATCACATGGTCTGGTGAGCTGTGGTCACGCTAAATATTTACAGTCATAGAGCCCGGGTTTAGTGACGGGCTATTAGGGGCAGATAATTTAGTTTGAAACTATTTTAAACTTAGAGGTAACTAAGAGGAGGCTGCTTTCACCGGGGGGGGGGGGGGGGGGGGGGCACCGTTTTAAAGTAAATATTTTCAGTTGCAGCATTGGTACTATCGAATTCACAAATTATGAATTACTGAAAAGTAGAAAATAAAACACTAAATAGCGGCGTATGATACACCACGGGTCGACTCGTACCTTATAATTTAAATCTGTAAACTGGGCAAGCTTGTAGTAGGCTACAGCAAGCAAGATATGAGTGGATAATGGGGAGAGGAGTTATGTAGTTACCTACATTTCATAAAATATTTTATAGTTCAAAGGCCTACAATCCTTTTGAACAGTTATTTTAAAACTTTTAATTGGCCATTACATCTGCTTTTAAATAGCTCAGTCTTTGCAATGGAAACAGTAAATAAGAGGTCTACCCAACAAACCAAGCCATAAAAGACTCCATTTTAAAATAATTTACTACCTGAAATAAAAATTTTTTTATAAAAATAAAATGACTGAAGAAAGAAACGAAAAGATTGAGAAAACTTTTATTTTTTTTTTACTGCATATTCTCACTTCATGTTAGTCCTCCTTTATCACCAACCACATATTAGGTTGCAGGTTTTACCGTTAAATAATTTAAATACGGGAATAAAGCATCTCTGCCAGTAAAATGAGACAACAATAACAAAGATGGTGGCATGCTTGCCATGACAAAAGCGAAAGTAATGAGCTACCATGACTGATAAAATAATTCATGAATATCCACAATTATGTCTACCATTTATAATCTAAGGCATGCATAACTAAGTGAAGCCATAAATACAGATGACAAAATAACTTAACACTAGCAAAGGTGATTTATCCCCATTGTATACTAGATAATACAGTGAGCACTGTACTGTTATTTAAATTAAAGCAAACCATGTGCTCTTTTCTGAAGCTGAATAAAAAAAAAAGATCTAGGCACAAGCAGCATTCCAAAGGTCAAATTTAGAGAGTAAAACTAATTTCTATATACAGTTCTAACCATTGAAATCTTGTAATCTAGTGCTTGTTAAAAATGTAATTTCACAGTGCAACTGAAGTTTGGAAAATTTGTATTTCTATAGAGATGTGCACTAAAATGTGTATAAAATGTGCACATTTAAAATAATTTTTAACACAATAAAACAATCAACAAGGTAAAAAGAAAATCAATCCGGTTTCAGGGATATATTAGTTCTTGCTATTTATTAATGCTTATTTAATAATGCACCCAGTTCTGTCTCAAGGGAGGATTTATCACTATTTTTTTTGAAAGCTTTTGTTTGTCTCAAACAACATTGTCAGAACCCTAAAGGAGCCCACCACCTATTCGCCTCACCAACAAATGTCTACCAAGCGCTGGCATCTACAGAGGCACACACTAACAATGGGGTGACCGGATTATCTGCCCCTGGCCAGCCAGACGCATTTCAATTTGATACTGAAATAATAGTACATTATAATACAAATAAGGTATGCACACAGCACGAATCTTAAGTGTTTGTGTGCATGTGTTGATAAACATACAGCTTATTTGATAAATAAATGCTTCTTTATTGATGTACAAGTTAGATGGTTTTAGACTTGTGATAAGACTTTTCACACATTCTTTTCAAAAGCAACAAACCCTAATATATAAAAATTGTTAGACTTGAATGCAAAATGAATGTTGGTGATAAATTTTGTTTTGAGAAAATGTACAAGTCTGAAATTGCAAATATTTTTGTTACAGGTGAAATGTCTGAGGTAATAACTTACAACAATGATAAATGAAAACCCCATGCCTAGTCAAAATTTGTCATCTAAAAATGTAAACGTAGCTTTAAATATTTGATTATTTATGTAGGTGCTGCATTCAATGTGAGGTTGCTTTGAATTTCATTTTTAAAAATATTAAGATGACTTACAAAAGACCCTTTTCAAAAGGCAACTGTGAAATGTGTTTTATGTGTGGACTGATGGCCAATGGCAAATATCCCCGTACACCATGACATAGGAAAGACTTCGGGCTGTGACAAAATCCAGATCTCGTGGCTTAATTTAAAAAATGGGTTGGCTAGTTACAACAATGTCAGATGCTGATTCATGATTAATAAAAAGATAGTAGTGTGAAATACAGGTGGACTCAGGTGATGGAAGTAATAAATTCATTTCTTGACATATGCAGGTTGGGGAAATAAAATTTTGAAAAGTGAAGAAATAGGATGAATCAGAATCTAATGAAAAAATAATATCTAGAATTTTCATAAATATATTATACTAATAATAAAAATAAATCTTATGGTGGCCTATTTTGTCCAGTCTTAAAAAAACTGAAGAATCACAATTCACAAACAGTATTGTTTAAATATTATCTCAACAATACCCGTTCTTTCAGTTGAGAAAATGTTTTAACAGGCAATTTTTTTTCTTATCTTTTTCCCTGGTTGAAAAATTAAAATACACCACGATCACAAAACAACAACACTGGAACAAACCACCCCGCACACCAGATTTCAAGTTAAAATATTACACAGAAAAATAAATCTCAAACAAGTTTGCTTTTAAGGTTAATAAGCATATAGTTTGCTATAAACTCTGACCATGTCTTTTCTGGCTATTGTTCGCCACCATTAAAAAATTAAGACTGACTATATAATAAAACACAGGGTTAACAAATGAGATAAATAAAAAAATTGACTAAAATGTAGCATTTGTACATACAGGTATATCCATATTGTAATACATAAAATACAGTCCTCTCTTGCTTGATGTAAGACAACAGCAATTGATTATAACTGCACATCCTCTCTAAAGAAAGACATTTCTTTTTAAATATTGATATATGTTTAAGTTATGTGCTCATAGGCAATGACTGTATAAAATGAAAGGAAAGCAATGTGACAAAACTGTACAATGCTATAACTTATTACACATTGAGCTATATATGAAGCTATGGGAATAGCGATTAATGAAGTCACCATTTGTCTTTGCATTAACCTGGATTCTCAACATTAGATAATAAAATCCATATAAGCAAGATGGGTGTAGTGTATGTCTGTAAATGTGCACATCATGAAGAATGATTTATGATTATAAATAGATATCACATGCTTTCTTCCTGCTTATTAGACACTGTTTGCTTAAAAATAAGCTTAACATTCTGGCATCCTGATTGATAATATTGCCACTAAATTTATCAGTTTTATTAATACCACAGGAAAACACTTCATTAGTGGGAAAAAAAGTAATGGAGTAATGAAGAAAAAGAAAAGTGAATGAATGTGTCAATGAATCATTTGATATTAACATCATCACATTAAAATCATATGGCTTGACTAACATTTTACTTATAACAAAATTTCTAATGCATAGTAAGTAAAAAATAAATAAATAGAAAATTTTGTCACAATGCTTTCCATAATTACATTAATGTAGAATGTATTATCACAAATGGTACTTTATAATTGCAGTTTAAAACATGGGAAGTTTAGGTAGCCCTAAATTCCATTAACTTTCTTTTAAACATGCAAAAACAAATCTATGGTTGAAATATGGGCCTTTCGGCAGGATGCCATTATAAGATATTGCCCCAATCTGATAAAATGTAAATTTTTAAAAATGATCATGATTATGGGATGATGATGAAATTCAAATGAGCAGCGAAGGCAGTTTTACTGGCCTGCCACGGATTACTCAGTACTAGAATAAAAAATTATATTCTACTACTCGTATTTCGTGGCAATGTTTGACTTAAGTTTTAAAAAGGAAGAAAGCAAACAATACAATAATACAATTAAAAAATTCACAGCCCTTCAGTTTCCAAGTGGACCAGTACTGTAAAAAACCAACGCCAGACCTGATGTGATTTTATTACAGTTAAATAAATGGGATGAGGGGTGAAATGTTTGGTGAACAATGAGAACAAACAAAACATTCACAGGATGTGCTAATTTTAAAAATCCATACAACTAATTAATACAAGGAAACCAACAAAGAGTCTAATTTTAAACGACTCAGAATATTGAATGCTAAACAGCAATAGAAGACGAGTATAATAATTCTGCACTAGTCAGGGAATATGAAGGATCAAAATAAAAAGACCAACCAGAAAAATCCAAAAATAAATAATTCATCTTTCGCAAAACTGAAATAAACAAGAATAAATAGATTTAACTTGAAAATAAAGAAAAACAGTTTAGATTATCACTGAAATTTTTCATGGTATAAATCCACTTTTAGTAGTAGTCCCTAGGCTTGAGTAGACCACATATTTTAAATATCAGGTGGATTTATCGAGCAGTAGCTTGTCTAGCCCTTTTGTACTCTTCCTGTTGGATGCGCTGTTGGATCATGTACTGTGCCCTTGTGATATTGCTCACTGTACCAGAGATACACACAATACGGTTGTGAGTGCCTGGAGCATAAACCCCTTTCTTGGAGATCTGAATATTGGTACCAGTATACTGCTGGATCTCCACAATACCTTTCCCACCTGGTCCAAGAATAGCTCCCACTATATTCTCAGGGACTTCCATCTCTTGTTTAGTTGATGTTTTATCATCAGTAGGACTGTACATGCCAGTACCCAGGCCAAAAGAGTTCTGGTTAACATTTACAGTGACTGCACCTGATGATCTATCTTGTGCTGGGTATGCAACAGCACTTGCTGAAGCAGCATATCCAGGGGTTTGGGCAAAAGTGTCAAGCATTGGACTGGAGCCGTATCGATCAGTTGCTCCGGCCATACTTGGTGAAGAACTTCCAAATATGTTAGTCGACTGCTGTTGGCCTGTAGTAGTACTGCCCACAGGCCCAAACATACTTGAAGCTTGAGATGTTGCCGCCCCAAAAGATGTATTAGCTGCAGCCCCTGTAGTGGTGCCAGCCATCTGCATGCCTTGCATACTAGCTAAACTAGAGGCTGTCATGTTAGCCCCCATCTGATTTACACCACTCATCCCCATACCTAAAATTCCATAATTGGCTAAAGTGTTCATGGCAGTACTAATCTCTTCTGTAGCCTGCTCTGTGTAGCCAGAACTGCGTAAGGTCATCTTTAAGTTTTCAAGTGCTTGAGCAGCCATAGGACCACCTAGTCCCATGGCAGCAGCACTCAATGTCATATTGAGTCCTGCAAGTCCCCCCATTCCATTATAAGAGTTGTTTCCATTCGTACCGAAATTAAAACCTTGAGTAGGATATGCCGCAGCTGTATTATTCATCATTTCAGTGTTGCGTGCTTGGTATGGGGTGTTTGCAAAAGGTGACCCTGTAGGATTAGCAGATGCAACTGGTCCAGTATAATCAGCATAACTAATATTTGGACAACTACTACTCTGTGGATCTTCAACAATTTTCTGAAGAATCAAATCCATTGCTTTCATGTTCGCATCCAATTCACCTATTAAAAAAAAGTTATTTTAAGGTCACTTGACGTTAAAGAATAATTAAAAGAGAAGTTGTGTAAAAATGCACAGGTGGATATTGCATTTTCAAAATTAATTTTTTCGCACACCATATTTATTTAAAACAAATTTTAAAAAGAAACAAGAATATTGACCACTATTCTCTAATAGGGTTAGACACCTTGGAAGTTGGTTGATAGAATTTTTAAAGTTTCAGATACAAATGTTTTATCAGAAGTTTAGTTGAATAGAATAGCTTTGTTTACAGAAAAGCATACTGACTTGACAAAAAATGGAATATTACAGAAACTCTAGACAATCTTAATAGTTAAAAATAATAGAAAACAATGTCAAAGGTTAGAGAAGATTTGAAAGGAGATTACTAAGTAAAGCAAAAAGATAAAAGAGAGTATCTCAAAGCTCTGAAAGCCAGACTTTAGTGAGACATTACTACCTTTAGGGAGTCTAGAGCAAAAGCTTGTAAACTATTTACAATTTAGATTTCAGGCTGCTATAGATATGCCTTTAATTATACTTTTATAGACAATATGTAGCATTATACTTTTATAGACAAAATAAAAAAAATTTCTTAATCTTTTTATAAAAAGGGTAACTAACCTGCAACTGTTACACATCTCTCTGGAAGATTAGTCTCTTTAGACTTCTGCGAAATTTGCACATAAGCACCACTTTCTTCTTTTATTTGTTTTATAAAATTTCCACCTTTTCCAATAATCATTCCTGCTGTACTGTTTGGAATTAAGATCTTCACCTATTAATATTAAGGCAAGGATTTCTTTTTTATGGTTTGCATGAGCACATCCCATAGAAATTTTCATATTTTAAACTTAATTATGAAATACAACTTTGCATCTAACCTGACCAATAATAATATACCATACAGTAAAATTAATTGCATGAAGATGAAGATGGCATGAGCATGACAATGAAGCATGATCAGAAAATAAAAAAATGTATTCTCCAAATTCAATTACACAAAATAAAAAATATTTACTATGAGTTATCATGCTCAGCTCATATCATGAGTTTAAATTTAGAAACCATTTCTATAGATAAGATAGATTTTCTTATTACACTAACACTTTATAAAATACAGATTTGTATTGGTTTTTTTTTTTCAAATTTACTGAAATTACACCAAAAAAAAATGATCTAATATTAATCTAACTGGTTTGCTTGCTGTACATTTAAGTAAAATATTTTTTGCTCAATATCATATTTTATATTATTCAACATAATATTAGAAGTATTCAGATTCTGCCTTTAGTTAACATTCAACTTTAAGCATTCAATATTTTTGGCTATTCATCACACTTTTATTTCAGACGGAACATACAATAATACATAGAATACAATTTTCACATTTGATGTGATATAATGGTAAATGTCTTATAGTACTCTGATGTAAGGAATGGGAGGCAATATATTGGTTGAAAACTTCTATATATGCAATTTTAACTGATCATAAATAGTTAAAATGTGTACTTTTGATTTCAAAATTATATTAATTTGCCATGTATTCAAAAGCAACTTTGACAGCTTTATTATTAACCAAAGGCAGATCATATGAAAATGAGATGAGGATGAAAATGGAACCTGAAATACCTCTATTACCTGCCGATGCCTCTCAAAATTATTTTTGGCATCATCAGGTTTTGTAGGTGTAGTAGGGTTGGACTCCGGCTTCTCTCTTATTTTCTCCATGATAAAATTATTTACTTGTCTTACAGCTTCAGGGGCACCCATAATTAGACATATACGCTCGGTGGTACCTGAAAAATATTGTAATTAAGTTTTCTTTTTGTTTATCAGTAAATGCATTATAGGTAAAAATAGGTAACAAATTTTAAGAAAATATCCAGCACTATTGTAATATGCAATTTTAATTTAAAATTAGAAATAAGCATGGGATTCTAAATGTGTTTCAATGCAAAATATAACTTAACTGACAAAGCTATGTAACATAAAATAATTAAACAGGGCTATTTTTAAACAGTTCATTGAAAACTTACCTGGATAAAAATCATTTGCCTTAGACATTTTTACTCTTGCCCCAGCTTCTTTCTGTATTTGTGCAATGGTCTCACCCCCTTTTCCAATAATTGCTCCAGCTGCTACACTGGGCACCAAAATCTTCAAGTGTATATTGTCTCCTAAAAAAAGTTGAAGATAAAATTATTATTTTAAAAGGTACAAACTAATGTCCAAACTAAAAAAAAGAAATTTTAGCAATAAAATACAAACTTGTATTAGTTAAATATAATATTACAATTTTAAAAGTAGTGAAAACAAATAAGCTTGCAAAATGATTTTGTTAATAAACATGCTAAATTTGAGTCTTTTTGAAAAAAATTTAGTGGAATATTTATGGCTGAATCAAATAAGTTTTCAAAGCTACCTGCAGTCCATAATGCTCTACTACTGTGTTTATAAAATTCTATGAAGAAAATCTATTTTCTGAAGTATTTACATTATTTAACTGTGAGAAGCATAAAGGTTACTGAATACAACTGTCATATTTTTGTTAAGTTCCACTTTTTATCTGAGTACAAAGTACACATTCAACTCTTTAGCATTTTTAAATCTAAATAAGGACAATATATATATATATATATATATATATATATATATATATATATATATATATATATATATATATATATATATATATATATATATATATATATATAACAAAGAAAATTAATTTGTTTAATAGTTTTGTAATTTTGGATATGTATAATGTATAATGTATTTCATATTAAATCAATACAATAAGAAAAAAACTAAAGGGGAAAAAAAATTACATTTATTGACTAAAACTTGATACGATTGTAATGTTTTCACTTATGCACTCTTAAGTTATAAAGCAGTATAAATTATATCATGGTAGCTGGTCTTTATATACCCCACCCATAACATGATGTCAAAATCACCAAGCCATAAAATGACACCAGTTTCTACAAAAGACAGCTAAGTCCCAAAACCTTTTCTCTAGATCTACTCTAAAATACAAAATACTGTCTAAATCTTTTTACCCATTTATGTGTCTTAAAATAAGTCATTGTACCCTAATTATAAGCCCTCCTCTCCCTGTTAGCTGTCACTCAAGTCAGTCAGAATCCCCCCCCCCCCCAAAATTACGTGTTTTTTTTTAAACTTTCAAAATGGTGTGTCAAATAGAGGATGAGTGGGAATGAATGAGAATGAGTTTGCAATGTTTGAATGTGTGTGAGAGAGGGCATGTGTATATTTAATGCTTCCAGGCAGGTAGCACTAACACACAAGTTGGCCAAATACCAGTGAGCAAAAAAACTAAGGCAGGGGAAAAAGTAGGCTGAGAATCTATTAGGAGGAGAGAGTTAAGTAGTGGGGTTTTAGTGGGTGAGCCAGTGGTAAAACAGCAGCTGGAATCAGAATGAGGACAGAAATACTGTGTTTGGCTTAATGTTTTACACATAAAGCTCTCTATACAATATTTAGAGGAGAGATTTATCTACACCTTTATTTTTCATGATTGACAGACAGGCCAGGATATAGACCTACCACTTAGTCTTTTTTTAATTAGCTGACCGTTTTATAGCTGATATTTGCACCATGCTCAAATAGAATTAACTACACACATGATTATGTGTAGGTATTGACAGTGTGTAAAATGTTCATCTCAGGAATCATAATAAGATTTTAAATACAGAGCAGTGAAATAAGTAGAAATTGTTCAGTAATCAATTTCGCTAGGACTTCAAATAAACACACATTGGTAAAATGTGCTTTATCGACTCAAAATTGATTTGCCGGCAGACTCACGCAAACCGCGGCTTACACGCGGAATTGGGTTTTACACACAAGGATGTGGGAGGGGAGGGGTTGGCAGACTCAAGACATCGATATCACGGAAAGGAAAGCTCTTGGTTGGGCATTTCGTCATTGCAAGCTCATTATGAAGTTTAGCTAAATAAAAATTATCAATATACACGAATATGTATAAAATATACATATTCTACAACATGTGCACATTGTAGACTTATTCAAAGAATAAATGTGTAGCGTAGCTTATTTGTCGATTGACTTGATCATTTGTTTGACTTATAAATGTTACACCATGAATAACACCTCGCCCTAGATAGCAGTTTAAAGGTGACATTAGAAAAGATTAAACGCTGACGATGCAGAAATGCAAGAACGTTACACATAAGCACTGCAGCGCTGATTCGAGTTACCGTGACAGCTTTTTAAAGGCGCATATCAATAAGATGAACAGCCGGCTAATGGAAAACGAGAATTAAAGATAGATTCAGTAGGCTACATTTAAAGTATTACGTGATTATGATGTTTAGTTTTTAAAGTACAAGCCTATGTAGGCTAATGTACCTAATATTTTGTTTGTAAATTTATAGAGCGACTTGTAATTCAAAGTTAACGAAAGGGCGGCGGGTTCTCCGTGTCACAGACTAGGCCTATTCAATAAAATCAACACGTGTCTGTTGTCTCATGTGACCTGAAATAGCCTGGGCAACGAAGATAGGCCTAGGCTATGACAAGCCGTGTCGATGCTTCTACTAACCAACGTGACCTACTTTGACCAATATTTGCATCTATTGAGAAAATAAACGTGATTCCTATGTAGCACATGTTTTTTTTTTCCAAACTTAATAAAACGCTACTTAATTCTGATATAATGGGGTAGCTGTGATAATGATATCCACAGCAGACAACATTAAAGATGGGAACCGGAGAAATCGTAATAAAGCTATCCCTTTTTAAGTACCTAATTCCGTTTGATCTTTTCAGATTGACAGAAAAATGAAAAAGTGTTTATTAGTAGAAAAGTGTTATTTGTTGGGATTACAAGTAAGCAGAGTTTCTTCCAGTATAATTTAGCTTAGCCCCCCCCCCCCCCCCCCGGAGAAAAAAAAGTCTGGAAGAAACACTGCAAGTAAGTTCCTTAAACTTTTCCTTTTAGTGGTTGGATGTGGTACGTATACGTAAAGTCAAAAAACTTTACGACTGTATGTCAAGTGCATATAGATCTAGCAGGGATGAGACCATACCATAACATAATTTTTCTTTGGACCTAAAAATTAGAATCAGGTCCAAAGAAAAATTATTTTATGGTATGGTTAAAATTAATCAAGTACAATTTGGAAATGTATATTTTCCTTTCTATTTTTTTACATTTGAATTATTTAAAAAAACTGTTTCTAAATGGAACATTGCAACTAAAAAGGACATGTTTTATTCATGATGTCAACTATATAAAGCTATTATGGAATACGAAGTGAGACTGCTTTATACATTTCCAAATTGTACTTGATTAATTTTAACTGTAATTATATACACTTCAATCTTCAATTTTATTGGGTAATATATTCAACTGTAAAAACTTGTCATATGTTAACTTTTTAGTTCATGGGATGGACAAAATCGACCAAAATAGCTGAAATTCGATATTAGCCCATTTAGGTAAAATTGCCCTTTAAAGGTAACTATGTTTATTCCCGATTTCAATATTTTTAAAGGAGTGATATATGCTCATTGGTGATTTTGCTTTCGGAGGTCTTTATTGTTTTTAGAGGTAGGCCCTAGATTTCTAAGTGTTGTGAAGTGACAGTAAAGTTTTGTGGGGGCCGCAGGAGGAGGCGTGTTAACTGTTTTTGAAAATAGAATCAAGCCAAAAATGTATCATTTGATAGTATTATTTATGGATTAGGACTGGCCTTGACTGCTATTAAAAATTGCCGGTTTCGTACCCCCCCCCCCCCCCCCCAAAAGACACGGAAGATGGGTCACCAAGAGTTCACAATGTTCGGAAATCAGTAAGCCTAAAGAGTATACGTCATGGCATAAACTAGCGCTTTTTCAGATTGTCGTCGTAACCCCCCCCCCCCCCCCCAGCAAAAAAAAAGACACGGAAGATGGGTCACCAAGAGTTCACAATGTTCGGAAATCAGTAAGCCTAAAGAGCATACGTCATGGCATAAACTAGCGCTTTTTCAGATTGTCGTCGTCGTAAATCACCCCCCCCCCCCCCCCCATCCTCACCAAGCAGTATACCACGTACTAGGGGTCAAAGTAAGTTCACATAAACTTAGAAAACAGCGTCTCTTGCTAGAAGAGGGGTGGGTTAATCGAGTTGTAATAGGAAATGGTAGAAGTGTGTGTGTGTGTGGGGGGGGGGGGGGGGTGTCAAGTACCACGTATGCTAGATTAACGGTAAAAAAAACGGGGTCAGATGTACACTATATAGATTGCCAGTTGAAAAAATTCGGACTGAAAATTTGAATTCTATAAAAATTTGGAATCCGGGGGAAATCGGATGTCACATTACGGGCATAGGTTAATACAATCCAGAAAGGCATTGCAAAATGTTCTTGCTTAATTATTACAGGGTGTGTAAAAACATTACACATGCATTCAAACACTAAGAGAATGGTGTCGAAAAGATGTTAAACATGTTTAGCTTTTGATAGATCTATTTTAAATACAAGTAGGTTCCATATACAAGTTTCAAAACGAGTAATCGCAAAACCATTAAGCCACCGAGTTCTGCGGCAGTGCTTGGCATACCGCCAAGCTTAAACCTGTAAAGCAGCCTACATCAGCTGACTAAATCGGCCTAGATAACACGGCAACTACACACTGTTTTAGTTTTAGATTACACGCCTTGCGCTGCCTGTGAGTGATAGGTTACAACGACAAATAGTTGACAAAGACTCGCACTCATATCAAAATTATAAACAATGGAATTAATGGAAAGGGAATTATCAATACTCCAGAAAATACAGGCTCAACCTGATAATAGAATTTAATTAAAACCTAGAGTTAGCCTTAAGACCGTAACCATACGGGTTTTTGTCATGTTCCAGGCTAGACAGAGAAAAGAATTAAATGCGGAGTTATCCACAGACAACTGTCAAGAACATTTAACTAAATGTACCAACGTTTGATAAATCATGTTTATAGGTTATCGAACTTTAGATGACATAAGTAACATCTAAATGGCTGTACCATATTCTCTTAATATGCCGTTAATAGGGCATGACCACCTATTAAATTACCAACTCTGCAGGTACTATCTTAGCAATCCAGTAAATAATGTAATGGATAAAAAAAAATGGGTTTCATTTTTTTCTGTAGAATTAAGATGCGCTCAATTCAAGAATATGTCCACCATACCGCTTAGCGGATATGGACTAGATTATATTTATATCTAATATTTTAAGTTTTTAAATGCAAACAAGTAAAAAAAAATATTTGTTTGACAATAAGGATACTTTTGAGAGAATATACCTCATTGCTAAACCTAATAATGATCAGGATTCATTTTATAGATTAAACGAAGTTTGTTATTTGTAATATATTAAATTAAAAAAGACATAAAATAGCCTAGAGATGAAAAAAGAACAATAATTGAGAAACTTATTTTGAATAGAAATCAAACTCATTTCATCTAAGATGCAGAGATGACCATTTGCCAAGTAGGTTGTCACTAACTTGACCATGTTTGCTTTTAACAACACAAAAAAAGTCTTTGTTCTGATTGTGCTGCAACTAATAGCCTGTAATTGTGACTGATAATTAAGACAACTTATTCTTTGAAACTACTCTCTAATGTTGTCTAATGGAAATGTTTAACTTCCAAAACAGATTGGTATGCAGCCGATTACTAAGTCACACATGAATGTCAACTAATCATAACAAACCCTTTAAGAGGCTTTCACAAGAAACATTAAAGACATTACAAACACCACATACAGTATTGTTTTAGAATAGCTCTGGTGTTTTATTATATAAAATACTAGTATAAAAATCAAGAATGATCATTACAGGCTTTGAATGATAACAAAATGTATATCATATAGCAATGTATTTTTTGCTGATACAGTTCCAAAGCATAAAAATAATGAAATTGTTGTGCCAATACAATACAAAATAAAGATGTTCTAAAACTTGGTTTTATCTTTCTTGGGATGTACAGTAAAGCAAACTGTAAAATTGAACTATACATGTCTATTTTTTTTTAATCTTAAAAGCTTTCCACTACTGAGTGCAGGTTTATTCTTAAGAAGGGAAAAATAAAAGCTGCATGCTGCATAACTAAATGTTAGTATTAAGTATAAGATTACTGAATGGGTAAGGAATTTAAAAAGTATCTAGGTCTCAAATTTTCACTTGTTTCCAGTTGTTTTTAACTGCGATTCAGTTTATAAACTATATCAAACAAAATAAATATAAAGTAAGACCATAAAAAAGTAAAACTTAAGTTGGATAGTCAGTGCAAGGTTACAAGTTTTAAAAAGTAATTAACTGGAAACAGACGAATACTATATTCAACACACAAGATTTTGAGTAATTATTAGGCCTTTTAGCTTTTAAGTATGACTACATGTGCCAAATGCACATATGTGAGGTTGTTAGAGAATAAATAAATTTAATACATTCAGTTTAGTCTATAACTGGGAATTTTGTCCTCTGGTCAAACAAGTTCTCATACTCAGATTAGGCCTAATACTGAGAGGATTTTTTAAAAATTAGTTTACATGAAACAAATGGTTTATTTTACATGTTAGAGGCAAATCAATTGTAGCAAAAACAAAATTAAGTAAGTACTATTAATTTTTTCAAAAGAGTACGGCTTGTTTTTAATTTAACTTTAAGATTAACAATAGGGAAGAAGCAAATAAGAAACCTTGGATTAAACTGCAGATAAATGGAAGCATTACAACCACTATCTAGCAAGATCTTTATAAATAAATTGACTAGTACTTCAAACAATTTTAAGATGACAAAATACAATACTAAACAGAGAAGGCTGAAATGTGTCATTTTGACATTAGGGATTTAACTATGCTGACACATCTACATGAAGTGAAGATTTTATTCATACCAATGCATGGATTAGAATTTAAAATTTTCAACTATTTTTTGTAATTGTTTGTTTTTAAGCGTTCATAACATGAAGGCTTTTTTACTCTTACAAAACATTTTTCAGTCAGGACTAGGGTGTTGTCTGATCTACATATTAAAGCCAACTTGGTGATGATGTCCACCTTTTAATTTAATTGAAGTTTTGTGGTCATTTTAATAATACGCTATAATTAGTTTGATCTCAAAAATTCTATGGCAATACTGTCAACAACAGGAAACAAGAAAAACAGCTACTAGTGCAGTACAAAGGAATAGAAATTTAACATAGTAACTATTTCATAGAATATTTATTATTAAAAAAAAAACATTCTCTAAGCTACCAATTTTCATTTATGATTGAACTTGGGATAAATGTTTTTAATTGTTTATGTTTTCTTAAACAATAATGACGGTTAAAATCCCAGGCAACACCCTAGAGAAGACAAATAGAATGTATAGAATTTAGTAACTATTTAAAAAGTAGTAAAAAACACGACTTACGTCCAGCATCTGATGCAGAAGCATCACCTTCCCCAGTACCCATTTGTCCTTGCATCACTTCAGTATTAGCCTGCCATGTACCCCCAGCTGTGTTACCATAGTGAAGGACTGAGGAAAAAAAGACAATCATATTTTCAAAAAGGTACATTCATGCTCAGCAAAATTCAAATAAATCATGAATTACAACTTGTATATTTTATATCCACCAATCTTAATTTTAACTACAAAAGATGACAATTTTTTGCCATAGAAAATATTTTTATTTGTACAATGAGCCAATCCATGAGTCTTGTCATGTAATATGTACACCACCTGTTACCTTGTTTTAAAAAAGTAAACACACCAATATTGTCTCACATTTTAATGTATAAACACATTCCTGTGACACTAATACTATATATTTAAATGTAACCTTTGCCAAATGCATAGTTGCAAAACTATTACTATAATATATTTAGAAACAAGTTCAAAAGACCATGAATGATGGACCACAATGATGATCTAATACTACAAAAAAGGAGAGAAAATATATTTTAAAAATATGTTTTAGCCATTATTGTAGATTTATAGTAGGTGCAGTGTCAATTAAAAGTTAAACATCAGCTTTTCCTTATCTTCAGTGGAACAAAAAGATAACATGATATGCCAAAAAAATATTAGTTAGTATAAACCAGAACCTTATACAAAGCTAAAAGTGAAACAAAAAATTAATCTTAAATAAATCTTGAATGAATTATTTAATTATTATAGTGGAAAAGTAATACAAACTGTTATGATGAATATAATGGTGGTAGTAGTTAGTAACAAATGTGCAGTATATTTCTGGTTAGGAAAGGTTGTTATGCACAGTATTTATACTTCAAAATATTAGAATGCAATAATAATGTTGTGAGATCACCACAATTAAGAAAAAAAAAAAACATGTATGAATGTATGTGTGTGTGTGTATATATATATATATATATATATATATATATATATATATATATATATATATACGTACACACATTACTTCATAGGTTATCGGGTATCAAACAATTTAGATAAGTGAAATTCAGTTGTTTTTTTTTAATAATTTAGAGTGTCTGTGCCTAAAGTAATCCAATTTTATTCTTCAATGGGCTAAAAAAATCTTACCGCATTAAAAAGCTTTCAAAATTACAGTATTAAAAAATTAAGCTACATCGCTAAATCTAAAAAAAATGTAATTACAATTGTAGTTTTAAAAATATATAAGTTGTCTTCACCATTAAAAGTTAAGCACTTTGACAAGCTTAAATATTGACAGGGCAGTTACAATAGACATAAACAATGTTTAAGAATGAATATTTTACGTCTGATGTTTCACAAACAATTGCACAAAATACTGAAGAATAAAATACCAAACTGATTTTAAAGTGAAGCATTGAACTGTTAAATGAACTGCAAATTTGATCTCAAATTTACAATTCATGATTGATATTGTTGGGTACCAGTTTGTGCTCTATATACCAGTTATCAAGGAAAAATGGGTGGCACCACTGCTAGAAAATGATAAACCATGAGTATTTTCCACAAGTGAACAATTAGGGAAGAGTATTTTCTAAGTTATTCTATGAATAAAGTGGTATGAAACAACAAACTCTTTAAGGATCTGATTTGGAATAATAAAGCAACCACAAAATATAACATTATGGGGAAATGTTTATCAGACACTGGATATTATTCTTCTGATAACCGAAGGGAGAGTTTAGAAGTAATAACTAGCCCTCTGAGGTAATCTCTTATAATTATTTACTTCCAGCAGCTTATACGTACTTTGAATGTTACATAGAAAAACACACCATATTTTTTCAATGACTTTGTTGTTTCATTTATTTTAACTTTAGGCCTATACAAAATTGTTATTTAGAGTTGTCTTTTAAATACTCATGATATAGTTTCCTACTAGTGTTACCAGAGGATGCCACTAAATGATTACTGGAAACAGCAAACCAAAATGTACCTGATCATAAAATGTGCAGTCAAGTTTATTGCATAACAAATTTACAGAGAAAAAAATGTGCATCAATATTTATTTAAAAATCTAGATTAATAATTATGCTATAGGGCCTAGCTTAAGTTTTTCATTTTCCAACTGATTTATAAAACTGATAAGACGCATGAATGCACATGCTACCATGGCAAATGAACCAGACCTAAACAGGAAGTAGTTCTAGAATCTAGTATCAAAGGAAAAGATCTAGGGAAAGTAAAACACTTTTGCATTTAGATCTATGCTTAGAAGATGAGAAAGAAATAACAACTAGATCTATAACAATGCTGCTTGTGACAGTGAACCCAATTGCTTCTTCTGTTAATCTTCTGCTCGCCTGTAATGACCAATAAAATGTCCTACTCCTTCCTGTGACTGAAAAAGTCACATTAAAATGATGGGAAAAAAATTAAAAAGAAATCAATTCCAAACCATTGAAGAATGCAGATGATTTGAGTCAATGATCGATGTTGATGCGATGAATGATGGCGAAAACGTTGTCAGAGAACATGAGGGGAAAATATGTTAAAATTGCATCATCACCTTGAAAGACCCTGGCCTCTAGTTCACTCATTCTGCAGTATGGTGTCTTGGAACTTCCAGGTATCCTGGCTGGAGAAACTATTTTAGGCAGTCCCAAACTGCCTTGATGCCCCAGTGCAAAAGTTATGAAAACCTCTTTAATTGCGGCCCTAGCAACCAAGAGCAAAAGCTAAAACATCAGGATGAGTTGCTTTTGACACGTGGGCAGAAGATCACTGATCACACCAACAGCCACTGAGGCTTGCAAGTGGGTGTGTAGCACAGAAACGAGTCCAAACGAAGTTGAAGTCACTCGTAACATTCACTGACCTAAAAATATGTTTATCCTTGATAATTATGCATATTAACAACATATGTAATCCAAAAAGATACTCAAAACAACTTTTAATCTATCTCGGCTTATTATAATATTTTGTTTAACAAGAATTTAGGTCGGTCAACGTCATAATTTTCCGCTTAGTATGCATGCCCTTCGCGGCTCAGCCGAGGTGACCGCAAGCAGCTTAAACTTCCGTCTGTCGATTGACTATTAAAATGATTATATTCTTTTTTCCAGATTGTATCATTACTATTAATATTACAATGTTAGCTAAACATTTTAAAAGTAAAATATTGCCGATGGATTTTAAAAAAATATGTCTGCTTATAAAAACCCAAAATTGCACATTTGACACGTTTACGCAGGCATGCCCTTACACGAAGAAAAAAGCTAGAAAGTCAACCCGGACGTTGAGACTTAAAAATGATAATACTTTCATCCAGTATATAAAATGCTTCCAAGAATAACCATGAATTCACACACAAAATAATTAAACATTAATATAATTTTAACACAGAAAAATCCATAACATATCAAGAACTATTCGCTGAAATTTGCAAAGTTGCAATCACCGGCTGCACTTTTATCAGGCCGCCATATTGGTTGTTCATCGATAAAACAAGGTGCAAATTCTTCGCTGCTACATAACAACAATCGAAAAAGCATTCTAACCTCCACCCTGGTTAGATCTCTTGGTGACCCCATTATCTGTTTCTCCGTCTAAAGGTCTTTTTCTTGAATCAGAAGTGTCCATTTCAGTACCATTAGTTCCGTCGTAGTTCATAGCCGTGTCCGTTTGTCTGGGCCCAGTTCTCGTGGGGTAACGGAGAACCGGTATAATGACGAGACTTTACGTTTAGAGCCCATGTGCGACTGCTAAAAAAAGACAAGTAGTCAAAATAATGCAATGATTTCATGTGGGAATTTAAGTCTAGAACCGCCACAGCTTAAAATTGTGCTGTATCTTTATTGCATTAATACCATAATCAAGTTAAGCGTGAAACAAAATAGATGTAGTACTAACTTTAATTTAAACAGCTGGCTGTATGTGATAAATAAATAGGCCTAACCCGGAATTATAAACATTTGCCACGCCCCTTTATTATAATACGTAACCTAGATTTTGCTGGAGTCGGCGCATTGGATGTAGTACATCTAGAATGAAATTCCTTCAGGCCTAAGTCTAGATCTATAATCTATATAAATTTTGGTCTATATCTAGATCTATTAGGGCGATTCATTTTTTTTTCAGGGTAGACCTAACATTTTCATTAATTCAGGATAGTTAATATTCAGCATAAATAAATATAGGCCTAATCCAAGGCTAAAGACAAATTAAGAAATTAACTCTTGGCCTTTAGTTTTACGGTAAATTTTAACAATCTTTGTTCATAAAATAAGCATTAGGCCTATAGTTGTT